>NW_022196904.1:56294138-56317134 GCF_008632895.1 Mastomys coucha
AGCAAACAAATCAGAGAGAGAGAGAGAGAGAGAGAGAGAGAGAGAGCCCCTCCCTCCAGGTGGCTCAGTAGGTAAAGGTGATTGTGAGTAAATCTGACAACCTGAGTTTAGTCCTCAGATCCCACAGGGTAGGAGAGAGCTGACTCCCCCAAATTGTCCTCTTGACTTTCACACCTCTGCTGTGAGGTATATTTGCACTGCCACACAACATACACACAGTAGGTAGTTGTAAATAAAATAAATGCCCTTTCAGTAATAAGATTAAATTGAGGAAAAGACCACTAAATTGTGTTGTGGTTTTGAAAATAAATCCACGATGTTACGGTTTAGTGACAGATGACATGAAATCACAACTCTGGAGACAATTGCCAGAGTAGTTTGTCCAGATAGGTGATACAACTTCTTACCCCTCTGCGTATTTTTTCATGTATATAAAATCAGTATACATAAGTCAATTGGGATCTTGCCAGTGATACCAAGAAGTGTACATGTATGTACACTACTTTTATAGTTGACCATGTTTTCCTGAAGCCCATCTTGCCAAGGTAAGTGTGTGCCATCCTTTTGGTCTCTTTTCTTTCATATTAAGATTTTCTCACTGTTTTCTTTAGGGCAGTGGGAACTTAGTCTTTATCTGTGATCTGAAGAAAGCAGAGCACATGGAGAGCTGCTCCCTGCTGCTCAGGGTCTCCACCTCTCAGCCTGTCGGCCCTGTAGTGAGATTGTCTAGCCTTAGGGAAAATTCAGGGAAGGCCTGAATTGGGAGAGGGAAGTTATGAGGTTGTGCATTATTATTACAGTGCACTGGGCTTTGCAGCCTGGCCCAGAAGTCCACACAGAGTGTCCTTGTACAGTACTGTCTGAAAGGAGTTTGATTCTTGAATCTTGCATAAAAAGTGGAGCCTGAGTTTGTGTGCCACCACACCTGGCTCATTCTTCATCCTGCATTCAAGAGGTAGAGGCAGGCAGGTTAGAAGTTCAAGGACCCCCTGCTACATGTGACTTTGTCTTTAAAAAAACAAAACCTCCTTCAGTTTGTTGTCCTTCTCTTCTTCCTCCTCTTCCTCCTCCTCCTCTGATTTAAAAAACAGTTGTTTGGCTTATAGATTAAGGAGATGCCAACACTTTTAGTAAGAGGGCATTGTGATATAAGATTGATATTGTCAGAGTTTATGTTTTGGGACTAGCAACCTTCTCTTTCCAGGACTGAGATCCAGAGGGAGCTCCCTTGAAAAATCCAGGAAGTTATGCTTGTCTGGACTAAAGTTACTGTAGTGTAATGCTTCAGTGGTGGAACAACTCCATCGTATATGCTCTTACTTTGTAGACCTGCTGTGCATTTGAAGTGCAGCGAGGCCCCACTGAGAGACATCGGAGCAGTGGTAGCTAGTAGGAGACAGAAAACAGTTTTAAAAGTAAGCAGAATGGAACTCAAAAGTGCACAGAGCCCAGTTGGAGCCAGCTTTTGCAGGTCCTTTGTAGCTGCCTAGCTGTTAAGCTCACAGGAATGATCTTGGCTCATTCAGACGTCTAAGTGCACTTAGGTACAGTTCAGCCCTTTGTAAAACAGGTAACCCATATGGCCGTTGTGCGTCCAAAACCTGAGTGTGAAGGCACAGCAAGTCAAAAGTGTGTCCTGCTAGTTGTAGTAAAAGGGACAGGCTCTAAAAAGGGTTTGGGCTAGTAATGGGAGAAAATAGAATAGGGACTGGGCAGGGTGGTGCCCTGTCTGTATTAGCTGGTTGTGATGGCTTTAGAGGAAGGGGCATTTGTACCCCCAGGGTCAGATAGTGAAAGGCTGGTTGTGTGACTATCCCTGATAAACATACTGACAAAGGGAAGCTGGATGCTGAGAGGCAGAAGCCCACTTGGAAGGAACCCCAAGAAGACCATAAAAGAAGGAATTGGGTCTGACTGTTCAGACCCTTGGAATTAAGTCTGAGTGAGTGGGAAAGCCACTTGAGGCTTTGAGCCGAAAGGGAGTAGCTGAGATTCCGTAAATACATATAGAAAATAATTTGTATAGGCTCATTTGCAAAGTTATTTGTCTGTTATGCATATTTACTTAAAGTATCATGATTCACATGTAGTAATTTGGTGTGTTATTTATCAGCAGGTTGATTGAGTGTCTGGAGTTACTAACTGTAGTTCGTATTTTCTTGATTTCTTTTCTTAGTTTTTAAAATTATATAGAGGCTAAATAGTCAAATAATAGAACCTGCCTTTTCCATTATTATTATTACTATTATTATTAATGTGTCTGGGTGTTTGCCTGCATGTATGTCTGTGTACTATGTGTGTGCCTGTATCCAAGGGGGCCAGAAGGGGGCCTCAGATCCTCTGAGACGAGAATTAGAGATGGTTATGAACTACCATGCGGGTGCTGGGAACCCAACCCAGGTCTTTGGGAAGGGCAGCCAGTAAGTGCACATCTCTTGCTGCTGTTGTTTCGTTTCCTGAGACTCACTCTGTAGGCCAAGCTGGCCTTGAGCACCTAGTGCTGCTCCTCCTCTCACCCTCCCAAGTGCCGTGCCGGTACTGCAAGCTGAGGTCTTCACTTCCTGCTCCTGATTTTAGATTGCCCTCCTTAAGGTCAAAAAGGTATTTTCAAATGGTACTATCCTGAGAAAGTTCTTTTGAGCACAGTGGATAAATAGCTTTATCACTGAAGACACACACCCTCAGCCCTTTTGGGTTTTCAAATGAGACAGGATCTTATTAAGCTGTCTAAGCTGGCCTTGAACTTGCCTTAGCTTCCAGGTAGCTAGGATTACAGCCTTTGTTGCCAGGCCAGTCCCGTGGGGGGGAGGGGAGGAGAAGGGGACTTTTTTTTTTTTAAAGGAAATAATTTCTTTTTCTGCTTGGAGAAGGAAAAAGACAGTCCCAGCCACATGAGGTACTCATAACTGCTGCAGCCTCCCGGCATTGGTGTCCATATAGTTCAAAGTCTTAGAAAAGAAATCTGTTAAGTAGCTGAGGGTGACCTTCGGGTTGGTATTCTCCTGCCTCAGACCTGTTTGCTGGAATACCTAGCTCTTTTTCTTCATCTGTTTTTAATGCTCAGAACACTGATCTTCAGTTGGAGATAATAGCCCAATTAGTAAAGTGCTTGCAAGGTACAAGGACCTGAGTTCTAGTCTGGGACCCAGGTATGGAGGGGGGAGTAGGGAAGCAGGGCAGAGGACTGGGTAGGGTTTCTGAGGCTTACTGGACAGCCAACATAGTCTAAGTGGTTAAGTTTCAGGCCAGCGAGAAACTATGTCAAGAAGTGGGCAGCTTTTTTGAAGGTGATGCCTGAGACGGTTTCCCGTCTCCTGCAACACGCACATGCACACACACACACACACACACACACACACACACACACACACACACGGAAAAAACAGTGAGCTATCCTAACACCTCACAGTTATTTGGATCTTACTGTCCCTGGCCTGGAGGTGGGTGACAGTCTTTTTCTTTACTTTCCTATTTACTTCCCCTGAGGATGTGACTGGCTGCCCGTTTCTGTCCAGGAATGATTAGCATTAGTGTGTGGAGGAGTGTGGGAAGAAAAAGTGAGAACCGGACTCTTACTCAAGATAGGCTTTTATCAGTTAATGACCCTTGCTAATACTTTGAAAAAAGGCAGACTGTTCCTCTGGTCAGCCTTAATGAGCTTCTCTGTAACATATCAGTAATTTCCTAATTTCTTGAGCTAAGTAAACTTGAAACAGGTCAGTTGCTCTCTTCCACTAAGTTTGTTTTAGCAAATATTTGGAAGGTGTTTACATGTAAAAATCCAAATAATCAACTTTTAAGTGTGCTTTGGAGCACAACTAATTTCAAGTTATGAATTACATGTAGAAAGAGACTGGTTTAAGTTGTGGTCTGAAAATGAGTGATTTTTATCTGTCAGAGTCAGAGGGTCTGTATTGTCAGTTCTTGTGGGATTGGTGTGGTTGCCAGACATTTTCGATGTTGGTTATTGAAGGATTACAAATACGGGGCTGCAGCCCCACAAAGCCTAGTTTAGACAAAAAGCTGAAGACTGTTGACTGACAAGGGCTTACAAGGTACCCATAAAAGTGTGCAGAAGGAAGGGCATTGAGCAAGGGCCGTCTGATCACACTCCTACCCTTTCTCTTCTTCTGAGCCTTGAAGAACAAGTAGGAGTTTTAGAGACAGTGACAATTTCAGGTGTTCTAAGTCATGAAGTAGCAGGAAATGGTAGTAGTGGGTAATGAGAAAGGAGAACCATGAGCCATTGGGGAAGTGACAGCAGGGACACCAAGGGCCTGTGAGGGAAGGCACCTGTGTGCTACAGAAACTGATGGCATGGCCAGCCATACAACCATAGTGTAGTTAAGGGGAAGCTTTTTATTGTAGGGGTGTGTGTGTGTGACAGGGGTGGGGAGGTGGGAAGGTGGGGAAGGTAGGATACGAGAACATAGCCAAAGGCATCTAGAAGAGTCCAGAGCAGAGGTTGAAAGTAGACTGAACATACAGTCTAGGCCAGGGCTATCTGAGAGAGCAGAGAATAATAGCAGGGATAGAAAACAGGGAACCTAGAGAGAAGCAGGACCAGAGAGACTGGAGAGCTGGGCATAGGGAGAATAGTGGGGTGGGGTGGGTGCTGGATGAAAACCCAGAAACTGGAGCAGCATTAGCTAGAGAGGAGGTGAAAGGGCGAGGGTGTGTTAATAGGCACCACAGGTATTCATTCCTTTTGGTAGAGGGGAAGACCTGGTGGATGCTGGCTTTTATCTGACCACCACAAATCCTCCTACAGTCCATTAGTCCATATAGTTAGTAGGTTGAGCCCATTTCTGAATATTTGGACTGCCTTTTAGAGTTTGGGGATTTGGAGTTTCCTCTGGGACATCACTTGGGCCAGACTCTGGAACCTGAGTTTTGTAGAACGACTGTGGTATCTACAAAAGTGGTATCTTCAGCATGAGAGTAGTTGATGGGATCTGTGTTTGGAAGTTCAGCTGATGGTCTTGCTATTTGGAGGCTGGTTGTATTAAGCTTTGTTGAGTTTGTTTCTGATGGCAGTGTCCACACATAAGTGTGCAGGATCTGTGATAGTAAACAAAATCTCACAGGAAGGTTTGAGTTAAGTTTTTTGGCTTAAGAGTTAAACCCAGTCACAATCTGAAGGAGTTTCTATGTTGCCAACCCAGGCAGACAAAGGGCAGGTGGAAGTGGATGAAGTGTGTGTGAGGCTGCCCTCCTTATCTGAGAGAACTGTTTCCTGGGTCTTATCGGTGCTCTAGTCCTTACTGTGAAATAAAAGGAGATAACTAGGGAACAAGTGCCACTGAGAAGATATGCTGGCCGCAGAGGGCCACCTGTTTGTCTACTTGGCTGGTACTCATGAGCTGTCTGTCCTTGCTGGCCCTGAGTTTCCTGTGATATCCGCAGTTTCCTGTGGTAATGATACTTCAGAGTTCTCCACCTGGTAAGAGTGAGAGGCTGGAAAGCAGCCTGTGGATGCTGCAGTGGGTGGCTGGAGGCAGCTGGTGAACAGGCTGATTCCAGGTTGCACCTCACAGCATCAGGACACTGAGGTACAAGAGCAAGCCTGGGATGGTTTTATTGTTTGCATAACTTCTCTGATCTTTTTTTTTTCCCAAGAATTGAAAACTTGCATTTCGTTTATATATACTATATACTCATCCTACCCCCAGCAGACAGACAAACAAAACAAACAAAAACACTTACTTGGGCCTAATAAGAACTGTGGCTCAAGAAAATACAAGAACTTTAAGTATATAGCAGGAGTACAGAAGTTATTCAGAGAGCTCTGTGGTATTCATTTGGAGACTGGAAGAAAGCTACCACACACCTTCTCTCGTTTATACCTCTGTTAATTCTTATGTTTCCAAAAAAATAGGTGTATTGTGGTCTCCTGGTGAGTGTTCTTACTGCTGGTTGTGAACTTGGGCTCAACAGGCTGGCTTCTAATACTTGGGATGCCTTCTGGACTACTGTCCAGACCATTGTTGAAGTGGGAAGCTGTAAGAAAAGGGCTTCCCTCTGCCCCTTTTAGAATAAGGTTTCAGTATATAGTACAGCCTAACTGGGTATCTTCCTGCCTCAGTTTCCCAAGTGCTTGGATCATAAAGCAAAGATACACTTTTATTCTTGCTTTCCCAGTAAGTCTATGTTTAAGGATCAGGAGTAAAGAGTATAATTTAACCTTTTAAAATAATTTCCCCATTGTTCTCTATTCTATTTTTCACCTATTCCTGTAACAGCTTAAGATTACTCATTTCTTAAGCACAGTGAGTCAGTTGACTTGAGAGGAAATCATATACCCAGAAACCACATACCCATAGGGATGCCAAAGACAGTTAAAGTGGGGGTTCCTATACTGAGAGAAATCAGCCCTTGTCAGTTAGTGGCTGAGTCTGCACAGGTCCCTATCCTGCTCTGACTGACAGTGGACAGCAGCATCTTCCTTCAGCACTTTGTGAGAGGATGAGTTCAGACTGCTTCCCACTGGGTGCTTTTGCCTGCCTCCCCTGAGTGGGCCTGGAGGAGGCTCTTCTCCTAGGACCTCATGTATGCAATAGCTCTTACATGGAAGCCTGAACAACTGGACAGGTTTGTGGCATCTCCTTTTGTTTCCTAGACAGCTTATAGCTGAAAGTTGGCCACTGTTAGCACACACTGGTGACACTGTGAGCTCAGGTCTGAACACAGGAGCTTGCTCGAGCTGAAGGTACCTCCTGAGAGTGCTGAAGCTGTCCCAGTTTGCCCTGGCAGAGAACAGGGCAGAGTACCCTTCATTCATCAAGATTTTGCCCTTCCTGCTTTGGTCTGGGTCACCCCTCCCTCTTCCTCTCTCTGAAATTATTATTCTCTTGTTCACTTTTCTCCTTATGCATGCATTTTGGTTCCATGATCTTAAATCCTTTCCCTAACAGAAAGGATTATGTACATTTAGTCCCTAGTGTCCATCAGTTCTGCAAACATTTTGACTTCCTGCTTAGACTCCAGCCACTTAGCCACAAGCCTGAGAAGCTGTATCCTCGGTGATTTTAGCTTTCAAGCTTAGCACTCTGTAACCAGCAGGCGACATGGTGTAAGAGTGGTTTGTGGAATAGAAAGTCTTCTCTCCTTTCTAATTAGCAAAATTAGCGTAATTAACAAAATGTAGAAACTGTAAAAGGGGAACTTGATCTTATGACACTTTTCTTTGTTTTGCCTGTTGGATAAGATTATTACAAAATAAACTGTTCTGCTGTCTTTCTGTTTTTCTTGTTACAGAAAGCTTCCCCTGTGGAATCCCCCCCCCCCCTTGGTAAATATATCTATCTATTATAGAAGATGTAGAAAATACAAAGAAAATTAAATGTTTTAATTTCAAAATATTTTTACCCTAAAATTTTTAATTTTTGAGATTATAATTGCATTTACTCCTCCAAGCCTTCACATGTACCCCCATCTCTTTCAAATTCAAAACCCCTTTTTTCTTTGTTTGTTTGTTTGTGTGTGTGTGTGTGTGTGTTCCTAAATACATAAATACCTGTTCAGCCTCTATGATGTTACTTGTATGTATATGGCTTTAGGGCTGCTTCTTTGGTATTGGATAACTAGTTGGTTGCCCTTCCCTGGGGAAGGCAGTTACCCCTGCTCTCAGCAGTCCTCAGTTACCTGCCGTTCTTTACCTCACTCCCCCAAGTCCATGTTAGCATGTCTATTGTTGTTCTTGTTCAGGTCATGCTTAGGTAGCCATGTTGGTAAGACTTTATTTAGGTTTGTATGTTTTGCCTGCATGTATGTTTGTGTACCACATGCATGTCTTGTGCCCAAAGAAGCCAGTAGAGGGCAAATGTTCTTTATGGTTGAGCCACTTCTCAAGCTCCTAAATAAGTCTTTTCAAATTCCCCACCTAGAAACAACCACAGTGAATACTTTGGGGTAGAGCTGTACATTATTTTTGAATATTTAGTAAGCCAGGATATCTATATATAGTCTTCCCTGCATTAAGTTGTGTGGGGTAGGGCAGAGAGTCCAGGCTCTTGAACTTGCTAGGCATGCACTGTATATCACTTGCTACATCCTTAGCCCTTTTTGCCTGCTTTGTAAATGTAGCCATATGTTAATGGCTGCTTACCCAGGACAATGTCTGTATTGTAGATGTAGTTTTTCTTACAGTGATATTAACTAGAACCTGCCAGCTGTCCAGCTACATTTCTTAGTATGGTTTAATCTGTACAGTGTATAACATTTAGAAACTTGAGGAAATAGAAGATTTCCTTGGCACTCTCACATTTCAGTGCCTTATCTGGGCTGTAGAAAGAGTTGGGTATCCAGACCTTAAGCAATTGTGATAAAACTGCATGGTATTGGTACAGTGACAGGCAGGTAGATCAGTAGAATAGAATTGAAGACCCAGAAATGAACCCACAAACCTATGGCCACTTGATCTTTGACAAAGGAGCTAAAACCATCCAGTGGAAAAAAGACAGCATTTTCAACAAATGGTGCTGGCTCAACTGATGGTTAGCATGTAGAAGAATGCAAATTGATCTCCTTGTACAAAGCTCAAATCCAAGTGGATCAAGGACCTCCACATAAAACCAGATATATTGAAACTAATAGAAAAGAGAGTGGGGAAGAGCCTCGAACACATAGGCACAGGGGAAAATTTCCTGAACAGAACACCAATAGCTTATGCTCTAAGATCAAGAATTGACAAATGGAACCTCATAAAATTGCAAAGCTTCTGTAAGGCAAAAGACACTGTCAGTAGGTCAAAACGGCAACCAACAAATTGGGAAAAGATCTTTACCAATCCTATATATGATAGAGGGCTAATATCCAATATATACAAAGGACTCAAGTTAGACTCCAGAGAACCAAATTACCCTATTAAAAAATGGGGTACAGAGCTAAAAAAAGAATTCTTAACTGATGAATATCGAATGACTGAGAAGCACCTAAAGAAATGTTCAACATCCTTAGTCATCAGGGAAATGCAAATCAAAACAACTCTGAGATTCCACCTCACACCAGTCAGAGTGGCTAGGATAAAAAACTCAGGTGACAGCAGATGCTGGTGAGGTTGTGGAGAAAGAGGAACACTCACTCCTTCATTGCTGGTGGGATTGCAAGCTGGTACAACCACTCTGGAAATCAGTTTGGTAGTTCCTCAGGAAATTGGACACAGTACTACCAGAAGACCCAGCTATACCACTCCTGGGCATATACCTAGAAGATGCTCCAACATGTAATAAGGACACATGCTCCACTATGTTCATAGCAGCCTTATTTATATAGCCAGAAACTGGAAACAACCCAGATGTCCCTCAACAGAGGAATGGATACAGAAAATGTGGTACATCTACACAATGGAGTACTACTCAGCTATTAAAAACAATGAATTAATGAAATTCTTGGGGAAATGGATGGATCTGGAGAATATCATCCTGAGTGAAGTAACCCAATCACAAAAGAACACACATGGTATTCATTCTCTGATAAGTGGATATTAGCCCAGAAGATCGGAATATTCAAAGTACAAACCACAAGAAACTCAAGAACAAGGAAGACCAAAGTGTGGGTACTTTGTTCCTTCTTAAAAGGGGGAACAAAATATCCATGGAAAGAGCTGCAGAGACTAACTATGGAGCAGAGACTAAAGGAAGGACAATTCAGAGACTGGTCCAACTGGGAATCCTTTCCATATTCAATCATCAAATCTAGACACTATTATGGATGCCAGCAAGTGCTGGATGACAGGAGCCTGATATAGCTGTCTTCTGAGAGGCTCTGACAGTACCTGACTAATACAGAAGTAGAGGCTCACAGCTATCCATTGGACTGAGTACCGGTTCCCCAATGAAGGAGCTAGAGAAAGGACCCAAGGAGCTGATGGGTTTGCAGCCCCTTAGGACAAACAACAATACGAACTAACTAGTACCCTCAGAGCTCCCAGGGACTAAATCTCCAACCAAAGAGTATACATGGTGGGACTAATGGCTCCAGCAGTATATGTATAGCAGAGGATGGCCAAGTAGATCATCAATGGGAGGAGAGGCCCTTGGCCCTGTGGGGGTTCTATACCCCAGTGTAGGGGAATGCCAGGGCCAGGAAGCAGGAGGGGGTGGGATGGTGAGCAGGGGGAGGGGGGAGGGAACAGGGGTTTGTTTTTAGTTTTTGGTTTTTTTCCTTTTATTTTTTTAGAGGGGAACCTGGGAAAGGAGATATTGTAAATAAAATTTAAAAAAAAGAAAAGAAAAGAAAAGAAAAAATACAATTTTTTTTTTTTTAAAGAAAGAATTGGGTATCAAACCATTGAAAATTCAGCTTTCTGGCAAGGACCTTTGCAAATGTTCTGTCATATCCATTGAGAGCCCCAGGCAGCAAATGTGTTGATGGCCAAGTAGACATTTACTTATGAAAATCACGGAACTTGACCTGTTTTGATCACAGAAAAAGGACAGGCTTGCTTGTTCAGCAATATTGCCTTCAATTTGAAATTCTGAGTATGTTCCCTTCCTCTTCCTCCTCCCACAGAACAGTGAATTGAGTTATGTTCCAGAATGCATTCACTTTGTGGAACCCTAATTGAAAAGATCACAATTTCTTAAGATTGGAGGGTTTGCAAAGAATTCATAATGAGAAGATTTTCCTCAAACCACCCTTCAATTAGAATAGAAAAGACAACAAGAGGCTTGCCCTGGGTTACCTAAAAAGGACTGGATAATAAGTGGGTGGGGTTACCAAAACACAGAGGAGCTTTTAAAGAAGATTTGAGGTTGGATTGTCTGTTTTAAAATTAATTGCTTTCTCTTCTTGGACAAATTACAGCATTTCAAGTCACAGTTGGGACATTAATCGCATCCATGTTGGCTGTGTTAGCAGTGCTTTCTTTCTGCTTGCATTCTGCTGGGGGCACTGGCAAACAGTGCAGCAGAGATGAATTCTCATCTTCAGGCAAATAGGAAAGAGCCTCGTATTTTGAGTAAAAACACTTAAAATTTAAACTCTTATTAGAATTCTTCCCTAAGAGTTAAGCACAATTCAAATATAGTATATGGCTTGAGGGTTAGGTTTTTAGGCAGAAATGTGTGAGATTTTCCACATGACCATTACTACAGTGCATACACTTCCTGTCTCTTACTTCTCCTTTCCCTACCTAATTTGCAAGCCTCTGCCTTCTCTAATAAGTCTCTGGGCTGGAATCAGGGCTCACTCACCCTAGTGGCGCACATCAGAGCACTGTAGCATGTTCTGTAATAGGTTGTTTCTTTGAGGACAGGAGTTGCCTTAGCTGCTCCTCCCCACTAGCATCCTCTTGCTCTAGTATTTTTGTGATTTTGGGGTTGGTTGCTGTAGTGTTACTTAGAACTTGATCTGTTTTAGTAATCACTAAATGACAATGACTTATTTATACTGATAGGCAATAAGTTGCTTTCATCCTCACCTTTTAAAACTCACTCCTAAGATGGTAGCCATTCTTTAGCTTTGACTTGCATTTCAGAAGCACCATGAGTTACAGTATATTCAACACATGGAGCCTCCAACCTTTCCCTCTGAATAATTGTTTCCTTTTTGTGCTTTGAGAAAACTTGTTTTCCTTCATGTACAAATTGTAGAAAGTATGGCTGGGCTGGTGGACAGTTCTGTGAAGTTCATCTGGAAGTGATTTTTGTCCCTTGGCAAACATAACACACAGCATCTGTAAGTCACCTGCTGTATAGGAGGGGGCAATTCTCATTCTAAGTGTTCATGACCTCTGTTGGGTGGCAAGCATTGAGATAGTTTACATTTTCAAAGAATTATTGTGACTGAAAGAAAACAAGAAAGTCCAAACATTACTAGACAGCAGAATTAGGGTTCCTTGGCTTAAAAGGGTCCGGTACACTGGCTTCCTGTGGTTAGGGGAGTGTTGGGATGTGTTTTCTCCTGCAGGTGTGACCACATCAGAGAGTTACCTATAGGTTGTCATATATTCTGTATGTTGTAGCTCCTTGACAAAGGATTTGTCCCTTTATAGTAGAGCTAGTTTCTTCTTACATTAACAGTTCATCTCTCCTTTATTTACTTTACCTTTTCGCTCTATTTTGCTTTTTAAAAGCGAGTCTCACCATGTTGCCTACCCAGGCTGATCTCAAACTTGATCTCAAGTTGTCCTGTTCTACCTATGCCTCCTGAGTAACTGGGACTATAGCCCTGTGCTACTGCACGCACACACACCTCACAGATTTACTTTATGTGCATATGTGAGGCTCTCCATTTATATGTATATGTATACATGAATATATGCGTACATGCATGCATCATATGTGCTGGTGTTCTCAGAGACTGGAAGAAGATCCCTCGAAACTGGAGTTATAAGCAGGAGTAAGCCTTATGTTGTGCTGGGACCCCAACCCTCATCCTCTGCAAAATAGCACATGTGCTTAACTGCAGAGCCATTTCTCCAGCTTGCTTTTTTTTTTTTTTTTAAATTTAAAAGAGCATATCATTAGTAGAAATGAAGTACAGTACCTGGTGTAGAATCTGTAATGTGATAGAGCTTTCTCTGTCATTGGTCTCATGGCTCTTTCCTAAAGAGCCGCATGGCACAGCGTACACAAATCTGTTTAAACTAGTCCAAAGGCATTGGGAAAACATTAACTGCAGTTCTGGACCCGTTCTAAGATGTCCTTTTCCAGACGCTGACAGCTTTGAAATAGGTGCGGTTTCTAGTTGTTGATTGGCTTACAGTGGGCAGTGTTTGCTGTTGGTAAATGAAACACTGACACTCCGCATAGTTAATACCTTAGATATGAGAAAATAGGATATATTCAGCCCTTGGACTTTTTGAGAGGACCCTGATAGAATGTTTTATGCAACTGAATATTTCTTCAGTGTGAACAGATAATTTGGTTTTTTTTATTCCTTATATTTTGATTAGAAAGATAAATGAAAAGTAGTTTTGTTTTTGAAGTATCTCATTTAAAGTTATAACAGTAACTTTAGAATTTTAGTTTCAGAGGTGAAGAGTGTGGAGTTGGATGGTGGCAATGGCCCCACTGAACTCTGACCTGCTCTAGGGCGCTTGGATGGCATCTCCTGTGTTAGGTCTGGCTACAGTTAAGTTTTCCTGGAAGATCAGTGTGTGACCCTTCAAGTCTCCTATACTGTAGGGGAGGGTGACAGTTATGTCTGCCATGCCTCTAGCTCCTCCAGTTCCAGTTTCCCTACTTTTGTACTTCAGGGTTGCCCTAAGAAGCCCAGACTGACCTCTAGCTTCTGTCTCCTGAGCTCTGAGAATATATATGTACACTGTACCTGGCTTAGAATACTTTTAAAGGTATTTTTCTCCTAGTACTCTCCATTAAAGATTTGTGTAGATTTAGCTGGGCCAAGTTATCTTTTCACTATAGAAATACAATTGTACTGGTGAAGTAAGTTAAAATTTATGAATAACTGTCATTTGGAACCTGTGTGTATTGAGCAATGTTGGCGTGTGGGTAGGGGGGCAGACGGAGTTAGACTGGGAATTGAACCTCTGGCCTTGCACTCTACCATTAGCCTGTGTCTCCAGCTCATGACTTTCTTTTCTTCTCCCCGCCCACATTCAGCAGGGTCTCACTATGTAGCCTTGACTGGTCTAGACTGGCCTAGACTGGCCTAGACTGGCCTAGACTGACCTGCTTCTGCCTCCCTAGTGCTGAGATTAAGGATGTGCACCACCATGTTGGGCTTTGATTTTCTTAATATTAAATTTACTACAAATTAAGCATTTTTAATGTGGGAATTAAAATGCTCTGAAATATGAGACTTTGAGTGCAGTGTTCAGTTCTACCAGTGTTCAGAGCACTTGGATTTTTGGATTAGGGGTAAGTGACTGGTATATCCATATTTTTTTAAATGTGAAAAACATACATCTTAAAATGTAAAAAATGGCCCAGCGGTGGTGACGCATGCCTTTAATCCCAGCACTTGGGAGGCAGAGGCAGGTGGCAGGTGGATTTCTGAGTTCGAGGCCAGCTTGGTCTACAGAGTGAGTTCCAGGACAGCCAGGGCTATACAGACAAACCCTGTCTCGAAAAGCCAAAAAAAAGTAAAATGTTTAAAGGATATTCAGCCTGTATTTTATTTGCCGTCATATTTATATTGGAAGTAATCCATATAAATGAATGGTTGTAGCTAAATTACTTAACGTTTTTTAGCAGTAGCCTGAAGCAAAGGAAAGGACATTATGATGGTCTTAAATTAATTGTTCTCAACTGGATACTGTTTCCATTTAGTTGGTCACTGATCTTTCCTCTGTTTGGCTTGAAACAGCTCCGTTTAAACCTCAGACCTTTACCTATGGCTTATTTCAATTCAAATCACTACCTGGGAATTTGAGAGTATACCTGCTTTTCTCCTGCTGTGTTCAGTTTGGTGCCTCCCTAGGCATAGCATAGAAGACTACTCTGGTTGGCTCTAATTCTAGTTCTGCTGAGTTTTCCAATCTCTCGAATAGCGCTCTGCCATGCTCTCTGCACCTTGGCTCTGCTGTAGCATCCTGGGCACTTAACCTGCCTCGGGGAAGCATTCCTTGTTCTGGACCTCCTTTGCCCGTGTGCTTCCTGTCTTTCAGAGAGCTGGTAGCATGCACACATGTGGCCAGCCTGACAATGTCTTTCTCTGACTGCTCATGAGTCCTAGCTGTGTTTTAGTTCACCATTGCATCTGTCTTGCTTGGCGCTTGAAGAACTTTGCAACACACTTTGTTGACTGGAAAATTTGATTTTGTCATTTATTTTTTTACATTTTACTTACTTTGTGGGAGTATGTGGGAGTGGGCATGCCATGGTGCAGATGCAGAAGTCAAAGGACAACTTGGAGGAGTCAGTTCTCTCTTTCAATCATGTGGCCTCTGGGAACCAAACTCAGTTGGTGATGAGGCTTGGCAGCTTGTTCTTTCACCGGCTTGGCCATCTTACAGAGCTGAGGGGTTGTCAGTAGGAGTTGATGAAATCCAAAAGTTGACTACCTAGATCTTGCTGTGTCAGTTTGGTTTTCAGCTATAAGTAGAACTTAACGATCTTTTAAGCTTTACTCTTCCTTCAGTTGGGGTTCTTATGAAAGTGAATATGGAGTCAATGGAGTCTCCATTAAAGGAGGCAAACAGTCACATAATAATTCAAAATGAGCAGATAAATGCATTTCTGAGAATAACTATCCTCTAATCTGTATTTATTTTAATTACAGAACTTGGTCCAAGACAATTCCTGGGAAAGTCGAGTTCTTCTCTAGTGAGGGTTCAGATACATCTATACCCATTCCAATAGTGCCCCTGAGGGGTGTGGATGACTCCTACCCACCCCAGAAGAAGTCTTTCATGATGCTCAAGTACATGCACGATCACTACCTGGACAAGTACGAATGGTTTATGAGAGCAGATGATGATGTTTACATCAAGGGAGATCGTCTGGAGAGTTTTCTGAGGAGTTTGAATAGCAGCGAGCCCCTCTTTCTCGGACAGACAGGACTGGGCACTACAGAAGAAATGGGGAAACTGGCTCTTGAGCCTGGAGAGAACTTCTGCATGGGGGGACCTGGTGTGATTCTGAGCCGGGAAGTGCTTCGGAGAATGGCACCACACATTGGCAAGTGTCTCCGGGAAATGTACACCACCCATGAGGATGTAGAGGTGGGGAGATGTGTCCGAAGATTCGCAGGCGTGCAGTGTGTCTGGTCATATGAGGTAAGAGTAGAATTCTTTATATGGGAAAATCTGACAATTTTGCCTTTTGAGTTCTGAGTTAATCATAGGAAACTAGCAATATCAGCCTCTTGAGGGTTAAAACTGGTATAAGTTACTGGTACATATTTTAGCCTTAGTTTTTAATTTTTAAAATTCTTATTACCCAGATTTCCCCTGGCCTTTTAGACTGCTAGGCCTTTAGAGTATGCTTCTGGACTTCTGATGTCTTTTAAAATAAATAATGGCACTTGGGACTTGAAGGAAACGTAGGATTTACTGATGGTCACAGTGACCTTTTTCCATGAAACCCAGAATCATGTGATTTCTGTTGATTCCACAAGACCTTCTACAGGAGCATAGGATACTTCCTGGTTTTCCATCTCCTAAAGGCTCACATTTTCATCTGGTCAGGATGACCTACACAGATCAGAAACTTACGTTTTGAACTTATAAAATGGTCAGTGGTGAGAAGAGGCCAGGAGCTGTGATTGAGAGCTGGGGTTGCAGCACAGTGGTACAGCGTGTGCTATGGTGTGGGCTTAGCATCCCTAGGCATCTCTAGCACCAAAGAGAGATGGTTGTTAGAAACCTTGACTTTTCATTTGTAAGTTTATGATAGAGTTCCTTTCACACGAGGTGGCAGGCACTTGTGAGTGAGCATATGAAAGCTTTAAGGAAGTCTGCTTGAAGGTATTTGCTCTTTAATAAGAGAGCATGAGTTCACTTTGGGCTTTTCTGTTCTATTGGCATAAGTATGACTCTTAGCTGTAATTTCAGGATCAAATAATGGTAGCATGAAATAGATTGTTGTGTTTAGCTACAGTCAGCTTTAGTTTAGTTTAGTTTAGTTTGGTGGTTGTAAAGAGCAGAGGAACTGCTAGGCCCTTTACCCAAAGCAAGAACTTGCCCTCTTGTGTGAGTCCTCAGCTCTTTCTTAAGGGAAGAAACATGCTCTTGTCCTTGCTTGCCTCCCCTGAACTACAGCTTGCTTTTAAATGTCTTCCAATTATTTTGTTTCTTCTGATTAAATTTTTAGGGAAGCCACACTTTTAAGTGTACGGGAATGGTCTTCAAGTATTTTTTTCTTTTTAAATTGGGCAGCATTTTATTTTCCTTTACAATTTAATAACTACTTCTTGATGACTGCACATGTGGTAAGGCTGCTTAGTAGTTAGAAAGATCACAACGATGGTGTTTTCCTGACAGTGTGTAGTCTTCGGTATTGAGTGGAATGACTTGTATGACGATGTGTCTGTCAAACCAGCAAGACCGCATTTATGCACCAGTGTTTTCAGGATTGTTGCTAACTTGGGCATACTTTCCCCAAATCACCTTGCCTCCTGTGTCACGAGGCCCAACTCGCTCACATTCACTTCAATAACTGTGCCTTTGGTGATCACACCCAGGGTTGTATATAATGGGGAGGATGGATTCTTTTTCACACCAAGTATAGGCAGGCAAAAGGTAGCTTTCAGCTCAGGGTGTGTCACATGGGCTTTTTTGAAACTAGACCCATTGGCCTAATGAACCTTTCATATTTAGGTGGTTTTCTTGTAAAGCCATCACCAACAAAGCAGACTTTAGTGACCATCCTCTTCCATGCCTTCTTTTTCCTTTTCCCTGTTTGAATAACTTTCAATACTTCTGTTTCTCCTTGGGCATGAACTTAGGGTAGAGGGACCTCCCATTTTCCCGCCTTTCTTTCTGTTTCTGCTTAATCGTGTTGGATAGTACTTTTGCTCTCATCTGCCCCTCTCTGTCCAGCAGATTGGCAGCAACTGGAGTCGTCTCATCATCCTTCTGCTTGGTGTTTCTCCTTTCATTCATCTTAATAGTCTTTTTCATTTGTATTTATTTCAGCATGGCTCTGTTTATGGTAGAGCTTTGCCTTAAGTCCAATCTTTTTTTTTTTTTTTTTTTTTTTTTTTTTTTTTTTTTTTTTTTTTTTTTGCCCTCTTTGAATATTTATGGGCCTCCCGACTTTCTTTCTCTTTTTCTCAGGGTAGTCCAAATGATATCCATATTGTTTGTGGTACAATTCAGTATATTCATTTTGTGGCATGATAACAGCCATCTGCCACCTCCGGGGTTCCAAAAACCTCTTAATTTCTGGGTGTCACTGGTCTACGAGCCTGCTTCATTCCCTTCATGTAATTTTTAAATTTTAAGTGAACAGAGGTGCATTTTAAATTCTAAGTATGATCTGAGGGAGCCCTTTAATCTCCATGAGCCTTATTGTGTCTGCCTGCTTCCATTATCTGGTGGTTGGTCACCAGGCCAGGGGAGATCTCTTTTGTCATGACATTTTTCTGTGAAGAAAGCTGTCTCAGTTATTGTTCTATTTTTGTGAAGAGATACCATGACCAAGGCAGTTTACAACAGAAAGCATGTTATTGGGCTCTTGATTATAATTTCGGAGGGTGAGTCCTTGAACAAAATGCTGGGGAACACACAGACATGGTTCTGGAGCAGTAGCTGAGAGCATCCTGATCTCAGGCAATATGCACACAGAGAAAAACTGGGCCTGTCATGGGCTTTTGAAACCTCTTAGCTGACCTCCAATGCCATTCTCCTCCAATAAGGCCATATTTTCTAATCTTTCCCAAATAGTTCCATGAACTAGCAGCCAAGCAATCAAACTTGGCCTCTGGGGGAGCCATTCTTATTTAAACCAGCACAAAAGCCATTTAAGGATTTCATCTGTGTTAAGTAGATTACAACTAGCAGTGTTTCTGCATTTCCCCACCCTTAATTAAATAGTTATGACCATAACATACTTCTTTGTGGTGAAAATACATAATGCTGTGTATATTGGCATGCTTTGTTTTGCTGGCATTCT
Source organism: Mastomys coucha (assembly GCF_008632895.1). Lineage (NCBI taxonomy): Eukaryota > Metazoa > Chordata > Mammalia > Rodentia > Muridae > Mastomys > Mastomys coucha. The sequence goes on from NW_022196904.1 coordinate 56,312,663, forward strand.
AGAGGACAAGCTTGCTTTTAGTTTGTTGTTTTGAGACAGGGTCTCCTTGGTTGCTGAGGCAGATGGTGACCTCGCTCAGTAGCTAAGACTGGCCTCAAAATGATGATCCCTCTGCCCCCACAGTGTAGGCATTACATGTGTAAACCAGCATGTCCAACACTTTTAAGTGTGGGTAGAGGTCAGGGTCTTACCCTGTAGTGTAGGCTAGCCTGGAGCTCTCTGGTTGCAGGAATTGGCTACCATTCCCACACAGCTCAGGGCTTTTTTGAGAATTAAAAAAATAATTGTGTCATGATGTAGTCATCAATATCTTGTAGGTGCTACTGGATAGAGTCAGTATCTTGAGGTAGATAGAGCAAGAACTTTGAACTTTGATTTAAAGTGAGTGCCAAATTGTAGGTGTAAAGTGGGGTCTAGAGCTCCAGGACGTGAAAAACTGAGGGGTGATTTCTTATTCATCATAAAGTAATCTGACATGGCTTAGAGTACCTGTGATCCATATTGTGGACGTTAAGGCTTTTGTAAATAGTCTCATTGGCTCAGACATCTGATAGGCAAGCACCTCTTTGTGTTTTCCTCTCTGCCTAGGGAGCTGGGTCAGTACTAGCAACCACAGGAGGCTTCCCCAGGAATGTAGGGCAGGCAGGCAGGAATGTCCCTACTGCTTCTCAGTTCTTTAAATGCCTTATGATGACACTGATTTTCCTAGATTTTCCTAGCTGGCCCTCCCTTGCTTGTGCCAGAGGTTCCTCCTTTCAGCTCTGCTGAGAGTTCTCTTTTCCGTGAGTTGCCTGTTCAAAGTTTTGGCCCATGTTTCAGATGTCTGTCTTAGAGTTTTGTTCAAGTGCTTTGTTCTCAATACAGTATCTTCTGGACTGTGTGCTTTGTCTTTTTGCCTTCACTGAATTATAGAATTTTTAAAAATTAACCAGTTGTGAGTCTAACTCTAACATAACCTTTCTTTGATGGTTTGTGCTTTTTATTTTTTGTTGTTGTTGTTTTGTTTTTTGTTTTTGTTTTTGTTTTTGTTGTTGTTGTTTTGTTTTTGGGACAGGGTTTCTCTGTGTAGACCTGGCTGTCCTGGAACTCACTCTGTAGACCAGGCTGGGCTCTAACTCAGAAATCCACCTGCCTCTGCCTCCCAAGTGCTGGGATTAAAGGCATGCACCACCACTGCCCGGCCTGTATTTTTTTTTTTTTTTTAATTAATGTTTGTGAGTGTTTGCCTTCATTTATGGCTGTATGTTCATAATATATGTCCATTGCCCATGGAAGCTAGAGAGGAGGATTGGATCCCCTAGAAAAGGAGTTGCCATCTGGGTGCAGGAACTGAACCTGTGTCACCTGGAAGAGCAAGCAGGCAAAGCTCTTAGTGACTTTTTAGTATTTTAAGAAATTGTTCCTTCTTTGGGTCACACAGGTTTATCCTGCATTTTTCTGCTTGTTTGAAAAATTTCTAAGAAATACATACAAGGACCATTTACCATTAGATCAGCCTGATGCCTGCACCCCTCCCCCCTCACTAAGCGATTCCGTGTTCAGCAGGCAGGCAGGATTAATCCTTAAACTTCCTGTAAGATAATTATGTTAAGCTTTGAATCTTGGAAGATATTTATTTTGCTCTATTATAAGCCTAGCCAGAGGAGTAATTTTTTAAAAACTTGCCTTGAAGTAGAAATAATTCCTCAGGTAATAGCTGTGTAATTAAAATGACTCATGAGGAATAGTTGTCAAAGCCAAAACTCAGATTTATTTCTAAGCTTATTTTTTTGATTATTACTGGGACTTATTAATAAATGTCTTTTAAGCACATGTTTTTAAATGATTTTAGTTTCACAGAAGCTTAAATTCTGGTTAGGTCTGGAGCCTTTCATATGGAGTAAAAGTTAATTATTTCAAATTACTCAAGAGTTTGTGAGACATGGTGTTGAAGCATTGGAAAAAGTGATTTTATGTGTGTTTGTTTTTGTTTGTTTGTTTGGTTGGTTTGGCTTTTTGTTGTTTTTTAAGACAGGGTTCTCCCTGTAACCCTAGCTGTCCTAGAGCTCTATATACCAGGCTGGTTTGGTTTTGGTTTTTGTTTTGTTTTTGAGACAGGGTTTCTCTGTATAGCCCTGGCTGTCCTGGAACTTAACTCTGTAGACCAGGCTGGCCTCAAACTCAGAAATCCACCTGCCTCTGCCTCCCAAGTGCTGGGATTAAAGGCATGTTGCCACCAGTGCCAGTCAGCTGCCGATCTTTAAACTTTTTATTGAATTTTTGTGAATCAGCTTGCACCTACTCATCTCCCTGTCCCGTTGTATCCTCCCTCTACCCTTGCAATCTCCTCCCTCCCTCCCCCCCCAAAATCCCCTGAAAACATCTCTCCGAGTAATCTGTAGTGTGTTACGGTGTGTCACATAGTATATATACTGTTTTGCCCAAACATTTTTACTTGCAGATGTCTGTTGCAATGAGTCATTGGTCTGGTATGCTGCTATACCATCAATACCGGATCTTTACCAGGACTTCTCTCAGATATCCTGTTGTTGCTGTGTGTTGTGGAGACCCTGCAGCTTTGGATCTGCAAGACCTCCCCTTCACGTGCTTCAACAGTTCATAGATGGGTTAGGGTTAGGGTGAGCCAACTCCAAGCCCTGGATCAGGGAGCTAGATGGTATCTGAGGAAGTCAACCCACCAGCTCTCCTGCACCTACACCACCAGGGCAAGCTCTCCAGCACTGCCCTGACTAGACCTGCAAATGCAGGTTCTCACAGACGCCAGCAGAGGGTATAGGATCCACCAAGAACTGGGGTTATAGGCAGTTGTGAGCCACTCATTGTGGGTACAAGGAACTGAAGTCCAGTCCTCTACAAGACCAGTAAATGCTCTTAATCACTTTTAGTCCTGGAGTACAGTTCTGAAGGAAATTCATGCCTCTGTCTCACCTCTCGAGGGACTTCCAGGCTGCTCATTTTGACTGTGGTTGTAGACAAGGCTAGAGTAGATCTGGAATATGAGTTGGATATAGTGTAAGTTCCAAGACCATATAGCCCACTGTTTATATAGTTTTTCTGTTTCTCTTGTACAGTGTACTCTGGATTACTTCAGGCATTTAGTTAAGATTCAGAGTCCTAAAAATGCTGCTTCTATGCATTCTCACCAGTGCTCTTCATACTTTTATGGAGGACATGTTTTTGATTTGTTTACTTTTTTCTTTCATTGATACCACCTAAAATCATCCTTTTATTGGATGCCCAGTTCATAGCTTAGAGTGTCTTCTCACTTAGATACATTATTCTGAATATCTCTTTATACTTTAAGAAGTCAAACAAATTGAAAAAATTTGGAAGACTTCTGAGCAGTCTTCAGCATGTTCATTAAAAAAAATAAACTTGTACCTCTTTCATTAGCAGTGCACACTTCTGGTGACTGGTGCAGAAAACATTCCTATTATTATTTAGGTCATAGGAATAAAGAAAACACAGCCCCTTGTAGTGGTTGGAATGAGAATGGCCTTAACAGACTCACATTTGACTACTTGTTCCTCAGCTGCAGAACTGTTTGGGAAGGATTGGGGTGTGTGGCCTTGTTGAAGGTGGTGTGTCACTGGGGACAGGCTTGGAGATTTCAAAAGACTCCCTTGCCATTCCCCCTCTGCCTCGAACTTGAAGATGAAGATGTAAGTGCCCTGCTATTCAATATTTCTGCCATGCCTTTGCTCTGCCATCATGGACTCTAACCCTCTGAAACTGTAGCCCCAGTTAAATGCTTCTTTTAGAAGTTGCCTTGGTCATGAGGTTTTACCACAGCAGTAGAAAAGTAAACTAAGACAATCCTACTCTCTCATTCTTTAGAAGAAATAGGCTGGAGTACAAAGAAACAGAGAACAAGGTGTGTGGTCTTAAGACAGCAAAATGATTGGCATGAGAAGTGAAGGATGGAGAGGCCAGGGTAGCACAGAAGTTGAGACATGGCAAGGTTGAGCTGGTCTTTGGTCACAATAGGCCTGAGCTTGAATCACGGTGCTTTTCATTTTAGCTGTGTGGACTTGTGCAACATGTTACTTAACTTCTGGAACAAGGGGAGAATTTTTTTCAGAATAGAACAAGGGGGAAATTGCCTATAGAGGGGGATGGTTTCAAGGATTGTGAGCAGGATAAGAGGTGAGGTGAGAGGCTGGTGAGGGCATTCTTGAGTATTGCAGAACAGCCATGAGAACAGTTCTAGCCATTCCCTGAGAACTCTATGTGTGTAGATTTTGACCTGTATAAACAGGTATTTAACTGTTATTGAAAAAATAACATTGAATTAGAGTTCCTTTTTTTCGATTTTCACTTGGAACTGTTAGTTGCTTTGAATCTGTAATTTGCTGTGCAAGTGAATCTTCAATAGTATCTCTGAAATAGTGTATACATGGATGATGTTTGTGAGAAAGGCAGATTGGCACCTGTCTTTGTAATTTATGAGTCTGGTAGGCCTGTGCTGAAGG
>NW_022196904.1:56317144-56342693 GCF_008632895.1 Mastomys coucha
TTTGATTCCCTCTAAGCATAACAATCATGGCATAACCATAGAGTTCACATAAATGAAGTATTTGTAATTTCAAACAGTTAAAATAATGGTAATGCTCTTTGACCTACACACAAAAGATTTTGTTAATGGAAAATGTAGCATCAATGCCACACATTATTCCATAAAAATGTCATTATATGTTGTTATTATGACAAAACAAAACTTCAAAAAATAGTAAGGAAGTTTATTACAAAATGTGAGACAAAATTAATATTCAACACATTAATCATTATTAGACTAAAAGTCATCATGATACTAATCATAGAAATGTCAAACTGAATTTTTATGTGATTTTCAAATTTTATGTTATGGAAGTATGTGAAATGAATTATTTGCTCCCTTTCAAGTATGCTATTCTACTCCTTTAAGAATTTCCCAGAAACTTCCATTAAGAGTGATCTTTTCTTATAGTAAACATTTTCTGGCCTCTAAAAATAGTTTTTGTAAATAAGTAAAGTAAATTTAATAATACTAACCAGAGACAAATAATAAAACTCTCAAAGTACTTTCTTGATTCATAGACATAAAATAAAGGATATTATAAAATTATAGTTTATCTATATACTCATTGTAGTCTGCAGGCCAGAATAGAACCAATAAATTATATGCATAGTACAAAATGATATATAATAGATTAGATCACAAGACATGAACTGTGTAGCCTAATGTAGGCTATCTATATACTGTGAGGCAGAGATTCTGGTAGCTACTCAATACATGAAGTAGATGCTTCAGTAGCCATGATCTGGCATTAAATGTCTAAAAGTTTCCCTAAGAGTTAAAGGTATCAAAACCTACATTGGAACCCTGATGACTCTGGAACCAATCAGCAGACTTTGTTAGCAGCAAAGACTTTATCTGTTCAGCAAGAAAATTAAAAGACAGATAGGCCAAACACTATTCTATCCTTTTACATCTTCATATCTGGACTATATTTTGCAAAATGTTGCATACTTTCCTTTCTTCACTGAATCTTCTCTGGAATTTCCATCATAAACATATCCAGAGGCATGCATTTTTCAAGATTCTAAATTATATCATGTTGACAATACGAACAATCAGAAATAAAATGACATCAAAATAACTCCAAACAACACATTATGTCATGTTCACTCTTCAAATAATGACATTAACAAGGTCCTTTTTACATAACATTATGCCATGTACTGACAAGTATACATTAATATATTCCTCAAAATAGCAGATCATATTCCTACAGGAATTTTCTTTCTTAAAATGGTCTATAATTTTTATATGAGAATATTGATTTAGCAATGGTTAAAATTCTAATTATCTAATTAATTCTAAATTAATTAGTAAAAAAATAAAACAGAAAAGTGTAGATCATCTTAATATATGTGAATTTGAACAACCATATTCTTTACAAAATATAAAAGAAACATTCATGAGAACTATAACCCTGGCTTCTATAAGGCTTTATTTCTTAATCATTTTTAGTTGTTATTTTACCTATTAAACCTGTTATGTGTAGTTAATACAAGAAGGTTTCTTTAGCACACTAACAGGAGGTAGGATAGACATGTTCTTTTTTTTAACCTTAAAATACAGTATTTCCTGTATAGTTAAAAAATTGAGATAGCAGATGTTATCACCCTAATTCCTCCAGCAGAATGTATAGCCTACCTTTTAATATGTAAGTATTCAAAGTGGTGTATAAGTCATTTTGAAATAATAGGGATAAGGTGAGTCCTGAATTCTAAGAACTTCTTATCAACATCAAGATGAGCTGTTTGTACAGAAAAGAGCTTCAGTGTCCACTTGATAAATTGACAGTAAGCAGGACAGAACACTGTGATGTGCACAGGAGAGCAAGGGAGAGCCAGGCAGCAGCTAGAGGAAAAATATGAATTAGAGGTGCAGTATAAAAGGCTTTGGCCTGGGTCTCCATTTTCTCTAAAGATAATTAGATTTCTAGAATATTCTGATTTTAGTATATGTATTGTTAAGCAAGCACATTTTTAGGTTGCTTCAAAGTAACTATGATATCTTCCCAATTTTAAGAGGCAACAACAAATTTAAGTTTGTAGTTCTGATATTTAATCATCCTTATTGGTGTCTTCAGCCTAGCAAATGAGGGAACAAAGGCAAGGATGAACTTGACCTTTGCATCAAAGGTGGCAAAGGCAGTGTTGCTGGGATTAGGGAAATTGGGTAAAATTGCTTAAGGTTTAGAAGAGTGTTGTAAGTTGATATGTCTCAGTCTTGTGCAACAGAGAATGTTTGTTTAATCAGAATGTTGTATGTGTATATGTATATCAAGTGCTGGAGTTGTCTGTAGATCTCACACCAGGTTGGAGTTTATCAAAAGTGAACTTGACATGGGATTTGCTTGAATAACTTGAGCAGTCGCTACTCCAAACCTAGACCTAGTGTCTCCGTGGGTGGAATTTCCCTGTCTACTGTAGTACAGCCTTCTCTGACAATTCTTTACCCACTAAACTTTCAGGAGTTGTCATTCATTTAGACTCAGAGAACATTTCTAGGAGATAATGGTGTCCTGGAACCATGTAGAACTTAGTACTGTTAATTTACATTCCCACTTGTCCTAGGTAGAGAAAGAGAGTTTGACTTTGGTTTTTCCAGTAAGAATAGACTGTAATTGGGTTGAGGGAAGCCAGACTGGGTACCAAATGCTCCCTCCGGGCTATGCTTTATAAGGTTAATACTATTTATGTTCTTCTCTCTGAGTCATGCTAACACTCATGAATTGTATGACCAAATAAAAATGAGTGGGGTTGAAGGACAGCATTGTCACTCCAAGTGACAGTGTGAGAACAGCAGTCGCAAACACAAAGGTTCGACAGGATTGTTTTTCGTTATTGGTACTAGGTCTCACTATGTAGCCTGGCTGGCCTTAAGTTCCCAGTTCTACCTCTGCTTTCTGAAGGCTGCTATTGCAGGCATAGACCACCACAAAGTAAAAAGTAAATGTTTGTTTACATGGTGTAGCTGAGACTCTCAGTTTTTCAGACTAGCTACTAAGTAATTTAAGACTTATTTATGGAAGGTTACATGCTTCAGTAGTTACAAAGTGAAACCTACTGTGAGTCAGCATCCACCAGCAGAGTCTGGGGTAACATGTTCATGTTAAATTCTCTCTAGTGGAGCGTGAAGAGGACATCTCACCTTATGTTAAATCTATAACTCTAGACCAGCAAGACTAAACTAGAAACAAAGGTATACAACTTCCTCCAAGACGAGTGTTTCTTCCAGTATCGTGGTCTTGAGATATGAAGACTTCGCTCAGTGTGGGCCTCTGGATTGGAAGAGAAAGGGACATGGGAGAGAAAGCTGGTGGGTTGTGGCAGTTTACTGCTTGGGGACTACTTGTGTACAAATGTTGATTTCCTCATTTTAATTCCTGTGTCATAGTTAAGTAGGATGTGAAACAGGGCAGGAGGTGCTATTCTCAGCATTTACAGCTCTGCTATTGGAAGTGGTTTCAGAACATTTTTACATGTCATTGTATGTGTGCCAGCTGTGGTGTCTGTGTAGAGGTCAGAGGATAATCCATGGAGTTGGTTCTCTCCTTCTACCATGTGTACCAGATACTGAGCTCAGGCAGTCAGACTTAGTGGCAAGTGCCTTAACTCACTGAGCCATCTCACCAGTCCCTCTAAAACCATTTCAAAATTTAAAAAAGATAGAGCCAGGAGTGGTGGAGTTTAAGGTCATCCTTAGCTCCGTTGTAAGTTTGAGGACAGCCTAGATTGCTACAGGAATCTGACTCCAAAAGTGGGGTGGGGGCAGTTAGAGCCTAAAGCCCTCTAGCTGAAAGTGAGGGCTTTTGTCGTGGTTGTCGTGTCCGGTAGACTGTCCTGTGCGCTGGGAAACTGGCAAAGCAGTACAGAGCTGGACTCTGAATGGCTATTGTACAGGATGTGATTTGTAGCTTACTGACTTCTAGGAACTTGGAGACAGAAGAGGTCTTTGTTCCGGAGGCTGCAGACTTCTAGCTCCATAAAGAGCTTATCATTGAGCAAGATTATAATGTGCCATGTCACGACTGTAAAAAAATGTGTAATGGGACCATTACAGCCAAACCTTTTCCTGGGTAGCAAGATTCTTTCAGCATTCACAGAGTAATTGAATGCTAATCCCTTGCTGACATCAGAATGCAGGAAGGGCAACCCTGCAGGACTCTATTACCTTGGGGTAAAGAATCTGTGCAGATTTATTTCTTTGATGCCTGACATTTATTTCCTAAGCCAAAACAAAACAATCCCCCAAAATAAGAATTGGGGGCTGAGGACTTAGCTCAGTGGTAGAGCACTTACCAGATAAGCATGAGGTCCTATGTTCTGTCACTACATCTCTTCCCCTCAAAAAAGAAGGCTTAGCTTTACTTAAAACAATGTAATTTAAAACAGTAGAAGGTTTGCTGGTTTGATAGATATTTATAATGGATACTTTAGTAATTCAGGTTTCTGCTTGCTCAGTTAGAGCACAGTACCTATGAAAATGAGCATACCTAGGTAATACAAATATGCTTAGCTTTTTAAATGATGTAAAAACAGTGTTCCTGTCTGCCCTGGACATGGAGACTACGGCTCTGTGACAGCATAGACCTGCAATCCTCATCTGTCAACTTCTCTGTGTAAATGCTAGAAAGCAAGAAGAAGCAAACATGAGGTAGTATAAGAGGGAGGCTTAGAAGACCTGCGGAATTTTTTTGGAGATGCATTCCATGGGGGAGTCCCTTGTTTTAAAAAAACATAAGCAAGAGTATAAGGCTCTAAATCATTATTATAGTGGCTCACATCTACCTGTAACTGCAGTACCAGGAAATATGATGCCCTTTTCTTACCTCCATGGGCACTAGGCTTGAGTGTGGTACACAGACATACAAAAGGAAACACCTACACACATAAAATGAAGTAAACAAACATGTAAAATGTTATAATTGAACATTTGAATCAAATTTCATGATGAGTTAGGCATGGTGACATATATCTACACTAGCTACTAAGAGGCAGGAAAATCACAAGTTCAAGATGTGCCTCGTAATACACTAAGGTTCTGTCTTTGGGAGGGGGCATCATAAGTAAATAAAACTTACCACACTGCTCTGGGTGCTAGTCTCCAGCCATCTATGCCCCAGTTGTCCTAAGGCTCTGGCAAGAGTTCATTCTCAAGTCTGTTCCTCACACTAGTTGTCAGCATCGCACGTGTCTACCATATCCAGGGATACATTCCCTTTAAAAAGGTGCAAGTACTCAGACATTGAATATGCAGCATTTCCAATCTCAAACTAGCAAATGTAAACCACAAAGACTCTGCCTTTAGAATGTACCAGATGCACTCTGATAGGCTATGGCTTGCTGATCAACAGATTGCTGAAGTCACTTGGTAACAGTGGCAGGGGATCAATAGAACTCTTTCTTTCCTCCTTTCTTTCCTTCCTTCCTTCCTTCCTTCCTTCCTTCTTTCTTTCTTTCTTTCTTTCTTTCTTTCTTTCTTTCTTTCTTTCTTTCTTTCTTTCTTTCCTTCTATTGGTAATTTTATTTATTTCAAATGTTATTCCTGGTCCCAGTTTCCCCTCCACAAACCCCTAATCCCTCCCCCCTCCCCTGCTTCTATGAGGGTGCTCCCCACCCCTAACCCACTCCCCTTAACCAGCAAAGCAGGAGTCACTGTGACGTTGCAGAGGCAACAATAATGAAATTGGTTCAGTGAAGTCTTTGCATAAAGCTTTTATTTTTTTTTTTCAATTTTAAGTTATAGTTATCTAGTTATTCTATGTTTGTGTGCATGCTACAGTACACATGTAGACATGAGGACAACTACCAGGAGTTGGTTCTCTCCACCATATTGGTCTTAGGGATCAAAGTATCGTTAGCCTTGGCAGCAAGGACCCTTATCCACTGAGCCATCTCACTGATGTTAACAGAGAAGTCACATTGAACTCTTCTACTCTTTATAATGATCATGTTCTTTTCTATGTAATTAAAATCTATGAGCTTAAAATCTTTTTCATTGCAATTGTTTCCAGTATTTATTTGGCAATTATCAATAAAGTTATGTTGCCAAGAGTTTTAGATAAAGAGAGAGTTTTTTTGTTTTTTTTTTTTTAATTTTTTTTCCCCCAGACAGAGTTTCTCTGTATTGTCCTTGCTGTCCTGGAACTCACTCTGTAGACCAGGCTGTCCTCAAACTCAGAAATCCACCTGCCTCTGTCTCCCAAGTGCTGGGATTAAAGGCATGCGCCACCCTGCCCGGCTTGAATATCTTTTTGACTTCACAGTATGTATAGTCAGTTGAATGGCATCCACCCAGAGATAGCAAGTCTTAGTAAATGTCCCCTCATTTGGAAAGGTATTTTTGCAGATTCCTTTATTAAGCTGAGGCTCTTGAGGTGAGAACGCAGCCATGGATTGCCCTGGTGGGCACTACACAAGAGAAGCTTAGACACACAAACAGGAAGGCTGTGTGAGAACAGCATTCATGAGAATGGTGCAGCCATCCGAAGCTGGCACAGGCCAGTAGGCCCCTGGAGAGAGCATGGCCTTACCAGATAGTTCTGAGTGCCACCTTTCTAGCACTCAGAAAGGTAGGAGAATCTTCTCCCACACATATCGCCCTGCCTGTTTCTCTTGAGTGTCTGTGTGCAAGTGTTCTTGTGTGTGCTATGCTCCCATGTTGACGTCTGTAAGCCAGAGGTTGATTTTGGGGCGGCTTCTTCAATTGTTCTCTACCTTGTTTGTTTGTTTGTTTGTTTGTTTGTTTGTTTGTTTTTGACAGGGCCTCACTGAATTCTAAGCTCTTGAATTTATATAGACAAACTGACCTGTAAGCCACAGATATTTAGCTGCCTGTCTCCCACCCCTTCTCCTAAGCACTGGGGTTACAGAAGCACAAACAACTTGCTTTTTATTTGGGGTCTGGGGACCCAAGCTCAGGTCCTCACACTTGCTCAGCAAGTGTTTTACTCACTGAATCATCTCCCCGGCTCTGGATTTCTGTTTTGTTTTTAAGCCAGCAAGTCTGTGGTGATTTGTTACAGCAGTCTTTTAAAGACAGGTTCTCTCTATGTAACCTTGTCTGGCTTGATTACTTTGTAGCCCAGGTTAGCCTCAAACTCAGAGAGATCCACTTGCCTCAGCTTCCCAAGTACTAGGATTAAGGGTGTGCACCACCACAGGCTGGCTGTTATGACAGTCTTAAGATCCAGAAGTAGTATATTATCCAAAAGAGGACCCTTCATGAATGTAAGAACAGAGAGGCTCCATCACCCATCATGGAGCTATGGGCCAAGGGCTGCTCTTGCTGAGGTCACCATCTCTAATAACAGGACCTCACAAATGTGTGAAGTGCCCAACACAGTGAGCACTGCCCTTCTTACTGCCTGGTTTGTCTAATGCAGAGGATATTACAGTGTAGTCCCCAGACCATCAGACTCTGCATCATCCTGTCTCAGGGTCCCCCCATGCCCTAGATCAAAAACCAAAGCCCCTGTGTCCTCAGAGTTAAGCATATATCAGAGTCATTTAGGGTTTTTTTAGGTTTGTTTGTTTGCTTGTTTTGAGACAGATTTACTAACTAGCCCACGCTGGCCTCAACCCCACAGTGCTCTTCTTGCCTCCCTTCTTTCAAGGGCTGGCATCACAAGTTTGTGGTACTATGACATGGGATGGAGAGGTGTCTTCTCTTCTTCTTGTCTTCCCTCTTCTGGCCTTGGCATAGAACCCAGGGTCCAACTGTAGTGTATGTATTGTCTGTTTTCTAATGTGTCTCGTTAGGAGGTTCCTCTTGCTTGTGAAAGTGTCTTAGGCTTCCTTGTTTTTGATGACTTTGACAGTCACATATTAGGTAACATTTCCTCATAGACTAGGATTAGGAGTGTTTGAAGAGACCACAGAGACACAGATAAAAGCTGTTATCCTCACCTTGTGTTCAGGATATGCTGCCAGCTCCATTGTCACTGTGAATGCTGACCTGGCTTCATGCTGTGGCAGGCCTCTTTATTACAAAGTCACCTCACTCCTGATTTTCTCCCAAGCCCTTGGAAAAAGATAGTCACTATATCCTGAAGAGCAGGGGATTATTATCCAGCCTCTTTGTGCTGAGATACTGACATATTTTAGAACTCTGTGTAATGGTGTGTTTTGTTTTGTATTTTTGACAGGGTCTTTTGTTTTGTAGCTTGGGCTGACCTGGAATTCACTGTCTAGCTCAGGCTATCCTGAGCTGCATGGTAATTCTTGTGCCTTGGCCTCCCAAGCAGTGAGTTCACAGGCATGAGCCACTAGGTCTAGCTTACATTCTTCCGTGCAGTCCACTTCAGGAGTATGCATTTATATCATGGTACTACTGTATTTTCCACTGAAATAAACTGCTGTCATTTTGCCTTTGAGAGTTTTTCCAGTTGAGCATGTTTTGTCTTTTCTCACTTTCAGGCACTAAAAGATGCTCTTGTCTCTTGTCCACACTTTTTATCCTGTTTTGAATCTTCAGTGTCTTAGGGAACCCAGGCTCCTTCTGTTGGGTGACACAATTAGAATGTAAGATCTTGTATTAGGGAGCCCAGGCCCCCTCAGATGCTAGAGCGAGGATGTGTGTGAATGTTAAGCCATGTGTACATGCATAGCTATAAACACTTCTATCAGACCATCTCAGTCTATATTGAGGTAAGCATAAATCAATACTGTTGTTCCAAGCTCTAATCTCTACCCCATAGGTAATTGTGCTTAATTGCCGACTTCCCACCCCAGCAGAAGCCTGCTTTTACCACCTGACATTATCTACAGTATTCTGATTAGTGGTTTTGGAATTGTTGCCTGAATCCCCATGAGAAACAGCTGCACCCTGTTGAGCACGGCACTTGCGAAGCTTCACTTGCTGTGAGTTTAAAGTCTCTGCTCATTTGCAGAGCTGCAATGGTCCCCATCCATCTCCTCAATACTCTTCTTTCCTGTTGTTTTTCTTGGTGCTGGGAATAGAACCTAGGCTAATAGTTGTGTAACTTTTTCTTTTAAATATTATTTCTGTTTAATTCAGGTTAGGGCTTTTTTTTTTTAATCTGATATCATGTTTCTTGCTATGGGTAATTTAGATGGGTGGCACTTCCCACTTTTGTGTCTTAATAATACTGATTGTGGACAGGTTTATGCCTGAATATAATGAGGATACAGAAAATTATTCAACTGATGTGTTTTGAAGTCGGGTTCAGTCCCCCAGGCCCCATTCTTTTTATAGTGGTTCATGTGCCTAAAGGCATGTGGAATTTTAATAGAATATAACAGTAATGAATGTATAAAAATTTAAAGACAAGTCTAAACAGCTTAGATGATAGCATTACATGTTTTATACTTAGGTGATTATTAGCAAGCCAAAGAGGGTTTGGAAGAGTATGTGAGTTGTTTTTTCATTTGTTGCTCATAGAATCATTATTAAATGCCTCCTTGTGATAGTGGCACTTTTAGCCAGGAATGCTGGGCTGAGTAAATGTATGCATTCTTGCTGTTAAGAAATTTATCTGGGGGCTGGTGAGATGGCTCAGCATGTAAGAGCACTGATTGCTCTTCCAAAGGTCCTGAGTTCAAATCCCAGCAACCACATGGTGGCTCACAACCACCCGTAATGAGATCTGACACTCTCTTCTGGTGTGTCTGAAGACAACTACAGTACACTTATGCATAATAATAAATAAATCTTTAAAAAAAATTAAAAAAAAGAAATTTATCTGAGACAGATAATTTCTGTGATTCATACAGTCACAGAAATACACAGCTTTCAAAGGGATTGTTTGTTTCTTTTAGGAACATGCACTTATTTTGAAAAATCAGCAGTCAATAATTCTTGGACCTTCTCTGTACCACACTTTGGGGCAGGCTGTTGTGTTCCAGAAAGACAAAAGAGCAGGAACTGTGAGCATGTGAGCAGGCACTTCTCCCAGGCTGGAGAGAGGCATCAGAGGCTGAGGAGGGCCTAGCAGGCACAGGTAGCATGGGCAGTTTCCTGGGAAGAGCTCAACAGTTAAGTGAAGGTTGGCCTTGGGTACAGCATCTGCTCACTTGCTTTAATTTGTTCATTTCCCTCAGCAAGTACTGCTTTTTTGCCTCACTTCTAGACATTCCCTTCATCATGAAAGTGTATGTGGTATAGGAAATACACCTTTGCAGAAAATGGATATTTTTAGAAATTTTTTTTTGTCATAAAATACAAAGTGCAAGTATAAAGCATTCGTGTAATTTAGGCAGCCACAGAAGATCACAGATAGGTAAGAACTTGTCCCACAGAGGAAAGTTGTGCACACTAGTGTGTCTAAGCTAGGAGCTAGGAGCAGGTGGCTGTCGGAAACCAGAGTAGGGTGGGTGGGGCTCATCCATGTACACAGTGACCATCACACAGCCTTATGGAAAGGGCATCAGTCAGAAGTATGAAATAAAAATGCTGTAAACCTGTAATTCAAAATTCACTTTGAATATCAAATTCAGAATTAGGATTTGTTCTTTAAGATTAAGGGAGATACTATGTCAAGGCAGTTGGGTGAAAGGATTATTTAATACCAGTAAAATCCTGTGTGCTTAACCCTTCAGTTTCTTTTTTATACAGCCTTTTAAATATAAGTGTGCTCTTCCTAACATTTTAAGCTCTGTGACTTAGTCTTACTTGGTATTTCGAGGTACTGACACACAACATTCAGTTGCCAAGGTGAACAGGCACATTACAGAGGATGACAGATCACTTACTGTTTTCTTTAAGATGGCAGATGAAAGCATGAAGGACTTAAGTGAGATTAACACATACCTTAATCATTGCCTCCCACTATAATAAAGTAAGTGTCCCTGATTTTGTTTTGCACAGGTCCTGGTTTGTAGGTGGTCAGTATACTTCAGGCAGGGCTGGCAGATGGGTGAAATGGGCCATGCCCAGTGATGTGAGGTTAATGCATCTCTACCAGGTGTGTGGTGAAGCGGAGGTTGGCAGTTAGAAGGCAGGAGGGCGATGTACCTGATGACTGCTTGGCACATTTCAGTGCTGGCTTCTTAATGCCTGCATTGTAGGTGATGAGTCCTGGTCACATGGGCTGGCACAAAGGAAATGAAATTGCCACTCCTGGACTTCCTATATCAATAAGATCAAGAGTAAATATCTAGAAGTAGAATTACTAGGTTACAGGGGAGGTGTATGTAATTTTATAAGAAATGGCTGTGTTTTTCTCTAAGGTACTTGTGCCATATTAATTCTCTATGTGAAGAATTCTGGTGTCACTTTGCCTCATGTTCTCAATAGTGTTTCTATTCCACTACCTAATGGTGTATGTGTGTCTGTTTGTGTGTTTCTGTGCATGTGCACGTGTGTGCACGTTTGTACGTACTTATATAAGTGCCATGACACGTGTGGAAACCAAAGAACTTGTAGGAGTCAGTTATTTCCTTATACCTAATGGGTCTTAGGGATCAAACTTGGGTGGTATCAGGCTTGACAGTGGTGTCTCTACTTGCTGAAGTATCTAGCTAGCTCTGTGGTTTTGTTCATTGAGCAGTCCAGGCTACTGTCATCTTTCATCTTCCTACCTTTATCTTCCAAGCTCTGGGACTATAGGCATGTATCATCATATCCAGTTTAGTATATTTCATAATTTGACTTTTCAGGTGACAATTTTAGTTGCCTACTAAAATTGTCTATTATATCATTCCCTTCTTAAAAATCAATCACATGTTCTTAAAGATTGTATCTGATATGCATCAGTCTCACGTCTATACCCTGCCTCAGTTTTCAGTCATTTGGACTTTGTGATAGTTGAGTGATTGAGGCATACCTAGCACTAGTAAAGCACACCCATGTCCATAGGAGAGTACTGATTCATGGGAAGTCACTGGGGGAAAGGGCTGCCTTGAATGTGCACAATGCTACCCCTTAGGCTGGAGACTCTGAAGGGCAGCTGTCCCCACAATCCTTTTCTCTGCTTCCTGCTTGGCCATACACTTTTCCTCTCCCCTGAGGCTCCTGTTGCCCTATTGTGTGTAAGAAACCATGGACTGACGTCTCTGGAACCAAAAAGTAAGCAATTCTTCCTGTAAGTCATTTGTGCCTGGTATTTGACTACAGCTTGACGATTGATATGTCTAATAACTCTGACAGATAACAAACTTGTATAAAACTGGCAGGTCTTTGGATATGGTAAGTAAGGTTGTGATTATGCTTCTACTTCTGAGAAACACTTACTGTGCGACCCATTACACACTTCAGATAGGGATATAGCTGGTTCAAAGCTGCTTCAACTTTCTATGCTCGCTCTGTGGTTCATTTCTGCTCTGAAAATACAGCTGTCCATTCTCCTCTTCTGGGTCTGTATGTGGCCCCTCACTTTAATGAGCATATTCTCTACAGTGGAGCTCCATCTCTCACCCTTAGCATGCCATTCTGTGTTTCTGTATCACAACATGGGCTATAATTTTTGTTGAATCAGAGAATCTACTTCTAAAACTGAAGAAAATGGGACTTGAGATGGAAAGCAATCATATTCCTATCTACCCAGACACTGCCACATCTTCAGATTGTCTCTGTGCCTTAACATTAGGGCGTGCTTTCTAATCATTTATGGGTACAGTCTTAAGAGGTTGGTCCTCAGGGTGTAGTGGAACCCTTAGTTACTGATTCCTGCTGCAGGTTTACTTTGTATGTAAGTGTCATAATGCTTCCTGGGTCCAAGTAATAGAAGAAAATCCTCACCAGTAAAAGGTACTGGCTGACCTCAAACTATTTTAGATAGCAGTCAGATCTTGTACCAAGGTTAAAGTTGGTGTTATTTTTGAGAGTGTGCATGTATGTATGTATGCATGTATGCATGTATGTATATGTGTGTGTGTATGTGTCTGTGCGCTAGTACACTAGTTTTTAATATTGATACTATTACACCCTTTTGCCCCCACACCACACACATTAACTAGTGAGTCCTACTGTGTGTGCTGCAGTCAGCACTGGGCCATTGAAGCAGTCTCAGACATAGCTGTGACTTACCCTGGAAACTCAACACAGGAAGTACACATTCCCTTCCCACTCTTTCCCCTCCTCTCTGTGACTTAACCGTGTCTTATTCTTACATAGCAACTCACCTTGTATTGGTTGGTTTGGTTTAGTAATTTTTCCCTATGAAATATTAAATTTGTATAATTTCCAGTCTCATAAACATCAATATTTAGTCCTTCTTCTTTAAAATAGAAAAGACCTCATGGCTCACATGTAGGTACTTTTTTTTAACTACTTTTAAAATCTGTAAGGCTTCATTTTCTTAAAATGAATGGAATTTTAAATGCCCTGAGTATTATGTCTTTAATGTTATGTCCCATCTGAAATAGATCCTCAGGCTGATTTTTAGGACTGACACTCTGAGGTCACAGACCAGAGGATTAGTCAGTTTAGGCTTATTTCCTGTGAGTAGGTCCACACTGTCACGTGGGTGGAAGAACTGTAGAAGCAGTACTGCCTTGAACTCTGTGTGGTTCTGGCGGCACTCTCCATTGCAGAGTTACTCTGCTTCAATAAAGTTAATGTAAAACCAGTGAGCATCTTGTGGCCAGCTCCTCAGTCTCTAAGTGCCCTGTCCACTTCAGGCCTTATGCTCATTAGTGCTTCCTGGCTGGGTAAAACTGTGGTGTTTGCTAAGT
Source organism: Mastomys coucha (assembly GCF_008632895.1). Taxonomy (NCBI): domain Eukaryota; kingdom Metazoa; phylum Chordata; class Mammalia; order Rodentia; family Muridae; genus Mastomys; species Mastomys coucha. The sequence continues at coordinate 56,330,818 of NW_022196904.1, forward strand.
GACCCTGGAACCCAGCCATCCCTTCTGCTGGTATTAGTAGTAAGTAAAGGTGTTCCTGTTCCTGTCTGTTCTCCTGGGTTTGTACCTGTAGATTCTTGTGTTCCTCTTTGCTTAATAGGTTCCACATTCTTCCTTTTGCTCTGCCTTCTATTGAAATCCTGCCGGGTTTGCAGTGCTTCCTGGGCCCTCACTTCTGTGCTGATGGCTCTGAGAGCTCATTCCACTGCCAGTCCCAGTACCTACAGAAGCCCTTTCACTGGCATCTGAAACCCCTGCTAGGCCCTTGAGCCTGTCCTCTCCAACCTTGAACCCCAGCCTGGGGTTCTTTAGTTCAGGTGGAAGGCTCAGGTAGGTCTTGAAAGAAGCCTGAATACATCTTAGAATTAGTTGTCTGTCTGGTGCTAGAGATGAATGCCAGCCAGGGCATCACACACACCAACATGTACTCTACCACTGACCCCTTAAAACAGGTTTTAATTTTACCTATTTGGCCCTAAAAATACCTGACTGTTTCATGTATTAATGTAGCCTTCAGTTTAAGAGTATAAATTTCAAAAACAAAGCAAAACAATATATTTTCTGTATTGATAGTAATTTTTTGAGGATTTTTTGTTAGTGTTTATGCCAGACATTTGTCTTTTTAAAAAAAAGATTTTAATATTCTTTTTGATTAATGTATTTGCCAATTATTTTTTTAAAATATTTATTTTAAAAATTATGTGTGTTGGAGGATTGGTGCAGGTGCCCACAGATGCTAGAAAAGATCAAAGGACCTTCCAGCTCTGAAGTTACAGGTGGTTGTGAGCTGCCGGATATAGGTGCTAGGAACTGAACTACAATCCTCTGCAAGAGCAATAAGCACTCTAAACTGTGGAGCCGTCTCTCCAACCCCACAGCTCCTAATGTTTGATAAACTTACATGTACAGAGAATGTGATAACAGTGTTTTGAGCTTTAAGAAGATGCTCCTCTAACACTAAAATGAAATTTTGTATAAAAGTTCAAGTATTGTTGGCAGCCAGCATCATACGCTGTCCTCTGGCAATCCCAACCAGTGATTAAAATGAGCTTGAGTTGGCCTAGTGGCGAAGCATTCAGGGGTAACTAGTTCTGCCCCCCGGGGGTGTGGGGTGGGGCATATTGTACAACCCTTCCTTTTTTAGCTAGACTTTATTTCCACAAATTAGCAATGGAGGAAAGGCCCTGTAGTCCTATGTTAAGCAATGAATAGTTTTCTTTTTCTTTTTGATGATAAATGTTGTATTAATATAAAAAAAATGTCAGGAATAGAATCTTTGTGAGAAATATGCAGATTTGTTTCAGATGTCTTCTCAGGAGCTTTCCAATTTCCATGCTGTTTTCTGTTCAGTGTGGTTTGATTTCTCTTAAGTTAAATTTTGATTTGGAACCAGGTCTCTCCAATGGCATGAGTAAATGGACATGCCCAAGCTATAAATTCTACCTGAAGTTTGGGTATGGGAAAGACATGTTTACAGTGAGCATCACTCATTTATATACACTCGGTGAGCACCACACACTTATACTTATGTGTATTTATAGGAGTAAATTTGGGAAGAAAAAACTTGCATCCTTACTGGAACACTGCTTTAGGCTATGCCCCCAATCCATGGGTATTTATTTACTCACTGCTCTCTGCCTTAAGTAGTAGTTTTGTGTGGGATGAAACCCAGGAAATAGCATGTTTTCTCACAGCTGATGAAGCCTGTTTTCTTTCTGTAGTCAATTCATTCATATGGGACCACTACTTCTGCTTGGGTTCTAACCCCATGGTTTACTGTTTGCTTCTTTACAAAACATTTTCACAGGAAGCAGGCTCAGTAGTGGCCATATCCTTGAGCAGGAGTGTTCCTTAGCATCCTTGTTGCTGAATCAAGGGATGAAGAGTTGGCTCTGATGGTCAGGAATGTCTCAGGCATCGTCCACCTGGTTTCATTGGCTCAGGTCCTTCTTTGAGTGGATCAAATGACTCTTGAGAAACAAGTGTCTGAGAATTAGCCCCACTGATTTGAAAACTGTTCAGTTTTTCCTTACCTGTCTCGATTGACATGGTGGAACAGGAACCATCCCTGCTTTTATGACCTCAGTTCCATTTCTGAAAACAGCCCTCTCATCTCAGAGCCTGTACCAGGGGAAGAAGAAGGATGTGGATTAGGTATGGGTTTGAAATAAAACCTTAATTATCAGTGCAAACATTATATGAAGGAAGGAACATGCTACTAGTTATTGGTACTTAAATAGAAAGTGATACCTTAAGAGGAACACAGGAGATGGGCCAACTATCTCCAAAATGGAAATCTTTTACTCAGAGCCAAGTAAGTAAGTAAGTGTGTTTGTATTAAACCCTGAATGCTGCCGAGAGTGTGCATAGAAACCCTAGACTTGCTCTGTTTGACCTCAGCACCCTCCAGGTCTGAGTACTGAATCTTTCAAAAGGAGCTTTAAAAACCTGGTGGATCTGGGGTTTCTCTGCTTCATCTGGCAGCTCAGCACAATCTTTGCAGATTGATAATAGCTGTGTTTGTATTGAAGGAGAAATACATAAAGACCAGGCTTATTCCTTACACCACTAATGGCCATATTGGCTTTACTTGCATACACCAATTTTTTCCTCTGGATCATCAGTGCATGTGGTGGTAATTTGGTGACTAGAAAGCACGGTAAATTATTGGTTATAATGAGTTGATGTCATACCCACAGAACAGCAAGCAAGAGGGTGAACTAGGGACAGAAATAGTAACGGATTTTGTTCAGGAAACCTCAAAGCGCATACTGAAATATTACCACGTTGATTCCATTTTTAAAAGAATAAGAGGAGGAAAACAAATTCAAAAGACAAAATTTCAAAACTGTAAGTGTAGTAAAACAAATCATAGACCCAAAATTTACTGCTTTATCTTTCTGGAACTCTCTTTACATAGTTTAAGAACCTTTAAGAAGTCTGGTCATTATTTGCTGGATGGTAAAAGGAGATAAGACTGCATAAAGCTAATTGCAGAGATGTTTCCAAATAGTAGTATGTGTAACGTTTGTGTGTCTGTGTCTCTGTGTCTGTCTGAGTGAGTGAGTTTATGTGCACCACAGATATGTGTGAGTCTGGAGTTACAGGCCTGTGAACTGCCTGATGTGGGCCCTGGGCCTTGTGCAAGAAGCAGTAAGGGCTCCTGACCCCTGAGCTATGACTCTTGCTCCCCAAATGGTCACTTTTAACCACTCTTTTCTTTGTAAATGTTTTACATTTTCAGTCACTTAAGTTTAATAGAAAATGACCCTACAGCCTTCACCTAAGTACCCTGATGGCTGACTCTTAGCACATTAGCTATTGCTTCTTCTTCATGCCTTTTATTTTATTTGTGAACTTCATGTTAATTTCAATACAATGCCTGATTTTGCCCTTAAATACCTCAGTGATATAAACATAGCTCAGTAACAAAATTGGGACATTAGCATTGCTGCATTATGTCATCCACAGACCATATTCATATTTTATCCGTTATCTCAATAACATCTCTCATAGCAAACAAACAAACAGCAATTTTTCAGGATTAAAATCCAGGATTCCATGAAGTGTTTTGTTGGTCTACCTTATAAATGTCCTAGGTTTTGACACCTTGTATTTGCTGTCTGACCTTTACATTAAAAATTATAGGTGAGGCAGGGAGGGTGTGCTGGTGTATGCTTACATAGAATTCTAGCACTTAGGGGTCTCAGACAGAAACAGCACAAGTTCCAAGCCAACCTGGGCTAGCCAGTGTAGGCTTTGATCTTTCAAAACTTACTTTTTAAATAAGTGTTCTTAAATGTTTTTACCTCCTTTTTAGCCCACCACCCACCAGAGGTAGTGGAAAAGAAAGGTTATTAGGATACACAGGGATGTGGACCTGTTTCTTTGGAGCAAATTCAATATGTATTGTCAGGATCTCAGCACTTCAGTTCACAGGAATCAGCAGTGGCAACTCTATGCACTTGCAAACATCATTAGTCCAGTTCAGTAGTATCAGGAGAGCAAACATGAAATCAGCAGCAGTAGCACACCCACCCAGCAGAAACAGCCAGGCCTCCACCAAATTGGCAGGAGTCAGTAGGAGTGACCAGGAGCAACAGGGATGCCAGAAGTTCTCTGCCTGCCTCTCTTGATGAAGTAAAGATTTGCAAAGTCAAAGAGACCAACGATTCGTTGCAAAGCTAGCTGTGCAAGGCCCCCTGTCAGTGTCCATGGAGTCCTATTTATGCTCCCTGTTAACATCACATGTCCTTACCCAGGCCTTGCCTCATGATGTGAGTCTGTATATCAGCTGACTTCACTGTCAATCGGCCCAAGGCCCAAGTCTGAGGAAGCAGCAAGAAACCACCAGAACACCACCAGAGGTTTTTTTGCTGCATTTCTTTCTATGAAGTCATGCAAACAATGACCAATAAACAATGGTAAAGCGTACCAATACCATCCAGCATTGTCTACCATCTGTTAAGCCCATCTTAACATCATGCATCCTTTTGCTTGTTTGCTTTAGCAAAACATTCTTTCACCTGTGTCTGCTTTAGTAAAACACCAACTGACACAGCTGGTTTTCCAAAGAAGCCATAAGTTTCCACTTCAGCCAGCAAGAACTTGTTTTTACCTGTCCCTACTCTAACCCCCAAAAGATTCTGGAAACTTATTTACAGAATGCTCCTAAATTTGGATTTTTGTTACCCCATGATGAGTGATATTCTATTCTCAGACCATTGCAAGGAGGAGCACATGACTTCAGTTCTGTCTGTGTGACGGTGTTAACGAAGCACTTGTCAGGTTTCTCCACTGTAATGTGACTTTTCCCTTTTGTGATTAGTAAATCTAACATACTTTGAGACCCTGCAGTATAGTTTCTCCTCTCACTGTCATGGGATTTTATCATCCATTGATAATTATTAATTTTCTTGGCATTAGCTTGAGTATCTTATTAATTTGTGAAGGGATTATGTCAAAGTTGAGCAGTGTGTCTCTTGTCCTGTGTCAATACATGTCAGTGTGTAGCCTCAACTGTACATCAGGTACCCCAAAGGGAGAAGGCACACATCCTGTCAGGGTTGGGTATGGGATATTGAATGCTTGCTCTGTCATTGGATACCCCCTTCTTCCCTATTTCACAGGCTCTGGCTTCTGGAAACTAACACATTCTACTTAAAAGCAGTTGGGAACAGAAACAATCTGTGGTTATTCTCTTGTCTTATTCATTTCAGAAGCTGTTTTGAATCTTATTGTCATACTTTAAACTTTTTAACCAGTGCTTGCTGAAGTTTAATGTGCCACACATCAAAATCAGTAGCTTGTTCTACAGGGCCAGCAATGATGAGAAGTGGGAGGAACTCAGAAGTAGAGGCTTACTGGGAAATCCTGGGCTGACTTCCTTCCCAGCCTTGAGGGTCACTCCTGCTGTTGTCCAGCCCTCTGCCAGGAAGTGGACAGATAGGGGCCTCTCCAGAGATAGTGTGTGCCTTTTAGACTTTCAGCCTTCAAGCTTGTGAGTTAATAGTGCGTTCATAAGTGTCCATCTGAGGTACTTCCTCATAGTGATGAATAAGAAGATCTTAAAAGAATGCTAGTAGTTTTTATCCCAGAGTCAAGTGACACTCAAGTAGTGAAATGAATGTAAGAACATGGAATCTAAAAGGCTGAATATTCTTACCATGACAATGGTGTGTTTGAGGAAATACATTTAACCTAATTGTGGACATTGTAACCTGATTATATTGTACAATGTATATATCAAAACACCATGATATATATGCATATATATATACTGTTTTATATACTAGTTCAGAAATTAATTTAAATGAAGAAAACATGGACTCTAGTCTATCCTTTTTAAAGCCCAAAGACAATGGTATTTATTTACCCAAAAATTATACCTTTATAGCTGATTTGTGGTAGGTTTTTTATTTTGTTTTTAAAACTACCTAAAGCAATTCATCTTACTAATACTTTTTTTCTTGCTTGGCTTTTAATAGTGCTTTTAAATTTTATTTTAAATAATATCAAATTTTAAATTATTCAGACTTTTCTAGGTGGCTTTTTAGCTAAGGTCTTGCTTTATTAAAAGTACCTACAGCCAGGTGGTGGTGGCACACACCTTTAATCCCAGCACTTGGGAGGCAAAGGCAGAGGCAGGCGGATTTCTGAGTTCAAGGCCAGCCTGGTCTACAGAGTGAGTTCCAGGATAGCCAGGGCTACACAGAGAAACTCTGTCTGGGGGGTTGGGGTGGGGTGGGGTGGGAAGGTACCTACAAACTAGTATTTTTAGATCTACCTTTATAAAATTAAAAATCCCTAAACTGGAGTCCTGTATCCCTTCCATACTAATGTGTGTTGCCAGTGGTCAGCTTTGATCTGTGTCACTCCCCCCAGGATAGTCTCACACCCATTACCTTACATACTTTGCCACTTTCTCCCTCCCTGGCATGCTGGGCAGTGTATGCATGTCACTGGCACCCTCTGGGGTCGCCAAAGCTCATGGTGAACTGTTGTCTGATGCATGAGCTCAGATTGAAAGTGGCTGGAATATGATCAGAAGTCTGAGGGTTGGCCTCCTCAGCTTTGGTTTATATATGGAATCCTTCCCTGGCTGGCTTGCTCTGGCCTGATGTTGCTCCAAATTCTACTTATAGGAGGACATAGAAGCAGCTTCCTAAACTGCTTGGGCACAGTTCAGGAACGGTGTCTGGTGTCTGGTGACATTATCACTGGCTTTTTTTTCTTTTGTGTCTAGTTCACCTGGCTTTATGGTCACATAGGCTAAAGTTACAGCAGGACGGGAGGAGGAAGCTCCTATCACCCAGTGCTCCCAAAGCTTCCAGGGAACACCTGGCTGCATTTCTTCCTCTCAGTTCTGCCAGCTTCCTGTCATCTCTGCATCAAATGACTCATAGCTACAGCCTTTGCTAAGACTTAGCTCCTCTGTCTGCTCTGCTCCACCTCCTCAGAGTCCTGCTGGAAAAGGAGCCTCTGTGTCTATCCATCAAGTGGATCAGATTGGCCACCAAGGACACTGAGGATATACGCTAGAGCTACCCAGTAGCCTCCCACCTGTTCTTAGTTACCCTCTTGGAGAACAGAGCTCTAAAGTTTGCTATGCTGTCTAGACTGGCTCTGAACTCCTAGGCTCACCTGATCTTCTTGCCTTAGATAGCTAACTACCTGTGACTACAAATGAGCACCACCATGCATGGTTTATGTGCCCTCTTATTCTACTCTCTAACGTCACCTTAATCCATAGGATTGAGGTGACTCTTCCTGCTAGAGCACCTTCATGTCCACTGAGCTGGGGAGCCACAGAGGAACAGGTGGCTGTCCTTTTTATTCAATGGGATCACATAAGGATATGTTCATGCATGTATATATGCTCAGCATCTTTGCCCAACCCTCACTACCCTTCCTCTTTCATTATTTTCTTTATAGAACTGAATTTTTGCCAGGACTTTACATGGTTTGGATGAATTAAATTTTTATAGGCTTCTGTATCAAAAGAATACTCGGCCAGTTTCAGACGAGGCCAAGGCTGGGGCAGAGAGGACAAAAAGAAGTCTCTGCATCAGAGAGTTGAGAAACGAGGAGGTCAGCACTCAAAGTCTTATTTGTGGCTGCAGGTCTTTGTAGGAAAGACTAGTTGTAGTTCCCAATGGTTGGCATTCACTGATCTGGGGGAAAGATGGGGCATAGGGCAGTTTGGTATGCTTATTAGATTCCATTGTACCAGAACAGTCTTCCCCAAATCCTCAATCTTGTTCATACTCTGTTTTGTCCCCCAATCAGGGAAGATATTTTTTATTTAGCCCAAACTGAGACTATTCTGGTGGGATACTTGGACAGAAACACAGACTTCAAGAAGCAGAGCTGATTTTTGCTTCTCATTCAATGTATCTACCTGCTGTTAAGAGCAGTGGTACTGTGAACCCTAGTAACCTTGTTTATAGCCAATAATGTTGTGTAAAGACGTCTTGTTTTATCCTGATAGTTACAAAAATGAAATAAAAAATAATTCTGGTTCAAGAAATGACTTCATGTAATAACTACCTTTTCTCTTATTCTGCCTAGATGATCCTTAGTCCCTGAATAACATGAGAGCTTGGAATTAAAATATTTCTTACCTGCCATGGGGTGTGGCTCACCTGGGTGTGCACTAGGTCAGGCATGTGGTAGGTGCTGACCAAGTGCTGTGTGAAGTGAGCTATATGAGAAAGTGACTTTCTTGTACCTTAATCAGAATGACACATCTCCATTCTATGGCCCATACAGTTGTTGATGCTACTGTAATACTGGTTGGAAGCAGGGATACAGTGAACATACCTGGTTCTTCAAGGTCTTTGAGGGTTCTGTTTTCAGAGCTATGTCCATTTTTAGTTTCTCGAAAGTGCCTTTTATTCATTCACAAAACCAAAATAGAATGAATGTATACCACAAAGTCACGTCCACGCAGAAAGTGCATGGTGCATTGTGTTTAATTTTATAGTTTCCTGTTTATTTGTTTATTTTGTGGCTGAAGCTGGGCTCAAAACCCAGTAGTCCTCCTGCCTCAAATTCCTAAGTGGTGGAGTTATATATAGGTGTGCCCTACCATGCCCAGCAATTTTTTGTTTTTTAGTTGTAACATAATACAACATTTGTTATCATAGCTGTTAGTTCAGTGGTGTTAACCATCTCTGGAACTTTTCTTACAGATTGCATTTTCCCCTGAAGGTGTTCTGTTAGAATTAGCAAGGTAGGGCTGGAAGGCAGAAGTGTAATATCCCAGATGAAATGAGGTATCTCAACATCAGTGAGGCAGAACTGGTCTAGCATGGTGGCTTGGCATCTAGGAACCAAGGAGAAACTCAGCTGCGAAAGAGAAGGCAAAGTGCTTAGGGAAGACCACCACAGTTAGGCTCTCGTGTCCTTTGGCAAAGGCTGCATGTCCCAAAAGCTCTAGATAAAGGGTCAGTAGACTCTTTCTCTGAAGAGCCAGATGATAAATACCTCAGTGTCTGTGGACCATAAGCTCCACGGGAACTCTGTTAGTGAGACTCGGCTGTGGACATATGCCAACCCTGTTCCATGTGTGCATGATGTCGTAACTGAGCCTACAGTTACCTTCTGCCAGTCTCCTTATTAAGGTTCTTGGTTCCCCAGAGCTCCACCACCTTCCCAAAATGGGAACAATGTAAATAATAGGATACCTGGGGCTGACTTATAGTTTAGTTACAGAAATATGTGATGTAACTATAATTGTGCATTTTTATGAGATTTTATTCTGAAGTGTTGCGTAAGAAGTAAATTGTTACTATGGCATTACAAAGGAAGGGGTAAACCACTATAACAGACATCCAAGAAATGCAGTAGAAATTGGGAAATTTCTATACTGAATACAGGCTGAGTCCTCCAGGGATTCTAGGTTGGCAAGGCTGTTTCCCAGGCTGGGTTCTTGGCCCTCTCCTGCAGTGGTCCCTTGTTGGAGATGGATGCCATGGTTGCTGTGCTGAGACTCTGGCCCAGGAGAGGAACAGGGCCTTAGGGTTCAGAGGTGGGAACATGTCCTTTCTACTCACACTCCACTTGGGGAAGAGTGGGCATGTGGTCACACCTAACTGAACGTGAAGTCTGGCTTGGAAGACAGACCATGAGGTCACAATCTGTAAATATTTTAACCAGCCTGTGCTCTCTTTTGTAGATGGGAGTTTTGTTCCCTAGGTTGCAAAGGCAGATCACTTGAATGTCACAATTTATGGCAGTGTACCAAGGTCAGGTGCTTAACAGTTGAACAGTGCAGATTAATTGGCTTTTAGGTTTAAAAGTTCTTAATTTTGGAACAGACTTCTAGCATCTCCACTCCAGCAGTTGGCTGTTGGAAGCTGGTCATCAGTATATTTTGTATGTAGTTTTGGTTTTGTGTGTTACAATTTAACATAAATTTATAGTTTGATGTTCTATAAATAACATAATTTGGGGTTATCCTTATATATTTGACGTAAATTTTTCTATTCTGCAAAGTTATTCTGACTGTAATAACAGATGTGACAACTTGGAAATACTCTTAGAATATAAGCTAGTCCATCAGTCCAGATGGGAATGTTTCTTACAGGGCGTCTCCCTTTAAATTTCTGTTTCGTGGTTTCAGCTTTCCCTTGTAACAGAGTTTGGGAATGCATTTGTGGTGAAGCCTGTATTTGGAAGGGTTGGAAGTGCTTTATTATTAATCACACCACCCTCATCTCAAAAGAAAGAAGACATTTAAATGGGTCCTACAGTTAGATCTTGCCAACTTCTTGAAGAATCAACATAAAAATCAGGAGTATTTATATAGGTATGCACTTAAGATAAATCAGAGATGGAAATAATTAAAACTAAACAAGCTTTGTTCCTTTTCATCTCAGGAAGTTGCCTGTGGCTCACTGTTAGCTGCTAGGGTTGCACACACCCAGTGTGTGTGATGAGGACACGTGAAGAGAAGCTAGGGCAAGCATTCAGGTTTGGATCAGGACTCTCCTGCTTGTTCTAGTTGGCTGTTGCACAGCTTCTTGCTGTGGATCTTGGTGTAGAATACTGTTACTCACTTGGTGGTGTGGTTTTAGTCACTTATCTTGTCATTAATTAGATCTTAAAGTACTAATAATGGTTATTTCTAAGTAATAATTCTGGTTAGTTCTGGTATTTCTGGAGGTAATATTTGCTTTTTGCCTTTGTCTGGTTTCCGTTGGTAAACATGATTGACTATTGCTTACCCCGTGGATACCTACCTTCATGTGCTGCACACAGACATACAATTTTTAAAAAATCTTTTCAGTCCGTGAGTATGGGAGGTCTTCCCATTTTCTAGTGTCTTCTTTAGTTTCTTTCTTTAGTGTTTTACGTTTTTGATTGGAGAGGTCTAACATCCTAGGTTTGCTTTATTCTAAGGTCTATAAATTCTTCCTTTTTTGAAAAAAAGTTTTTCCAACTTGATGGAATATAAGTTTTTAAAGATATATCTTAATGCTTTTTTTTCTTCAATATCCTTTATTAGGCCTCCTTTTCTACCTTTAATTTGGTTAATATGTATCTTCCCTCTCTTAGTTTGGCTACCAGTTTACCAATCCTGTGTATCTTTTCAAAGATCAACTCTTGTTTCCTTGATTTTTTTTTAATTGTTTTTTTCTTTTCCATTTCATTAATTTCTGCTGTAATTTTGACTATTTCTCTCCATATACTTATTTGAGTTTTTCCTGTTTTTCTTTTTCCAAGCCTTATATCTACCCCATTTTACACGAGCATAGCACTGTTTGATACCTGACTATCAGTGCGACATGAAGAGATGAGTGTGAAGAGGCTCAGAAAGATACAACATTTTCTTTCTGTTTTAGTTAGGGTTTACTGCAGGGAACAGACATCATGACCAAGGCAATCTTATAAAAGCAACATTAAATTGGAGCTGGCTTACAGTTTCAGAGGTAGTACATTATCATCATGGTGGGAAGTATGACATCATGCAGGCAGACTTGGTGCTAGAGAAGCCAAGAGTTTTATGCCTTTATCTGAAGGAAGCCAGGAGGAAGCTCTCCTTCACACTAAGCAGAGCTTGATGCTAGGGTACCTCCAAGCCCCATCTTCACAGTGGCACATTTCCTCTAACAAGACTGCACCTCCTCCAATAAGGTCACACCTCATAATAGTGCCACTTCCCATGGGCTAAGCATATTTAAACCACTACACCTTCTTCAAATGTAAGTCATTCTCACAGGGTTCATGAATAGCCCATTTTTAAAATAGTATATGCTTACTTTGTATCTACATCTACTTTTTATTTTACTTATTCCTCTCTTTCCCTCCCTCCCTCTCTCCCTCTCTCCCTCCTTACCTCCCTCCCCCTCCCC
>NW_022196904.1:56342717-56351229 GCF_008632895.1 Mastomys coucha
AGACCAGGCTGGCCTCGAACTCAGAAATCCACCTGCCTCTGCCTCCTGAGTGCTGGGATTAAAGGCATATGCCACCACTGCCCAGCCCTCTATCTATCTTTTTTTATTTTTTATTTTCTGAAATAAGGTCTCTATAGGTGGTCAAGTTGGCCTGGAATTCAGTGTGTAATTCAAGCTAGCTTCAAGCACATGACATTGATGTACTTAAGCATGCTAACTGTTGTGATTAACAGATGTGAGCCACAGCTCTCAGCTCTACTTTTTATAGTCATACATAATTGATACTGACTAATGAAATCAAGATGCCATGAAAATAGAATCGGTTCTCTGTGCTGTTACCTGCCTCTCCCACCATTTTCTGTGAGAGAAATTGCTCTGGTCTTTGGCTGATGCATGATTTACTTCTTTGCCAGTAATCTTTATGCTTTCTCTCTTTGTGACTTTTTCACTGCTCTTATAACTCATAGTTTTACGTATCTTTTTACTTATTTAGCCAGTACTGCTCTTAAGGTTAGTTATTGTTTGTTTAGGGAAGTTAAGGTGGTCAGAAGTAGAGTGTCATAACTAGACACCACGATAGGTTACTGCTCCATTTTCCACTGCAGTGAAGGCCGGACCACAGGCTGGGCTGCTACGCTTTACTGTGCTCGGTGCAGCTTCATCTCAGTACACAGTACCAAATGTAAGCAGGGATAGACTGCCAAAAACGGGTAGCTGGATAGTTGTTTCGGCCATATAATTAATCTGGAAGGTAGAACTCAAACTGAGTAATGAAATAGAGTTAAAAACATAAAAATTTCAGTACTGTTTCTCAGGTGAAGTACCCACTCAAAATGTGTGTGTACAAATGAGCAAGATAAACAGAATAAACATACGTAATTAATTGAGGGGAAATGGTCTTACCATAAAAGAACTTTGTAGTTTCTTCCTTTTAGTTAGAAGCACTAGGCACAGTCCATGGATTGTTAATAAAATATGTTACCCATTTGCTTTCTTTCTCATTTGAAGCTTAAGAAAAATACTTTTAGTAATGACTTCCCCATGAAATCTTCCTTACCACACAGAAGGCAAGTGGCTCCCTGCTTTTGAGCTAGTCCCATTTGGACAAAATGCAGGGCAGTCCCTGGTTCAGGCCTAGGTGAGCTTCTGACTGCAGATGCACATGAGGAAGAGCAGGCAGCAGGAATTGTATGTGTCATGATTGTCCTTTCTTCCAGGGATCTTCCATTACTGGGACTCTGGCATGCCCACACACAGAGCAGAAGTGATTGCAGAGTGGGCTCCACAGCCCAGAGATGTGTTTTCTTAGGAAAAGTACCTGTCACCCAGCATGGACAACTGGCTCACTTTACTGCCAGGAATGTTCATTGTCCACATCACATAGGTTGCTTTTCAACCCTTCCTAAACTCTAACCCAGACTTAGAGATCCTTGAAGCTCATAAACTTTTGTCCAAAAATTTTAAGTAGCATTCCTCACGGAAATCTTACTGCTGGTGCTGTTAAAATCTGTGTGTGTCTGGTCTGGAGCCTCACAGTGACTCCAACAAGGAGACTGTCATGGTGCTTTTGTGTGGTTGCTTGTTCCTGGAAATGTGGTTGGCTTGGCCTGGGGCTAGCCCTGGCTACCCTTTGCTCCTGGAAGTGCTGTTATACAGAGATGGCGATGTGAGTGCCCTTTCTTTCACTCCCTTCCCTCACTGTCTGGGATCTCTCCTCAGAGTCCAGCCTGCTGGAGAGGCCTTCTCTGACTCACAGGTGGAAACTGCACCTATCTCTACTGCTGTTTCATTTCTTTGTAGTTTACTAAGCTCTAGTCACCATCTGAAATGTTATTAGTGATTATATGAGCTCTTGGGAAGCAGGTTGTCACCTCCTGCTCTCTGGGTAGACCCAGGTCTGGAGACCTGGTTAGGTGTGTTCTTCTGATTTCAAGGGTCAGCCCTGACCAAGCCAGGCAGTAACTGAGTGTGTTCAAGGTGCTGAGCCCAGTATAGATACATCACACCCTTCATGGAAAGCAAGGACAGTTAAGTACACACCTCACAGGATGACATGGTAGTAAGTGCTGGATATAGTTCCCAAGAAATATCACCTGGTAAGGTACCTTTATAGAATATCAGTTGTTTAACTTCAGTTAGGGTAAGGAAATGATAATGACCTTTAAAAAATAAAACAAACCAAACCTCTGAATGGTTACAGAGCCAACTGCCATTTCCAAAAGGTTGTGTACTGTGAAGACAAAGGAAAGGAAGGCTGTGCTGGATGACTGACTGTGCAGGGGTGACTCTCTGTCTAGCACATGCACTAGTCAAGATGACAGGCGAGTACCCAGCGCACTTGGCCATCTCATTGTCTTGATTTGTTTTCCTCGTCACAAGGGTGTCTTTTCAGCATCTGTATTCGCCATCGTACATTGTCTTGACCACTTTTTAGGTGGTTTTCCTGTCCAGCATTAGGATCCCTGAGGGGTTTGACTTGGACAGTAACTCACCTCATAAGTCTTATTCAGATATTTCTCTTTGTAGCCCTGGCTGGCCTGGAATTCACTGTGTACCAGGTTGGCCCACAGAGATCACCAGGCTCTGATACTGTCTTTTTATGATAGAAGTTTCTGACTTTAATAAAACCTAGTTTATCGTTTCTTTCTAAGAGTCATGACTTTGAAATTTCTCCAGGTGGTCATTGTTGAGGTACTAGATTTTCTCCTGTGTGTATTCCTTTTAGGTCTGTGATCATTTTGAGTCACTTTTTTGTGAGGAGTGTTTACTTTCATTGTTTTGTGCCTGTTAACATCCAGTTCCAGCAGCCTTTGTTGAATTTCTCTTTTCTTTTGTGTGTTGCCCTTTTGCCTTTGTTGATTGCCTACATTTTTTGTTTCTTAATACACACATAAATATTCATATATTTTAAATTAAAATATAATTATGCCATTTCCTCTTTCCCTTTCCTCCATCCAACCCTTCCCACACATCCTCTCTTACATACCTAAATACATAAATGCAACCTATTTAGTCTGTATAAAGTTACTTGTACACATGTGATTTCAGGTTTGACCATTTGGTATTGGATAACTAATTTGGAGGACTTTCTCTGGGGAAGACTATTTCTCCCTCTCTATATTTTTTAGTTGCTTGTAGTTCTTATGTAGGTTGAAGCCTCGTGTGATGTCCCCTGGCTTATCATCATGTCTGTTGGTGCTGTTTTTATTTAGGTCTTATTTATGCAGCCACGATGATGAGATTCCATGGGTGGAACTTCTGACATTTCTATGACATACAGTCTCAAAGTAAGCTTCCTGTTCCTCTGGCTCTTAGACTATTTCCACATCTCCTTTTGATATGACTGAGACATGAGCTCATGACTTATGTTGTAGATATATCAGTTGGGCTGGACAGCCCACAGTCATTTGGATTGGTGTTCTGCATTTGGATTGGTTCTCTTTTTCTATGATGGTTTCCATCTGTTATAAAGAGGGATTTCCTTAACTAGGGGTGAGGACTACACTTATCAGTGGGTATAGGGACAAATATTTAGAATATAGTTAGGGGTTATTCTGGTTTAGTAAAGTGGTAGCTATAGGTTTTCTTCTAAGATCCATGACTTCACTAGCCCTAGGTGCTTAATTAGGTTTCCAGTACCAAGCATGATTTCCCACTTGTTGAGTGTGCCTGCCTAAAATCTAATTAGAGAACTGTTGGTTATCACCAATGTAAAATGCCTTGCTGTTCATTGTTTTAGCCCATAGGTTCATAACCAGGTATGACTGTTGGTTTCTTCCCTCCCTTGGAAGCTTGCATGGTGCTTTCTAGTACCTCCAGATCCCATATCCAAAGTACATGGTATCTTAGCTTCTACCTCTGGGAGGCAACCCAGGGCAACATACTAGCTTATTTGAGGGGATTCTCTTGGACAGCCCTGCCTAGGAGCTCAAAAGAGGGGTTTTCATGTTTGTTGTTGAGGTTCTGTTGCGTAGTAAGTGGCTCTTAGGGCGAGCATTGTCAGCCCAGATGGAAACATCTTATTTCAACTCTGTGTGCATGTGTGTGTGTGGCCCCACCTGCCCCCACCTATGCAGTGTAGAGTACTCATCAAATGATGGAAATATTTACTGATAGTTTTTGCTTTTAATGCATGGAATTGAAAGGGGAGTTTTTGAGGTAAAAGCTGGGGCTCTCACAGGCCCTACAAGCTTTTTGGGCATCCATTCCAGTATGCCAACTAAAGAGACAAGCAGAAGAGATGTAGTGTGGCCATGCTGGTGAAAAGGAATGAGGACCCAAAGTCTATCTATGGGGTACTGACATTTCCCTAGATTTAAATAGAGGAAGAAAAGATTGCTTGAGGGGACACAATGCTCTCTTAAAAGATGATTTGCAGACGGTGGTGGCTCACACCTTTAATCCCAGCACTTGGGAGGCAGAGGCAGGTGGATTTCCGAGTTTGAGGCCAGCCTGGTCTAGAGAGTGAGTTCCAGGACAGCCAGGGCTACACAGAGAAACCCTGTCTCGAAAAAAACAAAAAATGATTTGCTTCTGCTCCAGGGTGTGGAGTCTGCCCCACAGTTCTGTAGTCGAGGAAATCCAAAGCAGAGAGAGGAAATGGTGAGGGGATGACCTATCTTTTTGCCTTGGGCCAAAGTAAAGCAGTTTGACAGACACAAGACAAGGCAGAGATGTCCTTATACATCTTTAATTCCAGCTAATGCCGAATGAGGAGAATGCCCTGGCAAAATTAGCTTCTAAACAGAGCAAGACAAGTATCTCCAGTTTGTGCTGTGCTTCTAGACTGCAGGGCTAGGGTTAGGCCTGCCATGTGTCTTGTTCCCTACGCTTTGCTCTCAGAGGCCTCACTCAGGGTCTTCAGATGCAAATGCCATGCATGTGTTTTATCTTTTTTTTTTTTATTGGTTGGCTTTTAATACCTGATAAAGTCTATAAACTAGAATAGCATAAAATATTTATGTAGAATGAAATTTACAATGAAAACAAAAATCCTAGAGAGCCATGACCTTGTAGCTAGTATTTGACCTATAGATTTGTCTTTTTATCTTTCTCATCCCCCTTTCTCCACTACCCTTCCTGATTTGATAGTTTTCCACAAAGGAACTGGAGTTCTACCTTCCTTTAGATCTGATCCTCTTGTGTGTTCATGTGTCTGCTCCCATCCCCTTCTCCCTACCCCACTTCTCCCTGTAACTTGTGTTCCGTTTGGATTTTGTTTTGCTTTGTTTTGGCAACCCCTTCTGCTAGAACTGGAGTCATTTAATCATACAGAGATGCTTGCTGTGTTGCCACCTGACCCATATTGACTAGAGTTACTACACAGTGCTTTGAGGAAGCTGTGACGATTGGGTCTCAGCACTGGGTAAGTTACGCTAAGGCCCTTCCTAGGTACCCTTTCATCAAGCCAGGCCCCACCTTATCCTTTTTCTTTGCTGGGCCTTTGAGATTCTTACTCTGCACAGGGCCATCCAGAAGAGGGGAAACACTTGATGCCACATCTGGATAGGACTTTTCATTAGAAGATGTATAATTCATTCCACACTGCATGGCCATGATTGCTTCTTTACTTAATAGTAATGATGGGGTAGGGAAGAAAACCACAAACACACATTTCCTCTGACACAGAATCTGACATGAAACCAGAAGGGGTGTGGTATACTCTAGGATGAGAATGAGAGATGGGCACCAGAGGGTGAATATGAGCAATGTATTACACTACATTGTACGACGTCAGGCGAACCTACCATGTCTACACCAACCAAAGCCAAAATTAATAAAAGACATGATGTCAGGTGACTGAGATTGGGCTCTGTGCAGTTTCTGACTTATCTTAACCTTATCATGTGATTCCTTAAACCTAGAGACTGCTGCTCACAGAACCTTTTGTTCTGTAGTCCAGTGCTGTGTGTGCTGCCTTACACACAGGACTTAAGTCCTACCTAACAGCAGCTTTTCTTTAATTTTGCCAAGCTCAATTCTCAGTGACTGAAATGGGCCTGACTTCTCTACTAAATATTCAGATATCCAAGTTGGAATCTAACCAGTTGGGCTCAGAAATGTAGTTCACAATTTTTACCATTACCAGCCCAATTTAATTCTCACGAAAATTTTAGTTTTATGAATGAAGTCTTTAAAATGCAAAGTACATACTCCTTGAATTTAAGTGAATGAAAATTGGCAACACAAACACAAAACTAATTAGGGGAGAACTAAGAGGGATGTGTAGAACAACCATATGTCGTCCCAAGAGCCTGGAACAGCTCAGTATGTGCTGGACATCTGACATAGTTATTAACATATGCCTGCTTTCAAAAGTTCTGCTTTGAGGTGTGAATTATCTGGAGATGCTGCCATGTATGAATATTGATTTAAATATCTAAAATGTGAGAGTGGCTATTTAAATTAATATTGTTTTGAAACCATTTGTTAGAACAAAAGGATAAGAAAGTTCTGCATAATGGAACTCTAATCCAGACAAGAAAGTGTCCATCTGGAGCAGCAATCGCATACTGATGTACTGTGTTTAATGAGGCGCAGTAATGTAAACAGCTCACAGGAAGGACAAGGGCCTAGCGGGCATGTTGGCATTTGGCATTTGTTGCAGAGGACATGGGATTCTTGCTAATGAAAACTCTAGAAGGCATTTGTTAGGGAAGATTAGATGTGGGCAGTTGATGGTTGTTCCCAGCTGTGCTGGAAGTTCCTGGGAATAGCATGACCTTGGAATTACTCCTCTTTGGTTTACAATCGAGTGGCACAGTGTCCTGAGGTATCTTAGAGCAGGGAGATGGCTCTGCTGGAGCCAAGATGGTGGAGGGACTTGGTGAGACAAAGAATAAGGACTGTTTCAACGCTGGAACTTAGCCCATACATTTTTAAGTGTTTTAAATATTTACAAAGGGTTCTGTGATTTTTAAAATAAGGAATAATCTTGTAATTATTAAATAAAAGATTTCCATTAGCTGATGTTTTCTTTATTAAGTATTAATACTGTTACAGTATTTTTTTTCTTTGTTTTTCTATTTTGTTGTTGTTGTTTTGGTTTTGGTTTTTGGAGACAGGGTTTCTCTGTGCAACCCTGGCCATCCTGGAACTTGCTCTGTAGACCAGGCTGACCTCTAACTCTCAGAGATCTGCAGGCCTCTGCCTCCAAAGTGCTGGGGTTAAAGGCATGCACTGCCACCACCTGGCTTTATAGTGTTCCTCTTAACATTTCAAATTATAAATTATTGGTGTACTGTGTGATAATAAAATGCTCTTAAACTCTAAATTTGGTGTGTATGCACCTATTTACAAGTATATATTTAGATAATGTCTGACT
This sequence comes from Mastomys coucha, assembly GCF_008632895.1. Lineage (NCBI taxonomy): Eukaryota > Metazoa > Chordata > Mammalia > Rodentia > Muridae > Mastomys > Mastomys coucha. Next base: position 56,350,042 of record NW_022196904.1, read on the forward strand.
ATATAGCCTGGATTGCCTGGACCTTCTGAGTACAGGGATTACAGGTGTGCCTCACCATGCCAGGGTTAGAAAGACCTCCTTTTCAAGTAGGGTCTCACATAGTCTAGGTTAGCCTTAGACTTGCTAAGTACACCAAGGATGAACTTGAACTTCTGATCCCCCTGACTTCACCTTTTGAGTGTCAGTATTATAGGTATTCCTACCATGTCCAGTTTTGTGCTGTACTAGGATTGAACCCAAGGCCCTGTGCATCTCAGTCAAGCACTCTACATCTGAGCCTCTCAAAATGTTTTTGTAACAAAAGAAATATTACGTTTGTTATTCCTGAGGTATAAAATGAAGTGTATGAATCTCATATTCTTATTATTTTCTAGAAAAAAAATGGAGATTTTTTTATTTATAGGCTAGAAACTATTAAAGAATATGTTGTCACCGATATCTCTCCTAGTGGCTGGGGAGAACTTCAGCTTACTTCAGGGGAATGACAGCTTATTAGTATTAGCAGAAAAGTAATTCATATAATTATGCTTCTTCAGGGCAAGACTTTTTAGCCTGTAGAATTTGTGAAATTGGCTGGAGTTCAGAAATTAAATATTACTTGAATTTTTCCTGCTGAAGGGGTTATTTGGAGAAGAGTATTGGGCTAGCCATAACTTGACAGAAAGGAAAATGAACAGAAAAATACCAATGTTTTGCTCATTGACCAGTCATTTCTCACTGGAATGTCTTTAGACCGTAATGGTTCCATCTCATCACTCACACCCACAACGTACTCTGTTAAACTCAGTTGTGTGAATTCTGTTGTTCTGTGAGAAAAACCTGTACTGTTTAGCCCTGGTCTGGAACTAGCCTGACTCTGCCTATCAAGTGCTGGGATTCAAGTCATGTGCTTCCATACCAGTCAGGTGTTCTTAAAGATGAAAGAGAAGCTAAGCCACAGCAGAGACACTAGAAACTAGTGAACTTGCAAAGATAATAAAAAAATATAATTTGAGGAGAACTTTGTAATTGGTTCTAAAGCCATATACAGGTGGCTGAAATATGACAAAGGCACAGGCCAGAGCCCAAAGCCCAGAATCAATGGATGTGTGCAGATGGATTGGAGATTCTCTCAGCCCTACCCTATACAGACCTGGCAGGATAGGGGCCAGCATGAGGCCATCAAGATCCTTCCTCCCTCCCTCCCTC
>NW_022196904.1:56351330-56373319 GCF_008632895.1 Mastomys coucha
CCTCCCTCCCTCCCACAAATGATTTCTAAACTTCTTTTCTAGCCTGGTTTTTGCCTAACTCACTTTTTGACTTAGGTTATACTTTATAATCCTTGTTTTCAATTTCCTGTTTTGTGTGTGTGTATGTGGTATGCATGCATGTTGTGTATATACACCCCCTCTCGTGTGTGTGTGTGTGTGTGTGTGTGTGTGTGTGTGTGTAGGTACATATGTACAAAGGCCCATAGTCCACACAGGGTATTCTTAGTCTCTCTGCCTTCTGTTGCACTGAAGTAGGATCCCACTGATCGGCTGCTGTTTGGACTAGCCTTGCTAGCCAGTTTGCTCTGGAATCCTTAACTCTGCGTCCTGCAGTCTGCCACCATACCCACCAAGCTTTTAGTGGGTTCTGGCGAGCTACACTCCAGGCCTTTTATTTATGGACTGTCTTATCTCCAAGCCCTCTGTCTATTCCTTGTTCATTTTGACAGTAACATACCTCTAAGTAATTTCTTTTTGATAAGTCTGATAAACACTTGATGGCCCCTCCCCAACCTCACCACTCTGTGAAATAGAAGGAGTAATTGCCTAACTCTCAACCTAAGCCTTTCCAGATGAGGCTTTGTACAGGGTTGAGGTGGCTGTTAGGTAGACTGACTGAGAGTGCCAGCTGAGCCCATGCAGGCAGGTCTTGGCATGGTTGTTTGGATGCCCACACCCTCATGTGGTGCATCTTCTCCCCTGTTTATTTCATCTCTGTCAGCCTTTCAGATATCAAGGAACTTCCTGGAAGTTAAGATTATTCTAGGAGTGTCTTGTGTTTCCCTCAGTGTATCAACTGGATGGCTTCTTTGTGTAAGTTTTGTTTGGTTGCAATCACAATAAATATACAGAAAAAAATTCCTTGGACAGCACAGGGCCCACTAGCCACTCTGAGCGTGGACTGTTGTTGTTCACTTTCTCCTCAACCCCACTTATTTTTATCTTGTAATGAACTTAACTTGGTTTAAAGATAGATATAACATAAGATTCCCTCCAGTCAAACTTTAAGGCCCCTACAGCAACTTTATTCAGCTTTAAAATTCTCAGCCTGTTTTAATGCTTCCATAGCCTGTTAGTGAATACTGTTCCCCATATTGCTGTCATTACTAGGTACTAGATAAATCCTACCTAGACTCTAGAAACTGAGAAAGTATGGCAAAAGATAGCCTCTAAACACTTTAGAAGTGTGTTATCCTTGCAAGTCTGTAAGAAGTAATCGCCTAGACAGAGAAAAACAGACACCCATGGGATTGTATTGCAAAGAGGGTGTCTGTTGGCACCCAAACATGTCAGATGCTGTCCAGATAGAATAAAATCAAATTATGGTAGGAATTTTAAGTACTACACTACAGACAGTCTTGAAGGACATGTGTTTTTCTTTAAAATTGCTAATGCTCAGAGATTTGAAAATATATCATGGTTGGAGGATTCTAACCTTATCTGTATGCACTATTTGCCATATTTAAGATATCACATTAGCCCTTATCAGTAATTTAGCATTGAAATCATTTAGCAACTTCTCAATATCTTGCTATGTCTAAAGGTTTAATACTCAGTCATTATTCTGTCAGATATATATTAAGCATCTTAAAACATGTCAGGCCCTAGGTTGGACGCTGGAGATGAAGTCAGTAAACGTCAGAGCCTTCTAGTACCCAAGACTTTGTGCGTAGTCATGCTGGATTGTGCCCCTTGTGTTTTGGATCAAGTGTTATTGTCTTCTCTCGTGTTAGAGAGGCATAGTCTTCAAAATATTCTAGGAACATAAAGGTGCAAGATAAATATGAACCTGCATTATCTGAAGATCTTCTCTTTATCCTTTCTTGAAGGATAGTTTAGCTGGGAAGGTAAATGTTCATTGAAGATGGTTTTCCTTTCCCTGCCTTGGAAAACATTGTGCTAGCAGTAGTATCTGCATCTAGTATCAATCCAGCTTCTGGTTATTTGAACATGCATGTCCTTTCCACTTTGGATTTTAAAAAAGTTCTTAAAGTGTGTGTGTGTGTGTGTGTGTGTGTGTGTGTGTGTGTAGACAGCTTTGAGGGGTTGGTACTTTCATCTCCTGCTCTGAGGTTAGACTCTGGTCATCAGGCTCAAATGGCATGAACTTCACACTGACCACCTCACCAGATCCCTCTTGAGATGTTTCTAGTTGTTTTGTCCTTGGCATTCTGACCTGCATTCCTTATGCCAAGTGCTTAGGGCCTGACCAAGTGCATAGGTCCTAGAATTATGAACCCATTTCCATGTTCTCTCTCTAGAATGATTATTGCCTTGTTGTCCCAGGTTCCTTAGGAGATTCTTCACTATCTTAAACACTATGTGCCTTTTATCTATTTTAAGTTTAATTTCAAGGCCTTTTCTCTGCTCTCCCTTTCTGTATTAAATGTCTCAGGATGGACTTAGGTTGTTGTAGCTTTTCCTTTATTTGCTGCCTTGTTTGTTTCTGTCATTCCCTGTGGAGTACTTTTCAGTGGTCCTTAGCTGATGATCCTCTTTTTAAAGAGTGAATCATGGGGCTGGAGAAATGATTCCGTGGCTAAGAGACTGGCCGCTCTTCAGGGGTCCTGAGTTCAATTCCCAGCAACCACATGGTGGCTTACAACCATCTAAAATGGGATGCATGCATCCCATTAGCATACAGGGGTGTAAGTACATAGACGTGTGCACACATGCGCGCACACAGACACACACACAGGCTCTTTGAGGGATGAGGAGTAGGGTCTGTGCTAAATGACAGGGACGATTGAGGAGTGGGGTCCTCCTACAGTTCAGAGGCTCACTACGCTCCATGATCAGACTCGCATCTTACTCCTCCTTAGGCACTCAGTTTCTTTTTTATGGTTTTGATTGTGAGCATAGCCTTTAATGGCTGTACCATCTCTCTAGCCCTCAGTTAATTTTGGGGAAAGTAAACTGGAGTTATGTGATTTAGAGTCAAGAAGTGACTACTGGGGCTGGAGAGATAGCTCAGTAGTTAAGGGCACCGACTGCTCTTCCAAAGGTCCTGAGTTCAAATCCCAGCAATCACATGGTGGTTCACAACCATCTGTAACGAGATCTGTTACCCTCTTCTGGAGTGTCTGAAGACAGCTACAATGTACTTACATATAATAAATAAATAAATCTTTAAAAAAAAAGTGACTGCTGACAAGAGGAAAAATAGCCTGTAGATAATCAACCTCCAGATATAATCAGATAATCAAACCTTCAGAAATAAGTGTTGCAAGTGATGATCATCATCTTTAGTGTTGAAATATATTTCTGTTACCTGCCAGTAGTTATAATTCTTGGTAAATACTCCCTGGTACATTTTTAACAAAAGTGTGCCACCACCCCTGTGTAGATGACAGAACAGGGTGGAATGTGTCCATGCAGACTCTGGTGTCTCCAACTTCTCTTCACTTCCTGCCTCTGTGGTTCCTGGCTGTGTGCAGAGAACCTGGGGATCGTACTGTCCTAGATGCTCAGCTCTTCTGTTCTCCCTGTGTTCCCTGCCTCACAGCCATGTCATTGTGGCACTCTAGCGTAGGGAATTGGCTGGTGGCTTCCATCCTCCTTCACTTGATCTCGTTTCCTTGGGAAGTAGGGACATCTCTCAGGTGCAGCGACTTCTCTTCATGTTGTGTGTTCATCACTTTTGCTCCTTTATTTCCTTTCATAGAGACATTTGAGAAGGAAGAGGGCAAGTCGTGCAAGTTCTCACACCCATATTTTAGCCATAACTCTCCAGTTACCATCTCAGAATGCCCTGTTGGCTGCTGGGTTGTGCAAATTACCTACCAGACTTGAATTTGAAGTCAGAGCGAGAGCATCTGAGATCCTCTAGCAGGGACAGGAACTGTACATGCTTCTGACTGGTCTCATCTAATTTAGAAAGCCAAATCAATGATTTGGATATTTTTAATTCTTGGACATACCATCTTTCAATAATTTTGGTATTTCCTCAATTTGTTGTTTAAATTTGGAAGCAATAAGTAGACAAAATGGCAATTATGCATGTATTGAAGCAAATGCCTATCAGTGGTCTCTGTTCTGGAGCTTTGCAACTGATGCTCACCATGCAGAATTCCTCACCATGTGGAGTCCCCAGGTGGAGTCAGAGTGGTGTCCAGTGGCTCCTGTGAAGTGGGAGCCATGCCATTTTAGAGTTTAGAAGCTCAGTTACCTTTGGAGCTTATGAAATGTGTTTATGAATATGAAATATGAAAGAGTTTCAGCACCTGTAAAGAAATTTTCTAAATTCTAGTCATCATTTTGAATTCTGGAGTCTGTTACTATGGCGCTGCCCTGCAGTTAGAAAGTGATTGGTAAAGGAGCTGCTGCCAAGTTGAGAAAGTTGTCTCATTCTAGCAGCTGGATACATCTGAATTTGCTTTTGCCAGTTACTTCTCTGGCCCAGCCATGTGTGCTGGAGGAGTGGGATCATGCAGTATGCCTTATGTCTCTGACTTTCTCTCAGAAAGCCTGAAGTCTTTGTTTATAGTAGGGAGCCTGAGAGGCACAGCAGTACCCACTGTGCACTCTGATCCAGTTTGCTGAGCAGCAACAAGCAAAAACCCACCACAAATAGTGGCCCCACAGTACACGGGTTCCCCTGAGCATACGTGAGAGTCCCAGTTGGTCTTTATTCTCCTGAATTAGATGGACTCTTTTCAAATGATTTCTTAATTTCTTTTAACTTTCATTTTCTTTATGGTTTTATTTTTATTTTTTTGAGATGGATCTGATTACATACGTGACTGTCCTGAAACTCACTATGAAGACCAGGCTATGTAGACCATGCTGGCCTTGAACTCACAGAGATCCATCTGCCTCTGCCTTCTAAGTCCTGAGATTAAAGGTGTGTGATACCACACCCAGCCATCTTTTTTAAAAAGAAGCTGTTGTTGTTCAGAACAACAACAAAATACCTCACTTGCAGAGTTTTGCTCTACAGACCCAGAACTGTGGCCCTCATAATTTTGGACAGGGTCCTTAGCCCTAATGTCTTCTTGAAAGGTCTCATTAAGCTATTCCTATCCATTAACTTCTGAGCTTATGCAACTGCTACTGACGAGGTGAGTCTAGCCTTTCGTGTGCTGTTGTTCCCTTGTGTTTAGAGTTAGTGGCTGTTTGAGGAGATGGAAGGATGGAGTGACACTTAACTTATGCAATTCTAAACTAGGGTCTTTCCTTTCCTTAACAGATGCAGCAGCTTTTTTACGAGAATTATGAACAGAACAAGAAAGGGTACATTAGAGATCTCCACAGCAGTAAAATCCACCGAGCAATCACCTTACACCCCAACAAAAACCCACCCTACCAGTACAGACTACACAGTTACATGCTCAGCCGCAAGATCGCTGAGCTGCGCCATCGCACAATCCAACTCCACCGGGAAATTGTCCTGATGAGCAAGTACAGCAGCACAGAGATCCATAAGGAAGACCTCCAGCTGGGCATCCCACCCTCCTTTATGCGGTTTCAAGCCCACCAGCGAGAGGAGATCCTGGAATGGGAATTTCTGACTGGGAAATACTTATATTCAGCCACTGATGGCCAGCCTCCCCGGAGAGGGATGGACTCAGCACAGAGGGAAGCCTTGGATGACATTGTCATGCAAGTGATGGAGATGATCAATGCCAATGCCAAGACCCGGGGGCGCATCATCGACTTCAAGGAGATTCAGTATGGCTACAGGCGTGTGAACCCCATGTACGGGGCAGAGTACATTCTGGATCTGCTGCTCCTGTATAAGAAGCACAAAGGGAAGAAGATGACGGTCCCTGTGAGGCGGCATGCGTACCTGCAGCAGACCTTCAGCAAGATCCAGTTTGTGGAGCACGAGGAGCTGGATGCCCAAGAGCTGGCAGATAGAATCAACCAGGACTCTGGGTCCCTGTCATTCCTGTCCAATTCCCTGAAGAAGCTTGTTCCCTTCCAGCTTCCTGGATCCAAGATGGAGCACAAAGAGCCCAAAGAGAAGAAGATCAACATTCTGATCCCGTTGTCTGGACGCTTTGACATGTTTGTGAGGTTCATGGGCAACTTTGAGAAGACGTGTCTCCTTCCAAATCTGAACGTGAAGCTGGTTGTTCTGCTTTTCAATTCTGACTCTAACCCCGACAAGGCCAAGCAGGTCGAGCTGATGCGAGATTACCGAGTCAAGTACCCTAAGGCTGACATGCAGGTTCTACCTGTGTCTGGAGGGTTTTCAAGAGCACTGGCCCTAGAAGTAGGCTCTTCCCAATTTAATAATGAGTCTTTGCTCTTCTTCTGTGATGTGGACCTGGTGTTTACAGCGGAGTTTTTACAGCGATGCCGAGCCAATACAGTGCTGGGGCAGCAGATCTATTTCCCAATCATCTTTAGCCAGTACGATCCAAAGATTGTTTATAGTGGGAAGGTTCCCAGTGACAACCATTTTGCCTTTACTCAAAAAACAGGCTTCTGGAGAAACTATGGGTTTGGCATTACTTGCATTTATAAGGGAGATCTTGTCAGAGTGGGTGGCTTCGATGTCTCCATCCAAGGCTGGGGGCTAGAGGATGTGGACCTCTTTAACAAGGTTGTCCAGGCAGGGTTGAAGACATTCAGGAGCCAGGAGGTTGGAGTGGTTCACATCCACCACCCTGTCTTCTGTGACCCTAATCTGGACCCCAAGCAGTATAAAATGTGCTTGGGGTCAAAAGCGTCAACATTTGGGTCCACGCAGCAGCTGGCTGAAATGTGGCTAGAAAAGAATGACCCCAGTTACAGCAAAGGCAGCAGCCATGGCTCTGCCAGGACAGCCTGACTCCCCACTGCGAAGGACGGGTTTTAATTGCCTAATTTATTTTTTAAAAATTTTTGTATAATCAGTTTTTGAAGTCCATACAAGGATATATTTTCCAAGTGGTTTTCTTACACAGGACTCCTTTAAGAATGAGCTTTTTGAACAAAAATGTGATCAATGTTTGCCTTCGAACACACCTTGCTGAACACTATGTAGCACAGGCTCAATCCTGACTTGAAGCGTACCTGATGAACAAAACTTTTATATAAGAAGTTTTTGGGTTTTGGTTTTTACATTTCTTTTCCAGACAACTCCCCTTTCTCTGTAGTCCTAAGGCAGAAAACTCGAACATTCCTAAGAAGTATTATCATCGTGATAAGAACACTGTAGCCCTGGTTGCTGTTCTGTTGAGACTGTTAACCTGTCTCTGGTAAATGTCCCGCTGTGACTGTTAACCTGTTACCTTTGCACAAACCCCACCTTTTTCTTTCTTTCTTTTTTAACTGTTTTTGTTTTTGTTTTTAAGCCATCTTGAGTTCCAGTCATAAAGTAGGTGATGTGAGACATGATAGTAGTTGTATTGTCACTCTCTCCAGGACAGCCTTCCAAATTTGATTATTCCCCCACTATGTTCCACCCACCATGGTCATGCAGGCTTTCCCAGAGGGGTTGGAGGGAAGCACAGAGGTGCTGACCCCACTGAAATCCTGTGGCCTCAACGGACCTGGCACTGAAATCCAAGAAGGACTTAGCATTTTCTCTGCCCCGACCCTTCTCTTTAGAGGGTGCAGTATTATTAGGGTGACAGTGACTGTTAGCAGTGTAATGAGTGCAAGCTAAACAGACAAACTCCTAATGGAAATGTGAGGAAAGCTGGGCTCTGTTCTCTGTCCTGTGCTATGGATGGAGATGATTGCTTCATTTTTTAATTACTGGGTTTTCTATCTTGTTATCTGAAATACCTTTAATTTATTTAATATCCATTGTTTAGATCTCTGCCATTTTGAGTACTTGTCAATTACTAGTATTTATGTGTACCATGAGTGTGGTTAGAATGTTTTATTTGCAGTAAACTGATCTCCAAAGATTTCCTTTTGAAAACACTTTTTCCTCATCCTTAATTTTTACATTCCCATCTTACTAAAGATTAAGTGTTCTTTGATAATTTTGGTGCTCATGTGTTTTGGGGACAAAGGTGAAATGAGTCTGTTGTTACACCAGAGTGTTTGTTTTCAACTCACAGATCCAATGTGCCTTAATAATTTGTTTTCATTTAGAGTTCAGACAGTTGATAGATTTGCCATTTTTAATAAACATCGTTGGAGATCTGCTTATGTGTTAATAGCCTGTTGCACATTCGAACAAATAAACCAGTGGACAGTATTTTTCTATTGTACCCTGCAGACCCGTCTTGTCTCATTATTTATGTGTTGGTTAGAGACTTGAGTTACATCTGGAGAGTAAAACACTGAAGCACAGACTTCCTTCCGGCCTTTGCAGTTTCTGTGTGGGTGCTTCTGTGGCTGCAGGGGGGAGTGGCATGGAGTGGACTCCTTAAGGAGGAGCTGCGGACTCCTGTGTGAAGACTAGAGGGCTTCAGACCAGGCCCAGGCCCATCTGGCTCCTGGCTACAAATACACTCTCATCAACCCAGGGGATCACCTGTTAAGCAGTATCCCGTGTAAATCCATCAGCACTAATGGCTTGGGTTTTGGGTTCCATCTAGCCAGAGAAAAACTTGCACATCAGTTGCTGTAGAATTCACAAGTCAAAAAGTGAGCTCTGATGCTATTAGCAAGGTTCTGTAGATGACAGTTACACCCTGAGGGAGGCATGGCAGGGTGACAACTAATGGCATCATGCTAAGAACTGCTGTAATCTGCCTAGCTGCCCTTCATTCCCTGTGGGTTGTTGGGTTTGCTTGACTTTGTTTCTTGGAGGAAACCAGAGCTGTCTTTACCCTCCAGTGAGGAAGAGCATCATCCACAGCCTGATGATGCAGTGCATTGCTGTGCACTGGTGTTCTAACATCGCGCTGTGTGCCTTGGGGGGGCAGGAGGCGTACAGAGCAGAGTGACAACTGGCTAAAATTTCTCCTTCCTCTTCGACCCCCACTCGACCGTCTACCACACTTCTTGGTGACATTAGTCTTCCCTGTTCCCCAGCTATCTACAGGAATGCTGCTGGCCCCTTTCCCAGTTCCCTGCCTCTGCTAAAACTTGTGATATCTGCTGCCCGCCTAGTTCAAGTCTTGTCCCATCACTCCGCGGTGTCTCCAGTGTTCTTCTAGGGGTATTCTCAGTAATTCCTCTTGTCCCAGGCCCCCAGTGTACACACTGCCTGGTGACAGGCACCTAGGACACCTCCTATAGACACACAGCTCTGTCTCAGCATTGTGGGCTGGTAGGCTCTGCCACTCTGAAACACCCCAGTATCTACACAGATGCTGCCGTAGACCCTTCCACCCTGAGTGGATGTGACTAGTTGGACTTCCCTGGAAGTTGCACTTGAGCTTCTTAATGTTGCTGATTCCCTGGTGTGGTGGGAACTGTACCGCCTAGTCTTCCCAATGGGATTCCCACCACATCCTGTAGTCATTGCATGCGCTGAGGCCTTGCCACCCTCACCATGGACCCAGAAATACTGCCCTTGAGCCCCAGGAAAGCTTTCAGTTTATGCATCTGTTTCTCACTTGCCAATACTTTGTTCTGCATGGCTTGCTTTGAGACAAGATCTCACTATATGACTGACTTGAAACTCACTCTGTAGACCAGGCTAGCCTCAATTCAGAGATCACCTGCCTCTGCCTCCTGAGAGCTGGGATTAAAGGCATGTGCCAGCAAGCCTAACTACGTTACTTTATTTTCAATAGAATGTATTAAGAAATTAGATTGGCCCATAGGCACATTTAAAAATTTTTGGTAATATTTTTTAAATTAAGAATGTAAATGTAGTTAAGGCCCAGGGAAAAGATCATTGTGCAGAAGGGCATGCAGATGGGAGCTTCTCTCCTCATCCATCCATCAATCCACCCAGCCCAAGACTTCCCATAGTAGACCACCAGATTTGTATACATCTTGGTGAAGAAAGTATGTGTATGTGTGTATCCAATGGGGGAAAAAAAAGAGGGTATCCTATAATACAGAGACCCTGGCAGGAATGTCTTTGGGCTCTTGGGGTGTTTCAGGGCAGAGCAGAGTTTCATGGCCCTCTGCTACCTGGAGACTTTGGGCTGGCAGGACTGGCAGGGCTGGCAAATGTGAGTGCTGTGGTTGGAGGAGTCAGTCCCCAGAGTGGTGGAATAGGATGGTCACAGAGAGCCATGACAGATCTTGGTAACTGGTACATCTCATTCAGAAGGAAGTAGCATTTTGCTGGACCCCATAGCCTGGGTCTTGAGCCACAATACCCTGAAATTCTTGTGTTTCAAAAGGAAAGCAAGGGTCATACAGTACTATGAAATACCTACTCTGGGCTGTAGACACAGGCAGAGCCTGGGAGAGAAGGTGGAGCTGTACCCTTCACTGGAGTCTGAGAGCAGGAAGGGGAAGATGAAAACGTTCATGGGCCAACCAAGTTCCAAGTCTCTGGGCAAGTCTGTCTGCACCTCCTTCCTGCTCAGCCCTGTCCACATCCTGTTTTACCAAACCCTCTAAGCCCAGGCTCCAGCCCAGCCCAGCAGGTATGAGGTGTCTTTCCCCAGATTGCAGGCTCAGAGACATGGCTAACACACCCTTTGCTTTCTGTTTATCCTGATCAGGCTTGGCCTCCTTCCCCGGAAGGACCCCTCAAGGGTCTGACGTTATCCAGTGTGTTCATAGTCAGGGGACACTTCTCACCTGGGAAGGGAATGCTTACATTAAAAGAACCTGCAAGCTTTCAGATGTGTTACCCTGCCGCCAGTGTCCTTGTCTTTCAGGACACTTGAAAGTGAGACTCTTAGCAGCTGAGTTCTGCTCAAGTCCCCAGGGCCTTAGGGCTCCTAGGTGCCAGCCCTCCCCACTAGCTCTGGGGATTAGGCTTCCTTACTCCTGGTTCAAAGACCTGTAATCTAGGTTACAAAGGAGCTTATGTGCCACGCGACCAGAGCCAGCTGGGGCTGTGTCCACTAAGGTGACTATATGGGGCTGCCGTCCACCTAGGTGAGTCCCAGGTATTTCATAAGCCCTTAAAAGAGTCATATGTTCTACTTGGAAATGTCCACTATGCATTTGCTTAGTCTGACTTGTAAATGCCGTGAGGATGTAAAAGTCAGAATCTAATGGAGTAAAACACAGCAACCCGTGCTTTAGTATTTCCAATAGGGAAATGTAGCATTTTGTTTTCCCATCCTGTAGAGTTTGCTTGGTTGGTTGGTTGGTTGGTTGGTTGGTTGGTTGGTTGGTTGGTTGGTGTTGAATCCTTTTGAAGGGATGTAAGGAATGGATCTAAATCTTCAGAAACCACAGGTCCGAGCAGAGCAGAGCCCAGCTTATTATTAGTGGAGTTAAACCATTCAAGCTTCTGTTGTCTAGTATCTTAGTTCACCATTCATTAAGCTTCAGGTACAGTCTTTGTGTTTTACGAATCTAGACCAACATCAAATGTTTCCCTTTAAAGAACGTTCTAGCCATACTTCCTTTAAGATAGTAAGAGTAGTCATGCTAGATTGCTTTGAATGAGAAGATTAAACAGTTGATCAAGTCATCTGATAGGGCAGATAAGAAGCCCTGTAGTCTCAAAGGCCTTGTCTGTGATGAGTTGTTCTCTGAGTGAGCCGGTCCAGCATATCTGAGTCCATGAGTCTTCTGGCGGCCACCTTCTGTGGCTCCTCACAGCCCCTTGCCCTTTCAAAGCCTCGGTTGCTCTAAGCACCTTCTCCTTTGGGCATAGAAAATCCTTCTGGTCGGACTTCAACGCGACCTTTAACCTCATTCATTCTGAATGAAATGTGGCTCTTCAGCCAAAGCTAGATTATTTTCCCATAACTTAAGGGGGAGGAGTCCTTGTTCCTATACCCCCAAAGCATCCTCCACACCCCATGCTGAAGCCAGAACTAAGTATGTCTCTGAAAGTATACTTTGAAAGAGTCTGAGTATTACAAAGGAAGTATTTCAAGGCTCTGTTGCATAAAAAATGCGGAAAAATTTCATCCACTAAACGTGTATAGGCTTTTTGCCCCTTTTTATTGCAGTGGTACACAGTAGTAGGTATTGCAAGCTAGAAGTGATTTAAAGCTACAGGAAGAATAGAAATACGTTCTGTCTAGATGCTACACCATTTTCCGTAAAAGGATTGGGTATCGCAGATTGTGGCACAAAGATTGGCCCTGGAACCAATCCTTGGGTAACTGGGGTTTGGCCATCCATGACAAAGTGCAGGCAACTGGGAGTTCATTTGGTCAATAGTGACACTTTGTACCTGCTAGCATTTCTAATAACACTTTTAACAAAATGAGACTGGCAAGATGGCTCAATGGTTAGGAGTGTACATTGCTTGTAGAGGACCTGAGTTCTGTTCGCAGAGGGTGACTCACAGCTGCCTGTAACTCCAATCCCAGGACATCTGGCACTGCTTTCTGGGCCTGCAGGTACTTTATGGCACATGTTCCCTCACAGACAGCACATCTAAAAATAAATCTTTTAAAACAACGTTTTTGAAAGCTGGGTGGTGGTGGCACACACCTTTAATCCCAGTACTTGGGAAGCAGAGGCAGGAGGATTTCTGAGTTCGAGGCCAGCCTGGTCTACAGAGTAAGATCCAGGACAGCAGGGCTACACAGAGAAACCCTGTCTCAAAAAAACAAAACAAAACATTTTTTAATTAAAACCAAATGAGGTACTGGGATATAGCTCAGTGGTTGAACACTTACCTACCATGTGTAAGACCCTGGCTTTGATTCCCAGCACCACATGAGCACAAAATAGGCATAAATAAACCTGAACCACAAAATCGGATCTGAGAATTACTGTGGGAAGACGATGCCCAGTGTATTATTGGCTACACCATCCTGGGGAAAGAGTCACTCCAGAACTCAACCCCATGGCTGCAAAACTTGAGTAATGACAAAATGAAGAGAGGGCAGACATAATGGTGAGTCAGGCAAGCTTCAGACACATGGCCTTCTAGGGAATGTGGTCCACTCAGAGCCTTGTCCTGGGGACAGATGAGAAATGGAAGCTGCCAGCTCACGGTAGGGGCTCCCAACTTGCTGACTGTGCCAGTAGTGCTGGATAAAGTGGGGCAATGTGACCAGGCACCCCTCTGGAAACCAGGTGTGATTTTTCTGGTAGGAAAGTGCTTATTTGCAAATATATGGGAGTGAGCTTTGATTGACAACCATGGAACTACTTAACCTGTGCCCTAGGCTAGTTTTGAAGACCATTTTATAAAATGACCTTTAATAGGTGCTAGTTAAGATTTTTTTATTGTTGCTTGGCGATGGTGGCACATGCTTTTCTTTAATCCCAGCACTCTGGAGGCAGAGGCGGGTGAATCTCTCTTAAGTTTGAGGCCAGCCAGGTCTACAGAACAAGTTATAGGATAGCTAAGGCTACACAGAAAAACCCTGTCTCAAAAGACAAACAAAAAACAAAACAAAATCGATGTTGGCTTTGGTGTTCCCGGAAGACCCAGTACATCACTAAGTTGGAAGATAGTGTTTAGCCATGGGCTTGTTCCAGTGATGAAGACTCCACAAATGGGAATTTTATCAGAAGAGTGGGCAAAGGAAGACGGCTGGGCGAGAGTCCCAACCCCAGCATCAGTGCACTGAGGATTTCCTTAGGGACCTTGGGCTGCAGGGAACTGACCATAATCACATATGTCCTAGTGGCTTCCCAAGTTCCAGAGTTGGATGTGGCAACCATCACTGAGAAATGAATTTACATCATGACTCGTGGGCCTTTAAAATTAGATTCAGAGGTGGGCCTTTCCCCCGAGAGGCTGTGCCCTCGAGCTTCTGAGTGCCAGCCGTTTGTTTCTCTGAGATGGCTTGTCAGGGCAGTCACTGTCTGGGCCACATCCTTGGGCGGATATGACTGGTAGATTTCATCAGTGTGGACAGATTGGAAAGCTCTGTCCAGCCCCAGCTGGTTTCCTGTGGGTCTGCCAGAAGTCGCTGGGCAGCCTTAGGTGCTGTGCCTGCCCAGAAGTTTCCTCTCGGCTGCCAGGCCAGCCCTGAAGCAAGGAACATGCTTGTCTGCCACTTCCTTCTGCTAGCTCAGAGGCTGTGGGTGTGTGCAGACCATCTCTCTATCCTCCCCTCATGTGAGGGCTGCTCGGTGTGGGCCCTTCTCTTTGAGCCACCACTAATTGCTTGCTCCCTGACTGCTCCACTGCTCAGTTTCACCCAGGTCCCTCTCCCAACCTCCCGGGAGGAGCGCCCCTCAGCGAGCGTCCTTCCTGGTTGCCTCTCAGTTTCAAATGAGGAGGAAAATATCCATGAGCCCCAAGACTCAGAATCACACAGAATTCCATAGGTTAGGTATAAAAATGCCACAGATTGTCCTAAAAAGAAATCATCTGAGAGAATGCGAGGTTGCCAACTTGCTAGAGGGATGCTGTGCGAGCTGAATCCACTCATAGATTGTCACATCAGAAACAATTGTGTAATCTCTGCTTGGGAGAAACAATTGCTGTGCTTTGGCTCTAAATGGGCAGGTATCTGTTTCCTCGAATCTAGGAATGGTGCCAGTCTGTGGCTCTTGGGTGAGCCAGAGAACCAGATGCCAGCATACTACCTTGCTCCCTGCATCTCAGCCTGCATCACTTTGTCTGAAGGATGTTGCTTTACTGTGGCTCTAAAATGGGAGGGACCCTGGCTCAGCTGTACATCCTGAAATACCAGGTGGCCCAGGGCTCAAGACTAGACAAGGGATAATAGGTCTTCATACTGTGGGATGTATCGGAGTAGCTCACTTTACAGACAAACCTGTGGTTATGTAGGCTCATGAGAATGTGCAGGGAAGGGTGTCTACACAAAGGACTGTCAAGCTGTTTGCCTTACACTGCTTAGGAGCCAAAGGCTCAGCACCAAGCAGAACTGAGTTTGGGTCAGCAGTGGTCTGGGGCCAGCCTGGAGAAGATGCCTCATTTCTAGCTCTGCCTGTGATATCACAACGGGAATCAGTCATCATTTATTTACACATTAGGAAGTGGCCAGTGCTTCAAAGCAGGCTTAATTTTTTTTTTTCTAAGTTGGGTTTGCCACACAGCACTGGTTTGAGTGCTCCATAGACCTCAGGCCCTATCTGCAGCTATGTGATCTTGGGCAGATTTCCTGTGCCAGAGTTTGGTTTTCTGCTCTGTAAAGAGGGCATGGTTACCCATCTCCTCTGCAGACTGACTTGGGGTATTTTGTGGTTTTATGTCAGTTATAACGCCACATACCATCACCACCCCTTGTGTCCCCTGAAACTACTGCTTGATCTGACCATCTTGCACTTTATCCAGTGGCCTCAGCTGCCTTTCTAATTTTACCTGTCTACATAATCCCTGCCTCATCTCTGCATCCAAGCAGAAACCAGGAGATCCTGCTCTGAACCCAAGCTCCAGTCACATGTCATCTGGATCTCCCCCTCCCCCCGCAGGACACACCTGAAGGCTTGGCCAGTACCAGCCTTCTGAAGGCTTAGCCAGTACCAGCCTCCGACCAAGGTTCCTTCCTGCTCCTGCTTGTCATAGCAAGTTCTAGGTTTTAGCTGCAAACTCCAAATCTTCACTTCCCTGTGACCCAGCTAGCACAGTGGACTGGGCAAGAGCAGGATGTAGTCATCTTGGAGCCCCATGAGGGATGTGGTTAAGTCACTGTGCAAAGCCGCCTTAGTCAGCCTTTGTGTTGGCTGGGGTGTGTGTCAAAGGAAAATCAGAGCTAAAATGAGATACTCCTATAAAGACAGCTGTGGCTTTCAGCTTTTCCAATAAAAGAACCAGACAGCTCTCAGTGAAGGACAAGAGCCACGGAATACCTCTCAGCTGGAATCCTGAAGTGAGTGTTCATGGGCCTGTGACTCAGTGCCCAGCACTCTAGGGTTGTTACCTCCTTTGTGGCTCTCTCTGTCCCTGTGAGGTCAGTGTTCCTGGCCTTGGCTTCCTAGATGAGAAACTGAAGCCCAGAGAGTGTGAGTGACGTGCCTAAGGTCACAGAGCTGGTAACTGGTAGATCTGTCTAAACAGATCCACCTCATTCTGATAGCTGGTGTGTGCTGGCCATGGAGGTGGGGATGAGAATGCGTCCCATGTTTGGCTTGTCAGGAATATAAGATCCTCAGCTTACTCTCCTGCTACCAGGAAATGGTGGTCACTGAGTGACGTCAACTGTTGAAGAGCTAAAGACCGGTTGCAGGGTTCCTAGGTTTCCAAGAACCTAGAGTCAAGACAAATGGCCCTGACGGAGACCACCATCTCATACTTAAGAGATCTTTTCATTTTTCTCCACTTTAAAAAAGGTTAAACTCAGGGCTGGAGAGATGATTAATCGGTTAAGGGTACTGACTGCTCTTCCTAGAGGTCCTGAGTTCAATTCCCAGCAACCATCTGGTGGCTCACAACCATCTGTAATGGAATCTGATGCCTTCTTCTGGTATGTATGAAGACAGCTACAAAGTACTCATATAAATAAAATAATTTTTAAAAAAGATTAAACTCTTTGATTGTGAGTCAACCAGCCTGGGCTACATACTAAAATTCTGTCTCAAAAAAGAAAAAAAGTTGCTTTTTGTAAAGGTTGCCCGTTTTAGTGTATTTTCTATTGCCACAACAAAACACTTGTGATCAAATACTTTATAAAAGGTAGAATTTTATTGGCTCACAGTGCTGGGGACTGGGAAGTATTGATCTCTGGTGAGGGTCATTGGTGTGGTAGAGGGCAGCTCATGGGGAGACTGAGCAAGCGGTCTAGATTTGGTCTCTTCTTGTTAGAAATTAGCTCATGCCTGCATGGGGAGCCAGCTTCACAACCTCGCCTAAATGGACTTACCTTCTAAAACTTCACCTTCAAAACGGACTTACCTTCTAAAACTTCACCTTCAAACACCATCAGTGTGTGAATTTGAGGATTAGGTTTCCAACACAGGCATCTTGGGGTGGAGGGAGCACATTCAAAACAAGCATTCCGTTAATGTGCTTTTCAGTACAAAATAAAAAAAAAAAAATTAAAGCTTGAAAATAGGCAGTATTTGGAAAATTTTAGCTCCAGGAATGATAGGATACTCTGCATCAAATCAATCCGCTTACAGACTATAACCACACATCACAGAAAAGGCAACAGATTTAAAGACATAGATAAAGAAATGACTCAATTGTTAGGAGGCCTGGTTGCTCTTTCAAGGGACCTAGGTTTGATTCCCAGCACCCACAAGTGACTTACAACCATCTGTAACTCCAATTCCAGGGCATCTGACGCCCTCTTCTGGCCTCTGGCGGCAACACATGCGCATGATGCATAGACAGACATGCAGACAAACCATCCATACACATGAAAAATTAACTAATTAAAATCAACAACTAAGGTGCTGGTGAGGCTTTGAGATCATGCCCAGATGGGGCCCTCCTACTCTAAAAGAAGGGATCTTCCCTGGGTGAGATACACACTGAAGAGAATACACCACTTAGAAGTGGGGGGGTTGGGACTGGAATCCCACTGTTCTTGGCTTGAGGTACTGTAGGAAAGAGTTTGGAGCTGCCAGAGCAGCTGGCGGTAGGGAAGGAGGTCTCAGGAAGAAGTGGGGCCAGAGGCTGGAATGACTGAGTCCATGCGTTTACTCCCCTCCAAACCTCAATTGACTTCTAAGTTTGTTTGCATGGGGCAGACTCCAAGGAACCAGCAGAAAGCAATAGCTGGACATCCTGGAAAAGCAAGTCAGATTGGCTCCTGCTGCAGAGAAATCAGAATCTCATTAAATTAGAGAGCCGGGCTGATGGCTCAGTGGGTGAAGTCCGACCACACGGACCTGGTGGCCAGGCTTCAGATCTCCAGAACTCACAGAAGCAGCCTTAGCCTCGCACTGGACACAGAACAAGGCACCCGGCTCACTGTTGCTGTTCTGCACTGACCCAAGGCCTGGTCTGCAGAATGGACTGTCTGGGAGATGGCTGCTGGACTCAGCCAGGGACCCCACAGATCACTCTCATTCTCTCTTGTCATTGCAAGGCCTCTCTCTATGGTAGTGGTTTTCAACCTTCCTAAAGCTGCAACCCCTTTAATACAGTTCTTCGTGTTGTGGTGACCCCCCAAACCATAAAGTTATTTCATCACTACTTTATAACTGTAATTCTCCTGCTGTTATGTATTGTAATGTAAATATCTGTGTTTTCCAATAGTCTTAGAGACCACTGTGAAAGGGTTGTGACGGAGGGGTTGCTACCCCAAATTGAGAACTGCTGCTTCATGCTCATTGGTACTTTTTACCCTACTCAGGAAATGCATGTCACTTTCTACATCTCTTCTGTTTTGATGTCCTCAACATAGCCAGGCACATGGACAAATGTGGAATCTGGCTTGTACCTCAAGACGCCAGTCCTAAGGTTGCAGCTGTTCCCAGGTTTCCAAGAAGCTAGAGTCAAGACAAATGGCCCCGATGGAGACCACCCATCTCCACGCTGTGCTTCACTTCTCCCTACCCAAGGAGTCTCCACTTCATCACGTGGACTTGGTTAATAAACCAGACTTACCTTTATTCCATTTGTGTGGTGTGGGAGATGGAACTCAGGACTTGAGGGCTAACAAGTGCTTTACCCCACCCCAGTGCTTCTGAAGTTTAAAGTCAAGCACTTAACCGCAGCTGTTCCTCAACTTACACTAAAGCTCTGTGCTGGTGAACCTTCCACAGACTGAAAACACTCACAGCAAAACATGCATTAGCGAGAGCTGGGCATGTAACCCAGTGGCGGGGTTCTTGTCTAAAGCATAGTGCTGTGGATCAGAAGCCTACAGTTCAAGTTCACAACACACACATGCACATGCACATGCACACATACTGTGCTTCTGATCCATCCAACTCGTGAGAATCCTAGCTTCCCTTTGTAACTGCAGGTGACTAGGGCTCCCTAATGAAGCGCAGCGCTGACAGGATACTTTGCTCTCAGTAGCATGGGAGAAAAGCTGGGACTTTTAAGTCTCAAGTACAGTTTCTACTTGAATGCCTGTGGCTTTTGTTACATCCACAAAGATCTCAAATATAACTCGCCCCCCAACCGTTGGGTCTACAGTCTGTGTGGGTCTTCCACGTTTATAGCATCGGTGTTTATCTTCTATGTGTTGTCTGTGTTTATAATCTGTCTTCTCCTGTAATACCTGTCCTGGAGGTAATGGCTGCCCCACAGCCAACTGCTGGGATGAGGGAGGAGCAGGGCCAGGCCAGTCAAGATGGTGTAGGAGAGAGGAGAGGCACTTGCCACCAAGACTGACAACCTGACTTCAATCCTCCAAACTCACAGGGTGACAGGGGAGTACCCATTCCCAGAAGTTGTCCTCTGACCTCTGAGTACGAACTATGGCTTGTGTACTTGCACACACGTGTGCACACATTCACACTGAATGAATGAATGTAAGCAAAAATAGGGTGTGTAAAACTTTTGTTCCAAACGCAGTCCCGGCACACTGTCCTGTAGTGTGGACAGCTTACCTACGTCTAGGGTAGGAAGATGGAGAGTGTTCAGCCTAGAGAGCTCAGAAATGGCCCTGTGCATAACTGGCTGCCACATATGACAGAGGTGGCATGCAGAGACTGTACTCTGGCTCAGTGGTGGAGGGCTTGCCTAGGATGCACCAGGCCCTGGGCTTGGCACTCAGCACTGTGAAAAATGAACCAGGCATGATGCAGATCTGTGGCAGAGGGTTGAGCCTTTAATACATGGAACTGTACTGTTACATATATAACCAACCTCCCACCCACAAACCCCTGATGCAAGAGAGTAACATAGCCAAATAGCTTCCAGAGCCTGAGTGAGGAAAGGTTTCTAAAAAAACAAAAACAATGCCGGGCGGTGGTGGCGCACGCCTTTAATCCTAGCACTTGGGAGGCAGAGGCAGGCGGATTTCCGAGTTCGAGGCTAGCCTGGTCTACAGAGTGAGTACCGGGACAGCCGGGGCTACAGAGAGAAACCCTGTCTCAAAAAAAAAAAACAAAAAAAAAACAAAAACAAAAACAAAAACAAAACAACAACAAAATAATCAGCCAGGTGGTGGCCCATGCCTTTAATCTCATTCATCACTCAGGAAGCAGAGGCAGGCAGATTTCTCTGAGTTTGAGACCAGCCTGGTCTACAAAGTGATCAGGATAGTCAAAGCTACACAAAGAAACTTTGTCTCAAAAAACCCAAAACCAAAACCAAGAAACCAAAACCCTCCCCAAATGCTAGCTTCTCCCAAAGGAAAAGATTTGTGCCTGCAAGCCCATCGAATTATAAGAAACAAAGCACACTAGGAGGAACACTTGAACTAACAAAGGACTTGTGTGTATATGTATGAGAATGTGTGTGTATGGATGTGTGCGCATATGCACTCCTGTATGCCAATGATAATGACATTACTACTAACCCTTGAGAGGGGTAGGTTTTGAGTACCAACCAACCCTCACACACACACACACACACACACATAGAGGAAGATCTTTTTTTTTTTAAACTTTGTAGATATTTTACAAGTTTTGAATGGGTACTTATTAAATTTTAAACAATCTTTACAAATCTAGATATTTATAACAATAACAACCCCATTGTTTTTTATAGAAGTCTTTTTGTTTGTTTATTTGTTTGTTTGTTTTGTATTTAGTAGAGCTTAAAATCTTGGCTCTTACTGTGGTACAAGCCCAAAATAAGAACAGTTTTTAGACACTGGATTTCATTGTAATAAGGCTGTACTTCAATGACCCTCACATCATCAAAGGATTTTACGTCCATCGTAGCTAAGCTGAGAGTTGACAGTTCTGCTGTGCCAAGGAATGAATTGTAGGCACAATTTTTGGATACAGACTTCCTGCTATGGTCAAAGCTAATTGACTTGAGTGAGTGACTTTATTCTCAGCCCACAGGTTACATTCATTTAAGAAATGGTGTGTGTATTAAGATAGTCTATCCATAAAGTCATTCACCAACTGTTTCAATGAACAATGGTTCTGCTTGGAGGGTGGCACAGACATTAGGTACGGATAAGAATCTGGTGCATTGGCTGTGATAATTTGGAAAAGCATTCATCTCAGAGAAAGATTAACTTATAAAGTCCTCTTCTTCAAACTTGATTCAATAGTTACAAACGTCAAGGAAAGTATTCAGTCTCACTCTTTGTTGTTCTCTTACAAGCCACCTCCCAAGTTAATTGTTTAAGTTTCTTTTGGCTGTATAAATAATTTTGAAATATGTAAGCTGTTCTGAAAAACCATCATATAGTGTAAAAACATCAAATAAACAATACTACTAATACAGAGGCTGAGATAGGTGAAGCATGATTTCAAGACCATTATGTTGTACACAGCAAGACACTGTCACATACAAACAAGCTAAAAGTGCATATGGATTGTACAATGTTGGACCTATTTCTCCAATTACCAAATTAGAGAGACCATTGGATGACAGTCAACAAATTTATAATTCCTCATATTTTTGAATTTCAATCAATTAGGATATGTTGGTAATATTAATTTTAATATTAAGATATTAAGAAAAAATAATTGTCACTTCCTGTTGTTTTTGTTGTAAGAGGTGGAATTAGGTTTGTGTGGGTTTGTTGAAAGATTACTTTCTTGCTTCTTCTAGGGAGAAGCAAGTTTTGTTCCTTATGTTGGTGTTTTCCATCTATTATCATTTGTAGGGCTAGATTTGTGGAAAGATATTATGTAAATTTCATTTTGTCACGGAATATCTTGTTTTCTCCATCTATGGTAGTTGAGAGTTTTGCTGGGTATAGTAGCCTGAGCTGGCATTTGTGTTCTTGTAGGGTCTGTATGACATCTGCCCAGGATCTTCTAGCTTTCATAGTCTCTGGTGAGAAGTCTGGCGTAATTCTGATAGGCCTGCCTTTATATGTTACTTGCCTTTTTTCCCTTACTGCTTTTAAAATTCTTTCTTTGTTTAGTGCATTTGGTGCTTTGATTATTATGTGACGGGAGGAACTTCTTTTATGGTCCAATCTACTTGGAGTTCTGTAGGCTTCTTGTATGTTCGTAGGCATCTCTTTCTTTAGGTTAGGGAAGTTTTCTTCTATAATTTTGTTGAAGATACTTACTGGCCCATT
>NW_022196904.1:56373946-56409532 GCF_008632895.1 Mastomys coucha
GGGCTTGTTAGAGCACCTGGGAGTGCAGCAGCTTCCTCTGGGTGTTGTGGGACTGGCTGCAGAGTTTGTGACCAAGGTGTGGTCAGGCCACTGGCCCAGACAGACTGGAAGCAACCCGAGTCACTGGGCTGGCGGAGTTCCTGTGTGCCTGGGTCCCACAGGTCCCAGCCGCTCCCAGTTTTGGGACAGATGTGTCCTCCTCACCTCCAATCCTCTCATCCTGGGCATATCAAAGTGCTTGAGAGGGGAGCCCGCCTCTGGATGCTGCGGGACTGCCTGCAAAATTTGGGCCCAAGTTCTGCTTAGGGCACTGGCCCAGACATACCAGAAGGAACCAGTGCCACTGGGCTGGAGGAGTTCCTGTGTGCCTCTCACTTTCATTCTTAAACAGGCATATGCAAACAATGACCTTGGTGAGGGGCTGAAGAGACAGCTGAGCAGTTGAGAGCATTTGTTGCTCTTGTAGAGAGCCCAGGTTCAACTCCCAGCACCCACATAGTGGCTCACAACAATCTATAACTCCAAGGCATCCAACACCCTCTTTGGCTTCACAGGTTCCAGGCATGCACATGGTGGACATACATACATGCAGGCAAAATATGGATATATGTGAATATATATATATATACATATACTGCCTGACAATAAAATAAATCTTTAAAAATTTTTAAAAAAGAAAAAATAGCCAGGCGGTGGTGGCACACACCTTTAATCCCAGCACTTGGGAGGCAGAGGCAGGCGGATTTCTGAGTTCAAGGCCAGCCTGGTCTACAGAGTGAGCTCCAGGACAGCCAGGGCTACACAGAGAAACCCTGTCTCGAAAAAACCAAAAAAAAAAAAAAAAAAAAAGAAAAAGAAAAGAAAGAAAAAAAAAAGAAAAATGAATTTCACTGCACACCAAATACTGCTCCAATTTACAGTGGCGTGATCCCCGAAGGTGTGGGTGGGGATGCCAATGGGTAATCCTCACTGCTAAGTAGAAGATGTGTTGATATGGACATGCTGGAAAGCAGTCAGCACTCTGGTCACATGAGAAACACACTTACCAAGCTATTCCACTCCAACCCCCACCCGTGGCAATCCTGGCTTCTGTGTTAGGAGTCATATATATGACTGATATAATAGGGCTGAGGCTCAGCATATTGGAGGCCAGAGTGTGAGCCTCAGCTCTGAGAGAAAATCAAATTCTCATAACAGCCAAACACTGGACACAGCCCAAAGACCAAGAGACAATCACCGTGATGTTTTAGCATATGTATGTATCTGCACTGGTTAGTGTTTGCCAACTTGATGCAGGCTAGAGTCAGCTGGGAAAATGCTTCCATCAGATTACCTATAGGCACGTCCATGGGTGTTTTCTTGATTCATGATGGGTGTGGAAGGCCTAGCCCACTGTGGGCAGTGCCACCTCTGGAAGATGGTTCTGGATTATATAGGTAGGCAGGCTGATCAAGCCATGGGGAGCAAGCCAGTAAGTAGTGTTCCTTTACGGTCTTTGCTTCAGTTTCTACCTCCAGGTCTCTGCCTTGACTTTCTTTCATGATAGACTGTATATTTAGCTTACAAGTCTACATCAGAACAACAGAAATTTCCACTAGTCCTGCAGGCTGAAATTCCAAGCCAAAGCGTCAAGGGCTGAGCTGGGAAAGGATCTGTTCCAGGCCCCTCTCCCTGGCTGAAGATGGCTGTCTTCCCAGACCTCCATGTCATCTTACCGCTGGGTGTATTTCTATGTCATACCTCCATGCTTATTAGGACTACTGGCAAATTTAATCAAACCCTTCTCTACTGCAGTGTGATTGCAGCTTTGCTAATTATACCCGATGACCCTCTTTCTAATAAGGCCACACTCTGAAGTAGTAGAGGTGGGACTCCAACTTGGGGAATTTGGGAACCAAGTAGGCACAATTTAGTCCACAATAGCATTTGTGGAAAGTATGTGGAGAGGACAGTACCTGAGATTCTCTGTGGATGAACCGTGGAGTCCTAGATGGCTCCTGTATCAGGAGAGAGACCTTCTGCATTTGGGGCTCTAAGACTGAACTCTGAACTGTAGCAGGGCTCTGAATTCATAATCCCAATCTGCTGCAAATATTCTTTATTTTAAAAAAGGTTTATTTTATTTATATGTTTGTGTGTCTATATGAGTGTACGTTCACACATGTGAGCAGGTACTCCTCCCTGCTCTGTGTGTTTATGTGTGTGTGTGTAAGCCAGAAGGCACAGACAGATCCCTTGGAGCTGGAGTTAAAAGCCCTTGGGGGATGCCTAGCTTGTCCCATGGGTGCTGGGATCAACTCCAGTCCTCATGACTGTCAGCAAGCACTCCTAACTGACTAGCTCTCTCTCCATCCCCTGCGAATATAGAAAATCATCAGAGGCTGATGATATAAAGGTGTTTGCTACAAAGGTTGGTGCCTTGAGTGCAATTCCCAGGATCCACATGGTAGAAGGAGAGAACCAACTCTTGAAAGTTGTTCTGACCTCTACATGCATGCACACACACACACACACACACACACTGTATGTAATTTTTAAGGGGTTTACAACCCCATAGGAAGAACAATAATATTAACCAACCAGACCCCACAGAGCTCCCAGAGTCTAAACCACCAACCAAGGAGTACACATGGAGGGACTCATGTCTCCAACTACTCATGTAGCAAAGGATGGCTTTGTCGGGAATCAATGGGAGGAGAGGCCCTTAGTCCTGTGAAGACTTGATGCTCCAGTGTGGGGGATTGCCCAGGCGGTAAGGTGGGGATGGGTGGATGGGTGGGTGAGCACCCTCATAGAAGCGGGGGGGATGGGATAGGGGGTTTGCTGAGGGGAAACCGGGAAAGGGGATAACATTCGAAATGTAAATAAATAAAATATCCAATAAAAATAAATAAATAAGATAATCACTGTGGACACAGGATTCAGAAGGCAACATGGAGCCCACCTGCTTCCTCCCTGTCAGAGCCTCTTCCACGTCAGACTGAATGGGCCCCTTTTCACTCTTTCACTGTCTCAGGCTGAAACCATCTACCATCTGGCTGAGACTGTCCCTGGGGCCTGGGGCTCTGTCACCTGCTTATCAGCCTTAATAGAGCTGTTTTGGAGCCTTGGCACGCACTTGGAGAACAGGAAGAGCCCTCAAAGAGAATCTGAGCTCTTTATCTCTACCCACAGAGGCCAGGCCTGGGGCTGGGACACATGTCTCTCTTCTTCCCACAGACCTGCAGTGTCCCTGGACAAAACCAGGGCCTCCTGCACTGGAAATGGCTCTAGACCAGAGAGATCTGGCTCTGCTTCCCTCTACTGGGACTGGCACCTCAAATGATAAGCAGTCATCCAAGGCCAGAGGTCTAGGAGAAGAGCCACATGGCCCCCAATGAGGGTTTCTCATTTCCCTCCTGGCAGGTATCAGCGGGGACAGCGCAGATGCTGTTGTCTCTGCTGGTCAGTCCGAGCTTGGATTCCATCTTGGCAAGGTCCCAGAGGCACGGGTTGCTTTCCCTCAGCGGAAAGAGTTGCTCTTTGTGTGTGTGCAGATGGTTCTGCTGCCAGACACCTGAGTCAGGGTGACTCTGGGAGGGCAAGGTGGAAGGAAAGGAGGATCTTTCCCTGGAGAGGGGCTGCAGGTAGAGCTGAGGTGGGCTTGAGATCAGTGGAGCTGTGTTCAGTGTGGCCAGAGAGATAATCCCTGCTCTGAGCAAGGCCCACTCCATCTCCTTCATCTGTTGCTCCTCTCTTCCCCTCCCCCCTCCTTCCTTAGGCATGTGGACAAGATGGCTCTAGAAGCCTGTCCACCAGGTACATAACCTTCCATTAGTAGCCAGAGCCTGGCTAGGACTCTCCTGTGGTTCTCTGTCACCTAAAGTAGGACCTCACACACTGCGCTATGCTCAGATTTGCCTGCGTCATGTCAGAGATCACAGCTCATCCTCCACACAGAGCCACTGGACCACGGACGGAGGGCCCAAGGACTTGCCACTCCACACAGGATGCTCACACTTGCCTTGACTTTGTAATTTCAGCAAATTAGATAGAGTCAATATAAATGTTACCATCTTCACTGATTTTTAAGTGTTCTCCTGATGTGGACCGAATGTCTTTATCCGTACAAAAGTCATAAAGTGAAGTCCTAAGTGGGACTGCCAAATGTAGTGGTATGTAGAGGTACGGTGAATGGGGGGGGTGATTAGTTTTAGATGAGGAGTCTCCAAGATTGGTTAGAGAGAAAGAGAGAGCATGAGACAGGAGGATGACTGCAAGTTCAGGGACAGGCTGGCTTATACACTGTGTACCAGGCTAGTTAAGGTGACATAATAAGACTATCTCACAACCAAGATGGTGCCAAGCTGCCTTTTAAAGAGTTATGTTGCCAGGCGGTGGTGGGACATGCCTTTAATCCTAGCACTTGGGAGGCAGAGACAGGTGGATTTCTGAGTTCGAGGCCAGCCTGGTCTACAGAGTAAGTTCCAGGACAGCCAGGGCCATACAGAGAAACCCTGTCTTGAAAAACCAAAAAAAAAAAAATAAATAAATAAAAGTAAAAATAAAAATAAAAAAAATAATAATAAATAAACAAACAAACAACTAAATAGTTATGTTTATACTCACGGGTTAGTGCTGTCCCACCCTGAGCATCTGTCTGCAGTGGAAAGTGATCAGTAAATGGGCCAAGAGCTGAGAAAAAGGGCCTATTGAGTCTTTTTCTTAGAGTTTTACTGCTGTGAACAGACACCATGACCAAGGCAACTCTTGTAAGGACAACATTTAATTGGGGCTGGCTTACAGGTTCAGAGCTTCAGTCCATTATCATCAAGGCAGGAGCATGGCAGCATCCAGGCAGGCATGGCGCAGGAGGAGCTGAGAGTTCTACATCTTCATCTGAAAGCTGCTAGCAGAATACTGACTTCCAAGCAGCTAGGATGAGGGTCTTAAAGCCCACACCCTACTCCAAAAAGGCCATACTTACTTGAACAGGGCCAGACCTTCTAATCGTGCCACTCCCTGGGCTGAGCATATACAAATCTTCACAGTTTTCATCCCTAAACAGGGCATCTCTATCAGGATACCCCATACAAGCCAGGGAACATTGCTGAAGAGGGATCAGAAAGTATGTAAGTGATGAGGGGTGGGAGGGGTGCCGTGAAATGCTGCCTTTGGCGATGTGTGGCACAGGGTCTGCACAAGGCTCAGCCTGTTGTCTTCCAACATAGACTGGGGAAAGCACACGAGGCCCCGCCCCTCCTGGTTGGAGAGGGAGGAGGGACATGTCATTTTCTTACGTTGCCTGTGACCTGTATATAACCTCACAGCCATGCAGGCAACTCTAAATTCAGATAAGACATGGAACTCGGTGGATAAGAAGACAAGAAAATAGAAGGAGGACCTGGAAAGAAGGGGTTCAGCAGGGGTGGGAGGATGATAAGAGAGGATAATGGGGGTATACATGACCAAAATATAATATGTAAGTTAATTCATTAATTAAAAAGGAAGAGGAGAGCCAAAGGGTAGAGTGACTCACTCCTCTAATTCCAGAATCAGTAGGTCTGCCATGAGCTCCAGGGCTACCCTGGGCTACCTTATGCTCTCTAGGCTAGCCTGGACCAGAGTAAGACATCAAGAAGACAAAAATCAAACAAAAGCGGAAGTAAGAGCTTTTCTTCCAAGTGCATGCACTAAGGAATGATTACACAAGCATGTAGCAAGGAGGTGGCCATCTGTCTGCACGTCCTGCTCAGTCCCCAGTCTGGTGTCTGGTCTCCAGAAGTGTCACCTATTCTAACAGTTGGCGATATAGCTGGAGCTGTCACAGACAATCTGGGGCACACTGTCCTGTCCTTACCCTTCGTTACCCTTATCCATCCACAGCGTATTTTCACTTTGCAAGGGAAACTCTGCGTTCATCAAATATTAACCCTTCATTCCCCTGCTCTAGCCCCTGGCAGCCACCATTCTACCTTGTCCCCGATAGTCTGCCTGATCTGGATGTCTGGTATTAGTAAATTTTTTGTGTCTGGCTTGTGACATGCGCATGATGTCTTCAAGGCTTACCTATGTTGTAGTGTATGTTCGATTCTCCTTTTTATGCCTAAAAGGCACTGCTTTGCATATGTCTCATGTATCTGTCCTACTGATGAAACACTTACCCTTGGAGGTTGTGTGTAATGCCGCACAAGAATGGCTGTTCAAAGATCTCATCAAGTTCCTTCTGAAAGGTTCTGGATGCAGGGGATTTAAGGGCGTCCAACACCGAGCCAGATTACTGGACAGTAAGGAATTTATTGGAAAAGTTATCAGTGCCACGGACAAAGAGGCAACAACACAGCATGGGCTTCAAGGAGAGATCATGGCCCAGCAGCAGAGGTAGACATCATGATGGAGTTATTCAAGAGAGGAATCAACCCCAATGTGGCAGAAATGGAGTCTGTTCTTACACATTTCTGAGGATAGGGTAGGTTTCTCAGAAGCCTCCATCGAGGCCCTGATCCTCAGGTAGGGGTGGTGTGTGAGCAGGATGCAGGATGCAGGATGCATGACTTTGATGTAAATTTGAGCCTCAGATGAGAGGTCCTGGCACTGAGAAGGCTCCTGGCTGAGGAGCTAAGGGGCTAAGGAGCTCAAAGAGTGTGGTTTGAGCAGCTACTAGAGCCTGGATTCCAACAGTACCATTTACACCTAGCTCTGGTTCTTTCCAGTCTGTGCCCAGGAGCTGAACTGCTGGATCTCTTGGTTCTGCTATGGTTCGGGGTTTTTTTGTTTTTGTTTGTTTGGTTTGGTTTGGTTTTTTGGTTTCTTGTTTTGTTTTGTTTTAGACAATTTATTAATATCCTATTTATATCATCTTGACTTTAACCACTTTATCTGTAAAATAGGATGAAAACTGGTAACATCCGAGACTTGGTTCTGCTATGTTTATTATTTGAGGCAAAGCCGCGCAGGAGCTGTTAGTGCTCAAGGGCTCTCCGCCTCCTGTACGTGTGTACCAACAAGCTACACTTGTTTCCCTTCTACCTGGCCTTTTACTCTTTTTAGTGAACTTGGAATGGCTCACTCTGGTTATGATTCCCAGCAGCTTGAGATGCATGTCCGCTTTAGACAGGTTCTCAGCATGGCCCAGGAATTCACGACCCTGCTGTGTCATTCTCCTGGATGCTTCAGGGTTACAGATGTGCACCGCCACACTGTTTTGTTTTTGTGTGTGTGTGTGTGTGTGTGTGCTTAATAATAATTACCCTGTGGGTGTGGGGTGCTATCTCAATCAAAGTTCTATTGCTGGGAAGAGATGCCGTGACCAATGTCACTCTTATAAAGGAAAAAAGTTAGTGGGGCTGGCTTACGGTTCAAAGGTTTAGTCCATTATCATCATAGGAGGAAATGTGGCAGCACGCAGGTAGACTTGGTGCTGGACTGGTAGCCATCAGGAAGATAGTGACACTAGATCTGGCTTCAGAATCTGAACTGTCAGAGCCCACCTTCAGTGACATACTTCCTCCAACAAGGCTACACTTCCTAATAGTGCCACTCCCTATGAGCCTATAGGAGGCCATTTTCATGTGAACTACCACATACTGTGTTGTGATTTTGACTTGTTTCCATTTATTTATTTATTTATTTATTTATTTATTTATTTATATCCCTAATGCTGATCCCCCTTCTGGCCCATCCCTCACGAAGCCCCTCCCTTTTTCTCCCCTCCTCTCACACCCTCTTACAGACCCTCTCCCCAGTGTGTTTATTGTAGTCTACTCTGGCCCTTGGCACAGGTGTGGCCTTCAGAGCTCAGTCTCTGTAGATGCTGGTATAGACAGGAGAACTAAATGGTTACTGCCAGACTAGTTTTGGGTTCTTTGTTTTGTTTTGATTGCTGGGGATCAAACCCAGAGCCTTGTGCTTTTAGGCAGGTGCTCTGTCTCTCAACTGTGTCTCTAGCCACAGTCTTGAATTCTTTAATATCAAAGGTCATGGTACTTCCTAAGACTTTATTCTCTGGGGCAGCAGAAAAATCTTCTCTAAGTCAGTGCTGATCGCAGGAAAGTGACTGTATCAAGGCCACAGGGCACCCCATCTGATCGACACTCCCATCCATCCATATCCTGTCTCAGGAGGCCGACCGACCCTTAGAGGCTGTGCCTCCAGGCCTCCTTGCCAGCTTCCACTTGGGTTGGTTGGAACAATGAGGGAACTTGAGGATCAGAGCAGAGAAGGGTTGTCATATTTTCTTGCTGCTCCCTGTCGGATCACCATCCCACTAGGCGGCACTGCCTCTTCCTAGGTTCCAGGAATAGCCTGAAGTAAGTTTCCACAGTTGCTCAAAGGGAGGCTCCAAGGCCTGACACTATTACTGATTGCTCTGGTGTGCTTACAGACAGGAGCCTAGCATGGCTGCGCTCGGAGAGGCCCATCAAACAGCTGACTGAGACAGAGACAGATACTTACACCCAACCAATAGACTGAAGTCGGTGATCCCTGTGGTTGAATTAGGGGAAGGCTGGAAGAAGCTGAGGAGGAAGATAACCCCAAAGGAAGACCAGCAGTCTCAATTAACCCTGACCCCTGAGATTTCTCAGACACTGAGCCACCAACCAGGCAACATACACCAGCAGATACGACACCCACAACACACACACACACACACACACACACACACACACACACTGCAGAGGACTGCCTGGTCTGGCCTTAGTGAGAGAAGACTCACCTAACCCTAAATAAATCAACAAAATAATAAATAAATAAATAAATTAATTAACAAAAAATTAATTTGTTTTGTTAATATCTGATCTTTAATGAAACAAATCAAACATCATTGATTTGTTAATGATCAGATATTAAGTATTTTGTGCTGGCCTTATTGGCAGTTTGCATATCTTTGGAGAGCCATCTCTTAGTTCTTTGCCCACTCTTTTTTGGTTTTAAATTAATTAATTTATTTTATGTATGTATGAGTACACTATAGCTGTCTTCAGACACACCAGAAAAGGGTGTAAGATCCCATTATAGATGGTTGTGAGCCACCATATGATTGCTGGGAACTGAACTCAGGACCTCTGGAAGAGCAGTCAGTGCTCTTAACCGCTGAGCCATCTCTCCAGTCCCTTTTCCCACTCTTAAACTGGGCTTTGTTACTGTTTGTCACTTGCATCCAGGAGTGATTTCTTGTTTTTGAGATAAGGCCTTGCTATATGGCCTACCTTGGCCTTGAACTTGTAGCAATCCCTCTGCCTTAGCCACAAGTGATGTTGATGAAAGGCAATGTGAGAAACCACTGGTTAGGAGAACGAGTTCCTCCTTAGGGAGACCCTGACCCGCTCTTCATCTCGCTCAGCTACTTCTGGCATGGATTTTCTGCCTAGGCAAGTTTATTTTTATTTACATTTATTTAGCCCAAGTGTTGAGGGTGGAATGAAAATGTATGCCTTGGCACATGTATATGTAGGTCAAAAGACAGCTTACAGGAGTCCGTTCTCTACTTCTACCATGTAGGTTCTGGGACTCAAACTCAGGCCCTTAAGTTTGGTCTCAAGCTCCTTTATTCACTGAGCCATGTCTATAATCTCTGTTCTAGGCTTTTTTTTACAGCTTGGACTAATAAAGCAGATTCTCAGTCTCTCAGTCTCAGTTTCCTAGGACTCTGTCCTCTTAGCACCTTGAGCTTGTTGGCTCAGGCTTGCTCAAAGCTCATTCTCCTGTCACCTGGAACCAGTGGTCAGCTCAAGGAGTAGTCATGTCAACCAAGGGTGTAGGCATATCAGGCTGTGATGGCCTCTAGGTAAGAGAGAGGCCTCTGCTTGGCTTGACAAGCTGGCCTCATGTAAGCATGGGCTACTAGTAGTCTCTGCCATGATGCAAAGTCCATCCAGCAGAAAGAAATGGAAGGTTAACACTCAGATAAAAGGGAAGTCAAGATAAGGAACATAAAGAGATGCTGGTGCCATCACTTGTGTCCCTGGATCCAGCCATTCCTGAAACTGGCAGCCCTAGGACGAAAGCTAAGAGTGCTGTTCTTTCTCCTTCTCTCCTCCCCGCACCTCCTCTTTTCAAGCACTGGTTTGAATCAGTTTCTGTCACTGGCAGCAGAGGACATTGTGACTAATGCACATCTTCTTCCTTAGTTCTCCATCTGCACCCCCATGTGGTCATCTTCCTGCCCTTCCACTTTGAACCCCATCAACTCCTACTTCTCTGCTTGGAGAACAGTGGCACCCTCTAAGGACAAAGACTGTTTTTCACATGTCCTCATTCCCACAACTCCTGCTTTGGACCTGGAGGATCTGCACCTTGGGTGGTGGATGAGTTTAAGAGAACAGGCATCCTTTGCTAGTTGGTGTGAGCTGGTCAGAGGGATATCCAGGAGCTCCTTTCCTGCCCAGGCCCCTAGAGCAACCTCAGCAGCCTCTTCCACCCACACCCTCAGGCAGTTGGGGCCCAGGCTGAGCAGGCAGGTGAAGGAATACTGGATCCCCAGAGGCTTCCAGAGGGGAGGCTGGGAAAGGTGAGTAATCTGGGACAATTGAACTGGTGTCTTGGTAGTCTGGTGTGGCTCTTTTCTTTTGCAGCTGTGTTCTCCCTAGAGGGGTTTCACCCCCGCCTCAGGAAGAGGAAGCCGCCTCCAGGTGTCATAGAGGGCCAAAGGGTCCCATGGGAGCCACTGGTGTGGGTGAGTCAGTCAGGGGTTGGGGGTGGGGTTGTGCTGTCTTTGAAGGGAACCGTGCTCAATGGGAGTGGCTCTGCTGTGAACTATGCCAGTGGGGGGTGGGGGGGTAGGGAAAGGGGCAGGAGTCTCCCTTAGGGTCCCAAGGCCAGTCCTGTGTGCAAGTCAGTGTAGGCACAGTGGCCCAGTTTGGAAGTGGGGGTGGGGAGAGTGTGTATAAAGCACCTGGACGTTTCCATGCTCAGCCTGGCCTCAGACTTGAGATGTCTCTGCCTCCCAAGCACAGGCATTTGCATGTCTAAGCCACCATGCCTGGCAGAGTCCCCATGATTCTCTAGTCTTCACTGGCTAAATTGGGGCCATTGCTAAAGAACTGGGGAACAGGAGGGAAGACTTGCTTTGCATGTTTTTGGTCAATGGTGTGATTTCACTTTTTCAAATCTGGTAATGGGGTGCAGAGATGGCTCAGTGAGCAGGAGTGGGCTGTATCAGCACCAGGATCTGAATAAAAATCCAGATATGACTGCATTGTGGGGCAGACACAGGGAGACTGCTGAGCACCAGTCTCCATTCATTTAGCGATAGACCTGACTCAGGAGGATTTGACATCATAATTGAACTTGACAGCCTCCTCTGGCTGCTGTGAGCACACACATGCACAGAAATACTCACATGTCCACACACAGATACATCCATATACACACGTGCACATACACACAGAAGGACATAGACACATACATACACAGACTCCACAGACACAGAAATACACACAGATACACAGATAGACACAGACAGACAGACAGACAGACACACACACACACACACACACACACACACACACATACACAGAGTTGTTGATGCTGAAACTTAGTTTGTGTTGAAGCTTAGGTATTCTGATGAATCCATGGATGGACAACCTTAACTGGAGAGATGGATGGCTCAGCAGTTAAGAACACTGGGTGCTTGGGTTTCCAGCACCTATATGGTGGCTCACAACTACCTGTAACTCCTTTTTCAGGGAGGTATAACATCCTCTTTTGGCCTCTGAGCACCATGAACACATATGGTGCACATACATACATGCCTATATGTATACATGCAAATTCTCATGCGTATAGTAATTAAAATAAATATTTAAAAACTGTGTGTAGGGGGCTGGTGAGGTGGCTCAGTGGTTAAGAGCAGTGATTGCTCTTCCAAAGGTCTTGAGTTCAAATCCCAGCAACCACACGGTGGCTCACAACCACCCGTAATGAGATCTGACACCCTCTTCTGGTGTGTCTCAAGACAGGTACAGTGTACTTATTTATAATAATAAATAAATTTTTGGACCAGAGCGAGCTGGGCCGACTGGAGTGAGCAGAGGTCCTAAAAAGTCAATTCCCAACAACGAGATGAAGGCTCACAACTATTTGTACAGCTACAGTGTGTACTCATATACGTAAAATAAATAAATAAATTTAAAAAAAAACTCTGTGTGTGTGTGTGTGTGTGTGTGTGTGTGAGGGAGAGTATATTTATGTTCATGTATGTGCACATGTCTGAAGGCCAGAGGAGGAGGGCACAAGTGTCCTTCTCTATCACCTCTTCTTGTTCCCTTGAGATGGGGTTCTCTTACTAAATCAAGACCTAGGTTGACAGCCAGAAAACTCAGTCCTTCTATCCGCACACCCTGCATGGTGCTGGGGGTGTAGGTATTCACATAGCCATGTTCAGCTTTTTCTGTGGCTCCTGGGATCTGTGTTTAGTTCCCATGCTTGCACATGCTTACCCACAAAGTCATCTCTCCAAAGCCCTGTCACTTACACTTTAAGAGCTATCTGGGACACAGTAGGGTGGGTATGTCCTCCTTCCTATCCTAATTTCCTTCCTTCTTTTCTTCCTTGATTCCTCTCCTTCCTTCCCTCCCCCTCTTCTCCCTCCCTCCTCTTTTCTCTCTTCCTCCTTCCTCCTCCCATTTTTGGACATGATGTCATCTTCAGGTTAAGCTTAGGTATTCTGATGAATCCATGGGTGGGCAACCTTAACCAGTACTTTTTTCCTTCCATCCTATTATTTCTTTAAACTATACTATCAGAAGTGGTAGTTAAAGAACTTAAAGAAGAGGGATATCTTTTACATTTTTTTTTTAAGTAGTTGGCAAATTTCTTTCCACAGATCCCGAGAGTTGATTTGAAGACCCCAGAGTAAATATTTCGTGAAGCTTTAAGATCGAGTAGGGCTTTAGAACGTGCCAGGATGTCTCTTCAGCTTTTGGAAGGCTCCAGTGTCAGTGCTTCTGGAAGGTTCTAATCAGCAGCTCTATTTTTGTGGGTGGCTGGCGCGGCAGGAAGGCTCTGTGGCTGGCTGGCCGATAAGGTTATCTGGGGACTGTTTCTGACAGTTCAAGTGCTTGTTGTATAACTTGGGGCTGGGGAAGTCAGAGGGCTGGGTGGGGCGGGGACTTCGCTGTCTCAGAGTTTGCCTTTCTGCGAGGGGGGGAATAGAACTAAAGGTTCCACTGTCCAGAGGCTCTCATCTGCACCATTCCAAGGCTCCCCGCTTTACACTTTTGGGTATAGGTAGGGATGGTTGTAGCATGACTATGACATAGACCAAGGGGCTTACCTCCCTGCAGCCCAGTGGGACCCACTAGGAGCCAGTAGGGAGAGGAGAGCTGGGTCTAGCCTAGACAAGAGACTGGCAGTGGAGTTAGATCACAACCTATAGACAGACAGGGCAGCTACCCCACCCACCATTCAATCATTGTGCACTCTGCTTGGAACAGACAGGGCTCAGGGGAGGGAGCAAGCTCCCCTACAACAGCTAGCCCTCGAGCCCACACATGGCTTCAGGCAGAGGCAGCCAACCCTGTGGAGACTGGTCTGGAATCCACCCAGAGGAAGTCCACAACCACCCGCCTGGGACTTGACCAGGGGAGTTTCACTTCCTCTCAGGTGAGAGGGTGTGTGGGGACCAGAGCTAAGAAGAGCCTGGGCCTGAACCTTCAGAACCGAGAGACTAAAACAGAAGCCACTTCCAGGGAAGGGTGGAGTTGGGGTGTCAGAGATCAGGTTTTGGGGCCTCTCAAGTGGGCAGGTTCAAGCTGCTTTCCCAGGCTTGTCCCCTAAACCACACATTTTCACACCAGCAACAGTGACAAAATAACATAACAGCAGCCCATCCTTAGACTGCACTGCTTACATCTGAACTATGTGGTAGTTCAGGCTACTCCCATCATGCTTTTTGTTTTGTTTTTTAACAGAAGAGGAAACCAAAGTATACATGGAGGCTGAAAAAACGGCCCCAGGACACACATTCAGTGAGAACTGAGACTCAAGCTATGACAAGCTAGCTCCAGAGCCCAAGGGTCACATGACCACACCACAGAGCCTCTCAGCATTGTGGAGTGACGGATGCATTCTGGTGCCACCTTAAGGAATTCGTGGGTGTCAGAGAAGCTGGAGGTGGACCAGGGGCTCCAAAGCCGATAGATCTGGATCACACTGAAGCTGGGTGGCTCTGGCCACCTGCTCTAGCTCTGTAAGCCTTGGCTGCTGTGTCTGTGGACACAGAAGCATAAGCCCCGAGGACACTGGGGACTATGGAGTTCCATCCCATTCAAGAACAACAGTGGCTGTGGCCTCTCTGGCCATCTGGGATGCAGAGGGGATGTGAGCTCCCCTCCGCAGTCCTCATCTCTCAATCATGCCCTTGAGTCCTTTAAGTGTTGTCCTGGATGCAGAGCCAGCATCTCCCCAAAGCTGTGGTTCTTTGCCTCTGCTATATGGAAGGTGAGCACAGCCATGTGGGAATGTGTTTCTCCTGCCCTGCAGCTGCCCACTGGGGCTCTCAGGTTGAGCTGCCTGTGGCTCTGTTCTCAGTTCTGTAATGTCGTCAGAAGGCCTTGGGGTTCTGGACTGAGTACAGCAGTCCCCAGTCACCCCCTACGAAAGGTCTGAAACCACAGATGGTCAGGAGCCAGAGCACACAGCGCTGTTTCTCTTCTTGTTCATATATACCTATAATGAAGTTTAATTTCAAAGTTAGGCACAGATAGAGATGAACAACTACGATTACTCACAAAATAGAGTAAGTAAAAAATGTACTGTAGTGGACAATATTTGTAAAAAATATTAGGCTCTTCCATTTAATTTTTTTTTTCTTTTTTAGCTGAAACTGACAGTGTATACACTGATGGAGAAGGAGGAACTGCTGTGTTTGGTTTCTCCTGGGACTCCCTGAATTCCAGAGGGCTTCCCCGGGAACATGCCATCTTCAGGGCCACATCCCTACTGATGAAAACCCAGCTTGCCTGGCCAAATCGAGACTCTAATATTTATTGGTATCATGAGAATTCAAGGCCGACTTAAATTTCAGTTTCGTGTTTTGCCCACTTACCTAGGTGGGGAGAATTTCATGGGTGTGGTATTTTGCACTGTGACTATCCACGATTTTTTTTTTCCTATTTCAAATAATGAGTAGAGGAATTTGGGGCCAGCAAGATGGCTCAATGGGTAAAGCTGCTTGCTTTCATGCCCAATGGGCTCAGTTTGATCCTTAAGCATGCCTTGTAGAAAGAGAGAGACTAGTCCTGAGAGCTGCCCTCCAATTTACACACACACACACACACACACACACACACACACACTGCAGTATGTGTGCACACATCCACTGGCCTCCCCAAATGAATGAAAATTTAAAAATAATGATAAAGGACTTTCCCATCTCCCTGTCCTCTCTGTTCCCACAGGGCCATGTGCTCTCTCTCAGCACCTCCTACCTTGATTCTTTGAGAGTCGGGTGCACCTGACTTTTCTAGCCAGGTCCCTCCCCTCTATGCCCCACCATCTCACAATGCCCCTCTCTTTCTTAACTCTTCTCAACTTGCTGGCTCCCTCAGGCTGGAAGCCATCATCCCTTCAGATCACACAGTCAAAAGACACCCCCCTCTGTCACCATCACATCTCCTCTCCAGGCAGGAAGAGGAGGGAGGCAAGGGAACAAAGACAGTCTTTTTTTCCAGCAAAGTGCCAAGCCTGTATTTAGACCAGAGTCTCTCCTCAGAGCCTTTCACCTGTATTTCATTGGTTGGCCGAGGGCAATGGGGCTTCTAATTGAGAAATGAGAATTGTAGACAGGCACATTTTACTTCCTTCCCCACAGGGCTTCCGTCAGAATGAAAGGAAGAGGTCCTGGACAGCTGCCAGCAGTCAGCTACACAGTCCCTCCCCTCCCCCTCCTTGTGAGTCAGCACTTGCCCAACCTGGTCTCCAATGTGCAGAGAGGGCAGTGCCTTCCAAGGCAAGGGGTCAGGCTGATTCTGCCACCCCACGAAGGCTAGGTGGCAGCCCCCACCCACAGAGGTCAGCTGTGTGCTCTAACATCCTAGGCCAGAGGTAAAAAGTGAAATGGTAGCCTCCACAAGGGCAGGAAGTGAGGACAGGAGGGCAGCATGCACAGAGCCTGTGCTTGCAGGCTGGCCAGCAAGGAACAGCTCCAGAGCAGCTCCCAGGGCCCTTCAGCTCCAGGAGGGTCCATGCAGCCATTGCTGGCCATGTGGTCCTTCCTTCTAGTAGTTCTTTGGTCTTTGGTCCCCCTTTCCCCCCCACCCCCACCCTCCCACCCCCCCACCTCCCGCTTTCTCTTTCTGTGCTGCGGATAGAACTCAATGTGGCACTACGCCTTCTTAGGCAAAGGCTCTCTCACTGAGTTACACCCCTAGTTCCACTTGTGCGTTATTTTCTGTGATCACCTATGAGGTGTAGGCCTTCTGGGGGTCACACAGTTTCCTGTTGGTGAGTTTGGGATGCTTTGGGACTGTGATGGTCACTCTAAGTATCAGCTGACCTAGTTTGGAAATGCATTAATAAAAGATGTGTTTGGTTTCGCCTCCCCCCCACCCCCCAGTCTTTTAAGAGTGACCACAGGTAGCCTTTTCCAGCCTATGGCTCATACACAAGAAGGTCTTCCATTCCTCTGGCCCTAAGGTCTATTTCAACCAGGAGTGGTTCTTGGTTAGGACAATGGATGCTGTGTGTGTCAAGATGATGAAACAAAGCGGGTGCTTACTAAATGGAATTGTGGAAAAGGTAAGAGTAGTAGACTCCAAAAGAAGTCTCAAGGTCCAAGATCAAACTTCAGCTCTACAGAATCACACAGGGGACACCTTCCACTGTGCGTGTGCCACCAGGAGCTTGTGCTTGCTTCCCAAGGCCCTGCTGCCAGCACCAGCTCTCTGAGAGCTCAGAGGCCAACTTAAGTTTGGACACTTGGGTTCGCTGAAGCCTTATCCCATACTGACGTCTAGTGAGGGTGAGGGTGTATGGGACTGGCGGAGCCAGGTCACATGCTTGTGCCTGTCTGCAAAAGATGCCAGGAAGGAAGTTTATTTCAGTTCTGTCCCAGGGACACAGGGCTTTCCAAGGTGAGAGATGCTCCCAAAAGGGCTAGAATGTCCT
The DNA here is from genome assembly GCF_008632895.1 of Mastomys coucha. Taxonomy (NCBI): domain Eukaryota; kingdom Metazoa; phylum Chordata; class Mammalia; order Rodentia; family Muridae; genus Mastomys; species Mastomys coucha. Next base: position 56,391,035 of record NW_022196904.1, read on the forward strand.
AATGACCACCAAACAGCTGTCTGGGACCTTCTGGCCTTCCTGGGTCAAAATCCCAGGTGGACAAATAGATGCTCTGTTACGGTTCTTAGCCCCAGGCCCTGCAGTGCCTGAGACTTAGGGGCTAAACTAGAGACCCCGAGTGCTAGGTGCCTATTGCTCCAGACTTTGGAAGCCAGAGTCTTGGGGCTTTGGGAAAAGGATTGGAGAAATAGTGTTCTGCACTTGAACCATCGGCACCCAGCTCTTAGCTGCTATAGCTCTCGGTTTCCAATAATGCTGAGTGGCAGCAGTGGGCAGTGTCAGCTAGTATTACAGTAAGGAAATGTGGCTGGAGTTGAGCTTCCTTAAGACATCCAAGGAGTGTTCAAGCAGTTGGACTAGTGCATAGGCAATCTGGCTGACTGGCTGACTGATGGTTTTATATCAAGGCAGCTGGGATACCAGGAAAGGGTCTAAGAGGGGTCACTTAGGGAAGTCAAAGTGTCCTGGCCCCTAACATCTTAGCTTATTGAAAGGAAAAGTAAACGTTAAAAACGTTGAGCTGGGCGGTGGTGGCGCACGCCTTTAATCCCATCACTTGGGAGACAGAGGCAGGCAGATTTCTGAATTCAAGGCCAGCCTGGTCTACAGAGTGAGTTCCAGGACAACCAGGGCTACACAGAGAAACCCTGTCTCAAAAAACAAAAACAAAAAAACAAAAACAAAAAAAACAAAAAACAAGCAAAAAAAAATGGTGCATGCAGTAAACGTCGGGAGTTAGTGTAACATCTTCTAACAATTCTGAACAATGCTTTACTATTAACTGAATCCCCATGGGGAGAGATGGGTCACTTTGTCTATCTCAAACATATGGGCATTCATAAAACCTGGCAGGTGTCCCACATGCTGCTCCTGTGTCCCCACTTCTTTACTCCTCTCTAATTCTGTCCATATTCTGTCCCCCCACCCCATGAACACACAATGGAACTGGTCAGATGCCAGTAATATCCTCTGATGGCCAAAGTCAGGTCTTGCACTGCTGGGCTCCCGGAGGCGTGTGCCCTGTTGGCCTCTTGAAGCTCTTCCCAGGCCTTCTACAAGGCTGCTCTAATTTCCCCCACTCTCTTCCTCCTCCTAGGGTGATATCTCCTCTGTCTTCTAAGCTTGCTCTTCTTCCTTCCGCTCTTAAACTGGAAGCATTTGTGATCCTGGGAGATTCCATAGTGTCTTAGTTAGCTTTATGATGTCAACTTGATACAAGCTAGAGTCATCTGGGAAGAGAAAAAGTCTCTATAAGATTGGCATATAGGCAAGCCTGTCAAGGACTTTTTCCGATAATTATTCCAACCCACTGGGAGCAATGCTGCCCCCGGGCAGGCGGTCCTGAGTCCTATAAGAAAGCAGGCTGAACAAGCTAGTAAAGAGCATTCCTCACAGCTTCTGCGCCATTTCCTGCCACCAGGTTCCTGCCTTGAGCTCTTGCCCCGACTTTCCTCCATGATGGACTACAGCTGTAAGCTGAAATAACCCCTTTTGTCTGCAGGTTGCTTTTGGTCATAGTGTTTTTCAACAGCAGTAGTAAAGTAACTAAGATGGTTGGATAAATGTACGTCCTTGTGGTTAGTTCCAGGCAGCTACCTCCCCTGAATTTCCGATGTACTTATGCCAACTGACATCAGCATTTGGTCATTCCCCACAGTCTCTAGTTCAGAACTCTCTCTTCTTCGTTTTAAGTTTTTGTGCATATACACATATGTGTGTGCCTTTGTGTGTGCCTAGAGATCAGTGTTGGTGTCTTCCACAGTCATTCTCCACATTTTTTTCTGAGGCAGGGTCTCACTGGGCCCAGAGCTCCTTGATTTTGTTAGACTAGCCCCAGCCCTTGCCAACATGGATGTTATAGATGTGCACTACCATGTCCAGCTGTGCACATGGGTGTTGGGCATTGGAATAAGGTCTTCATGCTTGTGTGGCAAGCACTCTATTGAGAGAGCTTTCTCCTCGGCCCTCCAAATCTCTGTTCTTAACATGGCCACCCGTAACCAGTGCACTGCGGACACATAACATGGGCCACTATTTTCAAGCCAGCAGTTTATGATTGGTTGAGCTCTTTTCTTCCCACCTTGAGGACAGGCCAGCAGCAAGTGGCATTGGCACCTACTGTCTACCACATTTCAGCTTTGGGTAGTCCCCAAGGCCTCCTGCCAGGTCTCTGTTTCCACTTCCATTCCCCTAAAAGCCATAGAAAAATGCTATGGCTTAGGGAAACAACTCAGCACATGCCTCCTTTGCTCTAAATCTCCCTCTCATTTAACTGAAGAGAACAGCTACTCTTGCTCACTGGCCATCCTCTCCCAGATTCCTCACTGTGCTCCACTTGGCTTAATCTTGCAAGTTAGCTTCTCTTCTGCCTGGGGCCATTTAAACACACCATGCCCCTCTGAGTCTCATGGTTTTTGATTTTTGGATTTTTTTTTCTTTCTTTCTTTCTTGTTCTCTGTTCTCCAAGTCTTAATTTATTTATCCCTTCCTTGCTTTCTTGCTTAGTGTGTGTTCATGGTCCTGGGTAGAGGCCCAGGATCAACTTTGGGTGTCATTCCTCTGGAATCATCCACCTTGCTATTTCTTTTCTTTCTTTCTTCCTCTCTTCCTTTCTCTCTTCCTCTCTCTTTCTTTTCTTTTTATTGGATATTTTCTTTATTTATATTTCAAATGTTTTCCCCTTTCCAGGTCTCCCCTCCAGAAATCCCCTATCCCATCCCCCCTTCCTCTGCCCCACCCACCCACTCCTGTCTTCCTGCCCTGGCATTCCCCTACACTGGGGCACTGAACACCCTCAGGCCCAGGGGCAGCTCCTCCCACTGATGTCCAACAAGGCCATCCTCTGCCACATAAGTGGCCAGGGCTATGGGTCCCTCCATTTGTACTCTTTGCTTGGTGGTCCAGTCCCCAGGAGCTCTGTGGAGTCTAGCTGGTTGACACTGTTGCTCCCCTTATGGGGCTGCAAGCCCCCTCAGCTCCTTCAGTCCCTTCCCCAACTCCTCCATTGGGGACCCCACACTTAGTCCAATGGTTGGCTGCAAGCATCCTCCTCTGTATTTGTCAGGCTCTGGCAGAGCATCTCAGGAGACAGCCATATCAGGTTCCTGTCAGCAAGTGCTTCCCAGCATTCACAATACTGTCTGGGTTTGGTGGCTGTATATGGGAAGGATCCCCAGGTGGGAGAGTCTCTGGATGGCCTTTCCTTCAGTGTCTGCTCCACATTTTGTCTCCATATTTCCTCCTGTGAGTATTTTGTTCCCTCTTCTGAGAAGCACTGAAGCATCCACACTTTGGTCTTCCTTCTTCTTGAGCTTCATATGGTCTGTGAATTGAATCTTGGGTATTCCAAACTTTTGGGCTAATATCCACTTATCAGTGAGTGCATAGCGTGTGTGTTCATTTGTGACTGAGTTACCTCATTCAGGACGATATTTTCAAGTTCCATCCATTTGTCTGAGAATTTTTTGAGGTCTGGGACCTGGGAATTCACAATTAGGCAAGGCTGGCTAGCCAGTGAGATGGAGGGACTCAGGGCTTGGCTTGCTGTCTCTTGCCTCCTCACTGGAATTACAAACACTTGCACAGTGCCCGGCCTTGTAGGAGGGTGCTAGAGTTTGAACTCAAGTCCTCATTGCATGACAAGCATTTTAGCAACTGAGTCACCTTCTCAGTTTCAATGTCACCTTATCACAGAAACCTGTTCTCATGGCACTTGGATATTTACTCAGTCTACAGTTTGTCCATTTCCTTATCTGCTCCCCAACCTCTGTATCAGGGCATGCCTATAAGTTTGCTGCCTAGCAACGGGAAGAGCAATCACCCCAGGCAGAACTGCTTGAATGACTTCACAGTCTCCCTCAAACAGAGCCCTGCACCTGGTGCTCTGAAAACTCCATCCGCTTATTCTACCTGAATTCTTGAGCAGATGTTGCCTGTGGGGTGTGTTTTCATAGGGCAAAAATGAATGTGCAAGCCCCATGGCCCACTCAGCTCTCAAGCTGTGTTTACATTGAATTGATTTGGCTTTAAACTTTAAATAGCCAGCCGTGAAATGCAGCCAACCAGCTCAGCCTCGGGCCCGGCCTACCAACAGCAGGAATCAATCTCTGTAACCAACCATATGAAGGGGAAAGGCGGTTCCCTGGAGATCTTAGGCCTCCAGGCTATCTGGTGTGTTGGTGTGTGTCATGAGGACTCTCCGAAGATCAGCTGGAGCCCGAGTTCAAGATGGCTCCATTCAGGCTTGCCAAGCTTGATCCTCTGCATCTCACGTCCTAGTTTGTACATTCAGAGTGGAAAAAACCCTTCCCACATTTCCATTCCACATGTAATACTTATTAGGCACTAGCTGTATGCCAACACTGCCGCCCAGTCATTTACATCCTTGTCAACCCTGTAAGCCAACATTCATACATTTTATATATGAGGCACCTACAGATGAGCCTTTGACCAAGCCATAGCTCCTTCCATCTCCTCTCAAGAGAAGATGGAGCTGGAGTGATTTCTTTACGCTCCCGTGCTGGCAAGCTCATGTTCTGGGGATTCCTGGGTTTGCTCTTGTTGTAGGGTGGAGACTTGACAACATGACCTGGAACCCCAGAGTAAGTCACTGGCCTGGGCTACACATTGCCAGAACGGTCTGATCAGAACAAGTCCTGAGTGGGAGTTCTCTTGGCCACCACAGCCTCCTTCTGGTACTTCCAGAATAGACCCAGCATTTGGGCTGACCGTTGTGAGGGTTGGTCTTTGCTGAGGAATTGTCTAGGTCTGTTAAAAAGTTACCCTGTATATTGAAGGGGATATTTTCAGAAATTATTGACAAGCAGAATAGTCGGTTTGTTCAGTATAGGATAGTCTACTCTGGAGACTTCCCCAGCCTTAGCACACCCAAGGAAATAGTCTTAGAGGAAGAGGTTACTGTGACTCCAGGGTATTCAAGCCACATCGGTCAGGATATTCATGCCATGCTACCAAGTGTTGCTTTGCTAATTACTTTCATATTGATGTGAGTGACTATGGCCCATTTGGTTTGTTACCTGTAGTGTCTGGAAAGCAGAAAGGTGGGGGACCAAGTGGTTGAGTGAATAGGTAGATGAGTGGATAGAAGGTGGATATTAGGATGGATAGATGGGCAGATAAATGGGTAGATAGTGAATGGATGGATGGGCAAGTGGATAGAAGGATGGGTGGAGAGGTGAGAAGGTGGATGGGGGCATGGGTACATGGACAAATGGATGATGGGTGGATAGATAGGTAAATGGATAGGTAAATGGAGCATAGCCCCCACTCCCAGCAGATGCTCCGCCCTCACATAGATCAGCCACAGTTGCATGTCTCATTCTCATTTGCAGTGAACATGTAACAACTCCTCCCTAACTCATCTTTGGCTATGTTGGCCATGTTTGAGAACTATCCTAGTTACTCTTATGTCAATTTGACACAACCTAGAGTTATTTGGGAAGAGGGACTCTCAATTGAGAAGATGCCTTCTTAACATTTGCCATTAGGCAAATCTGTAGTGCATTTTCTTAATTGATGATTGATGCAGGAGCCCACTGGAAGCAGTGCCATGTTTGGTCCTTGGATATATAAAAAGAGCAAGCTAAGTAAGCCTGGAGCAAGCTTGCAAGCAACATTCCCCCATAGCCTCTACATCGATCGGGTCATGCTTCCTGGTTCCTGGTTCCTGACTTGAGTTCCTGCTCTGACTTCCCTGGATGTTGGACTACAAGCTGAGTGGATAGGTAAGTGGATGGAAGCATTGGTAAATAGATGAGTGGATGGGTGGATAGGCAGGTAGGTTGATAGGTTTGTGGGTAGATAGGTAGATAACTGAATAGTGAATGATTTGGGTACATGGATAGACAGGTGGAAGGAAGAGAAAATGAAAGCAGAGAGAAGATTTGCCTCCATTTTCCCAGTTAGCTATTACAGAGGCCAACAACTCAGGCTTTCTTGCCCTAAATTCAATGAATATTCATGTTGGTCCCTCTTCCCACACTGGGATGCATGGCTTGGCTGGCATTTGGATCCATGGCTAAGCTTCAGGATCAGGCAGTTTTTCTGGGAGCTGCCTGGAAAAAGGGCATGTGATGTTTTACTAGAGCAGATGCTTAAGGAAACACATGATATTTGGAAAGGATATAAATATAGCCCAACAGACAGTGGATGATGCTGTGTGGTATTGGTTCACCTTGCCACTCTTTGCTGGTCATCATAGGCTAGGCTGATAATGCTGTGTAGTATTGGTTCTCCTTAACATTCTTTGCTGATCATGGTTTGTCATGACTTCCTAGAGAGAAATGCACCAAAGAACTTCTGGTAGTATTCCAATGACTTCTTGCTGCCTGGCAAAGGCTCATGGTTTCTTCTAGATGAATACAGTAGTACATTGCTGATTTGTAAATGGTGTTTGTGAGTGGATTGAGCCACCGCTGCTGATATCCTGACTACGAAGATTAGTTTTGCCCCAAAGAACTATTTCTAAAGAGTTCTGCCTTTGCCCTATTAAGCTTTCCTTTCTGTTACCACTGGTGGGTGTGGGCTAGAAGGGAGGTTAAAGCATTTAAGTACATTTATTAAAGTAAGTTTTGAAAAACATAAGCCTATAAGTAATAGGTAAAATACTCTGCCATTGATTCCTCAGCTTAGAGCCTTTGTATTCTGATTTCTTTTTTTTAATTAATTTATTTTTAATTAGGTATTTTCTTTATTTACATGTCATATGATATCTCCTTTCCCAGTTTCCCCTCTAAAACAAAAACAAAAACAAAAAACCAAAAAACAACAAGAACAAACCCCTGTTCCTTCCCTCCTCCCCCCTCCCCCTGCCTGCTACCCCACCCTCTCTTGCTTACTGGCCCTGGCATTCCCCTACAGTGGGGCATAGAACCTTCACAGGGCCAAGGGCCTCTCCTGCCATTGATGACCAACTAGGCCATCCTCTGCTATACATATGCTGCTGGAGCCATGAGTCCCACCATGTGTACTCCGTGGTTGGTGGTTTAGTCCCTGGGAGCTCTGAGGGTACTAGTTAGTTCATATTGTTGTCCGTCCTAAGGGGCTGCAAACCCTTCAGCTTCTTTGGTCCTTTCTCTAACTCCTTCACTGGGGACCCTGTACTCAGTTCAATGGATGGCTGTGAGCCTCTACTTCTGTATTAGTAGGGCACTGTCAGAGCCTCTCAGGAGACAGCTGAATTCTGATTTCTTATATTATCCACTCACTTAACTATCTACCCATCTATCCACATACCCATTCACTCACCTGTTTATCTATCCACTCATCTTATGCAACTGATGTTTCCAGTTACTTACCCACTTATCTATCCATTCACTTATCACTCAACTACACATTAATGAAGCAATTAATAGAACTTTCTGCAATGGAATGTTCTATATCTGTCCTGTATACAGTAGCCATTTGTCCCATGTGGTTATTGAATACTTGAAGCTATGGCTAGTATGGTTTGGATTAATTTTTTTTTGTTTGGATCAATTTAACATTATATTTCAGAAGTGGAAGATGAAGAATGGCTGTCATATTGGGCTTCATAACCTTGATGGGCCTGGCTAGCTCTTAATCTGTAAAATAACTCCATCCAAAGAGGAGTCCCAAGACAGTGGGATTACAGACTCCCAATCTGGAGAACCCATGGTAGAGTTGGATAGGGGCATCACACAGCAGTTTCATGTGTGGGCACAATGATGTGGAGTCTCCCATCCACTGCACTGGGAAAAAACCTGAAGGGCAGGCTTAGGGTGTCTTGTGCCTTGATGTATTTTGGTGAGACTGCTGGTTACCTATCACATAGCTGTTCAGTGTGTCTCAAGACTTGTGACTTTCAACTGGGTACCTGACCTCCAAAAATAAAGTCCACAGGCCTCTCAGCTTCTCTGGAGATTACATGTTTCCATAGGACCTCATTCGGCTAAACAGGATGAAAGCAGAGCGTTGAGCCAGCTAGTGGAAAACATCCTTAAGACATGTCCTTCTTTGCCCCTCCCCACTTTCTGAACCTTGCTTCTCAGAGCACAGAGGGCATGGCTAGAGCACATGTCCATACATGAGGACCAGGGGGCAGCCCCTGGAATGATGGAGGGACAGCTGGAAGCAGCCTCAGCTTCGTGTTTAAATGGAGCTATCTCCCAAGCCCTGCTGAGCAATAGCAATGGGACAATACTTCCAGGGTGTCTTGCATTCTCCTTAAGCATACAGCCTGGGCTGGAACTGAGAGGCCAGGACCAGGTTCTGAGCCATCTACCTCTCTCATTTCCAAGCTAGCCTCTCCTCACACTGCAGACAAACTCTCTCCCCGAGTGAGGTACTGGCTTTCAAACATACTTTTTCCTATCTTACTATTTATGGTCTAAACTCTATATTCTGAGCTGCTCGCAACTGACACCCAAACATAAAGCCAAGAATTTTTATCTCTGAGGAGCCAGGCTCTTGCAGTTAACCCTCCACTCTTGATGTAGTTTTCAGAGTCTTGGTAGCCTCTGTAAAGTCTATGTACATGAGCATACTCTGTTCTCTGTTGTGTTGCCCCCAGCCTGAGGACAGAGTCTAAACTAACTGCCTACCTGAGTGGCTTAAATGATGGGGTAGCATGAAGTAAAGGGGGAAAAATGCCCTGGACAGAAAACAAAGCACTTAGTTAACAGGCCAGAATACAGTAGTCTCTTCTGACTTATGAAGGGCATGTTTTAGGGAGCAATATGTATCTGAAACTACATCCAATGTTGAATACTTTATCTACGTCACATGCACTTTTCTTTACATATAGACCCTATGATAAATATACTACATGAATTAGGATATATGGAAGATTAATAACCAGTATACAATTATAATAAACAACTCTAAATGCCAACATTGCTGTTCTTGTCATTTGGAGCCAGCAATAAACAAAGGACCCTGAAACATAAGTGCTGGCATACTACAACAGTTCATCTGATAACATGGCTACTAAGTGGCTGATTGGTAGGTAACATACAGTGTGGATACCCTGGCCTACACAAAGGGATGATTCACAGCCTGTTATACTGGAGTGGGGCAGTGCAATATCTCTTCATGTTGGGGATGGCATGCAATTTAAAACGTGTGAATTATTTCTGGAAGTTTCCATTTCTATTTTCAGACTGAGGTTAGCCACATGTAACAGAAACTTCAGAAAGTAAAACTTTGGGTAAGGGGCGGGAGAGTGCTGTAGTATGCCACCACAGACAGAAATAGAATCTAGTGAGTTGACATCTTTTTATTTCTGAAACACTGGCATTCTCTTAACATGGTAGATGCCTCTTGGCCAAAATGGTGTTTGAGTCACATTGGGACACAGAGTCGAGTGTTGGAATGAGCCAGTTGTCCTCGCGTGAAGGCTTAAAGCAGATGTTAACTCAGGTAAGACAGACAGACAGACAGACAGACAGACAGACAGACAGACATATGTGCCCAGAGAGAGACAGAAACAGAGTCAGAGACAGAGATATGCAAATACACACAAAAAGGTACAGATACACAGATACACACAGAGATGTATCCATAGACATAGAGACAGACACATAGAGACACACAGACATTTATAAAGACATACAGACATACACACAGACATGCACTAATATGTACCCAAATCCCCACAGACACAGAAACACATACATGCACACAGGCACACACACACACACACACACACACTGATCACTTCATTCTTTGGCTGGTTTCATAGTCTCACTCCATGTATCTCGCTTCTGTTGTAGAATGATGTCTCCATCTGTACCTGGTCAGACCTCAGGGGCCTCAGGATCCTAATAGAAAGGGAACACGTGGCTCCTCACCGACCCTTCCAAGTTCAGTGCTTCTCAGCATACAGGACCTCTGTCCCCACCAAAGCCAAGGTCTCTGCAGCCAACCTTAGGAGTCTCTAGACTGAAGGCATGATGTATTTTTTTCCTATAAGAGTGGGTGGGCAGTGCGCTAAAGCTGCCAAGTTGTAGCATGTGTTTGCAATGTTCTCCAAATCTGTTGAGATCTCCAGGCTCTTTCCTTATTCAAGGTGGCCCCTCCCTGTACTTTCAAGACCCAAGGACCTCAGGCTTATGCCCATGACATCAGCACCTGCTCTTGCTGGGGACCTGGACACATGAAGCTGAATCCTCAAGGAGGCTGCATTTAAATGTCCATGTTTGGGAATGGATGAGCAAAGTAGAGGCATAGCTGTAATTTTGGTTTGGCCTCTCCCAGAAGTACCGGTGAGGTTACTTACCATTTGGGCTTTATGGCTTTGGCTGCAGGGCCAGTTTAAGTGCATGGAAAGAACACTGGTGCAGCCACTCTTAGAGCACTGTCAGCTAGCAGAGGCCAGCCTAGGAGCTGCTCCTGTGGCAGAGAGCCTGAGCAAGGGGTCAGGAGTTGGAGGTTAGCTCCACTCCACCCCAAGTGCCTGTGGAACATAACAGACTCCTAGCCCCTCTCTGATATCAGACCTTTCTTATGTTGGATGAAGGGGCTTCACCAGACAGCAGTGAGTACGCCAAAGACCGCATCCTGAGTTCTAAGTCTCAGCCTCACCCAGAGAGCCAACACTGTTCAAGACACTGGCTTGTTCTGGGTTTAGAGCAGTGACAGTTCAAGGTGCACCTGGAACTTCTTGTGCTAGAAGGTGATTCAGAGTGTCCAGGGGGCAAGTGGGACATTAGAAGGTAAGCATATCCATGACTGAGCACAAAGCATCGCATGGGTGAATCACTGGGCCCATAGTGAGACAGGCAAAGGAAGAGAGCAGGGAGGAGAATCCATTTATCACTGTTGGAGGGCAGCTTTGGAGGAGTGTTTGCCCATCCTGTTGGGGTAATTTTGTTCTTAGAAAAATGGCAGCAAGGCGGAAAGCAGGAGAGAAGTAGACCCATTGAAGAGTCAGGACAGTGTATTGGCGGCTAAGCCCATGGAGAAGAGGGCCATGGAGGACTGGGATAGTCACAGGATAATTCAGTGAGCACATACATAGAGAGGAGCCTTGCTCTGAGCTGGTTCGCTACCCCTTGTTCCCTCCTTCTCTTGAGATAGAGCTTCCTGGCAGCCAGTTAGCCAACACTCTTCTTTCTGAGGAGGGGCTGCCTTCCGTGAGGGGTCTTGTCCCTGTGGGGCTTCCCAGATCCTTGGTGGAATTAACCCTTTCCTGCCCCTCCTCCACTTAGATGTAACTCCTGGCCTTTGAGTAGCAGTTTAGTCCACTGCACTGGCTCTGGTAGTGCTTAGGAAATATTTGTCCTTGGGATTTGTAGGATGATGGTGAGGGGACCTCTCAGAAGAGCTGTCTAGAGGGCATGAGGTGCTCACAATGGGAACAGTCTTGAGTGTGTGGGTGTGTGCGTGCACTCCTGTGTGTGTGAACGTGTGCGTGCGTGTGTGTGTGTGTGTGTGTGTGTGTGTGTGTGTGTGTGTGTGTTCGTGTGTAGGATGTATGACACTTGAGGCTTCTAGAAGATAGACACACAGCTGAAACCTGGGGATGATCAAGAGCCCTCAGGCAGCCCCGGGCCGCAGGTGGGATCTGTGCTCATCTTCCCAGGGATGATGGGCCTGGAGCTTGGGACACATCAGGTTCCTGACTGGAAAGCCTTTTCATCAGCTTCTGAATGGCTGGATTGTAGCAGGGAATATAGCTGTCACTGAGTGCTTGCCGATTCATAGATTTTATCCACGCCTAAACAAATGAGATACACTTACTGGTCCAAGGGTAGTGCGGGGTAACTCATCGCTTTCTGATTGGGTTCCGGGCCTGCTCTACAGGACGGACTTGCGTGCCTGCTGGTATAATCCCAATCAAAAGCACATGGCTGGTGAGGTCCTAGGTCCTAGAGTAGAACCTAATATTGTTATTTTGATAAATGGTCGTGTTGTCAAATTACTTAAGTATTTATGTTCATACACATAGACTTGTGCTACATAGTTTTAAGTCAACTTGACACAAGCTAAAGTCATCTGAGAGGAGGGAACCTCCATTAAGAAAATGCTTCTGAAAGATCAGCCTGTATGAAAGCCTGTAGGGCATTTTCTTAACTAAAGGGGGAGGGCCCAGCCTATTGTGGGTGGGGCCATCCCTGGGCTGGTAGTCTTGGATTCTATAAGAGAGCAGGCTGACCAATCCACCAGGAGCAAACCAGTAAGCAGCACTCCCCCATGGCCTCTGTACCTGACTCTAGGTTCCTGCTGTGCTTGAGTTCCTGCCCCGACTTCCTCCAGTGATGAACAGTGATGCAGAAGCACAATAGAAATGAACCCTTTTCTCCCTGAATTGCTTTGGTCACAGTCATCAAAGCAGTGATAACCTTGACCAGGACAGTGAGGAAGAGGGGGCAGAAAGGCTGCAAGAGCTGGAGCATGTGGAGGAGTGGATGGGACGCCATCTTCCAGATGAAGAATGGCTATTACACCCACAGCAGCTGTGGTTATCAGCGTGAAATCGTGCCAGCCAGAACTCAGGCATAGACGGGGTCGTGCGCTCCAGACCCCTCCCTTACTGAAAAGCTCTTGGCAGCTGATAGCTTCTGGGGGGAGGAGAATCATTCTGCTCTGACGGTGCCCCACACCTATGTACATATGGGCAGCAATAATTGGACTTAGTGGGTAATAAAAATAAGGAAGGAGACACAAGATTGGAAGGGGATGTGTGTTAAGGGGAATGTAGGGGACCAGAGGGCAAAATGGTGGGCAGGTAGGATCATGCTTCATTGTATACATGTATGAAATTCTCACGGACTTTTAAAAAACATAATAAAATTTTAAATTAAAAGACAACAACTGAGCCAGGCTGCTGAGCGCGTTGAGAGGGCCACACATGATGAGAGGATGTGTGATGGGGGTTGAAAGGCTGTGTGCGTTTCCTCAAGAGAGAGAGAGAGGAAGATCTGAAAGACTGAGGAGGGAGTTCATTTGTTTTGCATGAAGCAAACAGTGCTTTTTGAAGGATGCTCTCCAGATATTCCAGTGCAGGCCTGTAAGTCACTTGGAGGCAAGGGCAGGAGAGTAGCAAGTTCAAGGCCAACCAGGGCTACACAGTGGGATCTTGTCTCTAGGTGGGGGTGGGGAAGAAATGGCAACAAGTTATTTAATTTTTCTAGTAATGGAAATGATAGCTACTTACCAAGGGTTTTTCCAGTATTTTTGGACATTACTTACTAATCTCAAAACTACTTTAGGTCAAAAGATAAAAGGGCTTGAATCTTCATTGCAAAATGTATTTTTCTTCTGGGCCTTACCTGGTCCTGGGTTGTTGTAAGCCAACAGCAGTGACCCAAACCTCATGCCTTCATGTCTCTTTCTCCCTTTAAAAGAAAAACAAAATTAAACTAGGTGGTGGTAGTCCATGCCTTTAATCCCAGCTCTCAGAAGGCAGAGGAGAGGCAGGCAGATCCCTACGAGTTCAAGGCTAGCCTGGTCTATAGAGTGAGTTCCAGGATAGCCAAGGCTGCAAAGAGAAAGCCTGTTTCAAAAAAACAAAAAAACAAAAAACAAAAAACAAAAAACAAAGATAACAACGACTTTATCCCAATAGACACTGTTATTTTAGCCCTCAGGAAACTATGTGGTCAGAATTCTTCTCTTCCAGGGTGCCTATGGGATTGTCTTCCAGAAGCACAAGATGGGGCCAGGGCTGCAGCCCAAGGCCAAGGCTCCTGTGGCTGCCCTGGCGCTCTCTTGTTGGTTCCATCATTAGTCTATTAGGACACTAGCAGCTGAGAGCTGAGCGCCCCATGCTGAAGAAGAGAGCTCTTCAAGACCTGTCCAGGTTCAGAACCACGTTACAGTTGCAAGCTGCCCCTGGGAGGTCATACAAGCCTGCTGAGGAGAGGGGGAGGGGCAAAGGTCTCCACAGATAAAGCAGATAGCCAGATGGCCACTGGTTCACAGAAGCTCAGTGTCATGAATCATTAGGGAAATGCATGTCACTGTCACGTCCACGGGAAGGTGCCACCACACCCACGCCCAAACCATCAAAGGCCGAGGTGCTAAGTGCAGGTGAGGACATAGAAGAGGTGGAACCTCTTCCAGTGTGTCGCAGGGGAATGTAAAAAGGTACAACTGTTTTAGAAAACATTTTTGGAGCAAGGCATAGTGACGCATGCCTGTAACCTAGATCTTGGGGGCCTAACAGTTACCATGAGTTTGAGGGTAGGCTGGATGACCATCTGGGCTGTTCCTGTGAAGTTGAACATATCTCTACCATACGGCCTGAAACCCAACTCTTAGTGATTTAGCCAAGAGAAATGAAAAGCGTGTATGTCCCCATGAGAGTTCGCCTATGGATGTTCCTTAGAGCTCTATTGCTGGTAGCTGAAGAGTAGAAGCATCTGTTGACGTGAGTTCAATTAGCAAACACATTCAAACTGTGTGGGATTCCCTGTGACTTCGTTTGCCAGTGCTGGGCCAGACTTCTGGAATCTGAAGCCAGGTTTTTTTTTTTTTTTTTTTTTTTTTTTTTTTATGTTGGCCATATTTAAACACAGCATCATTTCAGGAAAAAAAAAACCTGTTTTTTGATGACAATTAATTCAGCCCAGTGTGTACAAGAAAGCTTAAGGTATGTTTGCATCGATACTCTTTACAAAGTGCATATGGCTTCTTCCATAAAGATGGGTTAAGTGCAGGTTTCAGAAGCAATGCTGAAGACAAGCGTCTGTAGAGAGTGATTGAGCTACACATAATGCCTGTGGGAGTCAGGATTGGCCTGTCCCTAAGGTAACATAGAGGTTACTCAGGCTGTTCTAACGTACAAGTGACATCACTAATATTGGACTGAGAAGTAGTTCTCATGATTTAGGGGGAAAGGTGTCAGGTAAGCAAAGCCAATATTCTGAGGGGCTTAGATGAAGCCTGGCCCTACAGATAGCACAGATCACCAGGTTGGAAGACAGGTAAACGTCTCTTTCCTTTGAAGAGACAAACCTTCGTGATTAACTTTCCTGGCTTCTCCAGTGCATATCTGTATGCACAAGGACCCCTTACCCACTACAAAACCACTCATCCAGATTTGGTGGCACACACCTTTAATCCCAGAACTCAGGAGGCAGAAGCAGGCAGATCTCAGAGTTCAAGGCCAGCCTGGTCTACAGAGTGAGTTCTAGGACTCTAGGACTCTACACAGAGAAAACCTTTCTCAAAACAAGGCAAAACACCTGTGCCTAGACAAGGGTAGGCAGGCCCTGCCACAGGGACACTCGTGTCCTGCCAAATCTCCTAGGGCCTAATTCAGGAGTGTGGCTTGGGTGAGGTAGAGGAGAAAGGATTGGTGAGCAAGGGGGCTTTTTCGGATGTAAATGGAGAACATTCACAAGTGACAGAAGAAGTGCTGCTGGCCACCAGGCCTGCCTTCCATGGCACTGGGGACAGTGGCAGGGCAGGTTATGTCCTCACTCACTTCTCCTGAGCTGGCTTAGCCTACAGGGGTAAGGTGGGACTGACCAAACAATTTCTAGTTGATAGTGACCAAGTTTGAGGTTGTTGAAACTTGATGGTCCCTCCATATGTTGGTCCCAGTCCCAGGTGTGTGTGTGTGTGTGTGTGTGTGTGTGTGTGTGTGTGTGTGTGTATCCTGACCCTTGCTTTTTTCTTAGAAGTAGGGCATTAAGAGAGAGGTGCTTCCAGAAGAGCTAGGATCTCTTGGTAGAGTCTTTCAGGCCCTATTTCCTTACTTGACCATGGACATCACAAGTGTCCTTAAAGAGGTTATTAGGTGACAAGGCCCAAGGATGGGTAAAAGATCTGAACGATCTCTCCTCTCCACCAACAGGTGCTGACAAAGTCACTGAGGTCATTCTCCGGACAGAATGTGGGGCTCCCAGAGGAGAAGAAAGACTCTCGAGACCTGGCAAGGAGGAAAAGTTGGGAAGCGGAGGCTGCTTACACAGGGCCCTCATTCAGACGTGTGAATTACAAGTACTTCTTCTCACCCTGTGGATTACCTTTTCCATTGCAGACTGGTCCTCACCAGTGAGCAATGAACTTGAGTACTAGCTTGTAGACACGTCCAGCAGTGCCTCAGCTGGAGGCTTAGGGTCAAGGTGCTATCAGGCTGCTTCCTGGGGAGGGACTCTCTCTCTCTCTGTCTCCCCAATCTCTCTCCCCTTATCCCTCCCTCCCTCACCCCCCAAGACATTATGAGGACTGCCGCCCCACAGGACCAGGGCAACTCTCCTGACCTCATCCAGGTTTGACTTCATTGTTTTGTTTTTCAGACCATCTCCGTAAGTAGCTCTCACTGGCCTTTGAAATACAGGCAGTCCTTCTGTCCCAGCCTTCCAAGTGCTGGCATATGCTTTGTGCTGCCGTGCCCAGATAATTTACCTCCAAAAACAGTCACACAGGGTTAGGGCCTCATGTGCATTTTGGTAGAGGGACATAGGTTGGTGGCCAGCAGCTAGCTTCCATATAGGCGAAGTGACTCATGGGCTTAGTTAGCACCCTGGACCTGGAGGCTAGACTCAGAGAAGAAGAGCCAGCCTTCGCTTCTTGGTGCCTTACTGTAGCCTCTGCTGGATGCGTGGGCTACTGGGAGCTGCTATCCAGCTCTGTTGGACATGAAGCGTCATCTAATTATCAACCACAGATGACGTGTGTCCTGCATGTATTTCTTGTTACTTCTGATGTATGTTTGGCTTCTCCAGAAACTGCCTCTAAAATTCCTGGGGCCTCAAATTCCACAAGGCTCAGCAAATAGGAAAATGACATTTTAAGGATCGTGTTAAATACAACCGAGAATCTTGGCCTTATTAGCTTCCCCTTTTCTTAATTAGCTGCTTTGCAATGCAAAATCAACAATTTTCAAAACCCCTTTGAACCAGCTCGTTCTTCTATCCTGGTTAGAGGATTAACACGAGTACACTTTGACATGTACTCAAAAGCTATTCATACCAAGAAGTGATGATTCCACACAACTACCCACAGTGCTGCACAGCCTCAGTTGTCCTCCACACCACACGTGTGTGACTTTACTGTCAGACGCATTCCTAGAAATGTGTGTCCCAGAGATGCCTTGGCAGCTAGCATCATTTTATGTTTCTGCAGAGTCTGGAAACGAGTAGCTGTGTTTCCTGCTTCCCTTGCTGCTAGGGTTCTGAGGTGGACTGGATTTGGCCTAGTGGTACAACTGGCAAACACTTGACCAGCTCTTGAGGAGAAAGGGGAGGTGAAAGAGGAGGTAGAGGAGAAGGAGGAGGAGGAGGAGGAGGAGGAGGAGGAGGAGGAGGAGGAGGAGGAGGAGGAGGAGGAGGAGGAGGAAGGGGAGGAAGAGGAGGAGGAAGTGGAAGAGGAAGAAGAGGAGGAGGAGGAAGAGGAAGGGGAGGAAGAGGAGGAGGAAGAGGAGGAGGAAGAGGAGGAGGAACGGGAGGAGGAAGAGGAGGAAGAAGAGGAGGAGGAAGAGAAGGAGGAAGAGGAGAAGGAGGAGGAAGGGGAGGAGGAGGAGGAAGGGGAGGAAGAGGAGGAGGAAGGGGAGGAAGGGGAGGAGGAGGAAGAGGAGGAGGAGAAAGGGGAGGAAGAGGAAGAGGAGGTATAAGAGGAGGTGGAGGAGAAGAAAGTCGAGGAGGAGGAGGAGGAGGAGGAGGAAGAGGAGGAAAAGGAGAGCCAGCAGCAGAAGGAAAAAGAAATGGAGAGGGAGCACTTCGGTGACTATTGCATGATTTCCATTGTGTGGATACTTCTGACACGGTCTATTTATTTTCAGGTTGCTGCTCAGTGGTATCAGCGCCTGTGGAGCTGGGATTACCAGGAGACCTGAGTCTCTCAGTCGTGAGCCAGCCCCAGCATGTCCTCTGTTCTGCAAACCCATCGCATAGTACTTCCTCTCAGCCAACCCTCTTCCCTGCTGCTTTTGGCTGTTTCTGCTGGCAAGCAAAGCTGTGAGGTCATTTTTCCTATGCGAGCTCCAGGGTCCTTTCCAGGGGTCAGAGGGTGTGTGGGGAGGCAGATCTAGTGGCCTCTTAGCCCTGCTGGCTAACAGGCTCAAGTAGCAGTGCCCAACCACTGGTTCCCAGGTTTTGTCCCTAGCATCCTTTTAGTAGGTCTGGCTCCCAGTCACGCTCTCAATGAAACTGTAAGGCCCCCACTTCCTGGCTAAAGTCCTCTGGGATTGAAACTGTAGAGCCGGCTCTGAAGCCAAAGCCTGGAGATAGAAACTGTAACAGGAAACCACTTTGGATTTGAAGCAGATATACACTGTTCTCAGGCCTGCCCCTAACCCAGCTGGGGAGAAGAATTAAATGAGCTTGAGACACTTGGGAAAAATGTTTAAGTGAACTTGCATCTTGCGGTTGGTTAAGTTCCCCTGCTCTTGCTGGAGAGGGACACCTGTTTGAATTAAGAAGGACAAAGCTGTGGCCACAATTGTTAGGGTCATAGCCTGGGTCTTGGGAGCTTCAAGAGACCACTTTTCCTCGGTAGAGCCATTGAAGAAACAAGTAATATGGAAAAGCGGGGGCGGGGGGGGGG
>NW_022196904.1:56409571-56422712 GCF_008632895.1 Mastomys coucha
AGTTAATGCGGGCGCATTAGGGGAAAGAATGGAAGGAGGCTTGTTACTACAAATCCACTTTGGGGTCCTGACAATAGGTTTATGCAAGAGGTGTGAAAAACTAAGCAGTCCTGGTCAAAAGTGGGTGTGTCCATCAGTTCTAGTCTCTCCTGCAAGTCTGACCACTTGTCAGAAGTATGAAATCCACCCTAGGAAAGAGTCGCTCCTTCTCTGGCACCAGGCTTCTGCTTTACCCAAGCAGGAGACTCCTGTGGACCTGCCAGCTCCTTAGGGCCATTGTCTCAGCCTAAGGGAGGGAAGGAAGAATCTCTCTGTCCATGCCAGGACGGTTAGAAAGCCACTTCCAGAGCCTTTTGGGAGTCTGTCTTCTCAGACCTACAAGACCCAGGCTGCGGTGTGTGTGTGTGTGTGTGTGTGTGTGTGTGTGTGTGTGTGTGTGTGTGTGTGCGTAGTACCAAGAGAAGTGTATTTTCTTGGTCCTCTGCAACCTAACATGAGTCACTAGCATATGCCACCTAATATGCAAATACACTTTGAGGCTAGGATGACCTAGACAGGATATGTCTCCTGAGGTGATTTTCATGAAGATGGCCTAGCAGCAGCCCTGATATGGTACAGTTAGGGATCCCCCCTTCTCTCTGTCTGTCTCTGTCTCTGTCTCTCTGTCTCTCTCTCTTTCTTTTTCTCTGGAACTCTTTGTCCTGGAATTCTCTGTAGACCAGGCTGGCTTTAAACTCAGAGATCTACCTGCCTCTGTCTGTCTCCCAAGTACTGGGATTGAAAGTACATACCACTGTTGTGCCTGCTCTTTCAGTTTTTTCCCTACAGGGAAACGCTTCCCAGAGGAGCCTGCTGTCACTTTCTGCTTCTAAGTTGAAGGGAACAACCAGGTTTTTTTCTAAGCTGTGGAGGGCCAATGTGCTGGGAGTGAGGCAGAGCCTTTGTGAGTCTGACTGCCAGGACTATGGGCAGTAGAACAATCCAGGGCATCCATAAAAAAGGGTCAGTCTGGGTGGGGCCCCTTGAAGTGATCATTGAGCTCTGGGACAAAATGCCCAAGGACTTGGAGTCCTTGGACAAACTCTTCAGCTCTCTATTGTCATTTATAAAGTGAAACTGGATGTACTTTGCATCCTGGATGTGTGTGGGGGTGGGGGTAGAATAGAAGAGAGACTAAGGCTCTGTAGAGAGAGAACATGGGAGCAGAAGGGTGGGAGGCATCTACCTGGGTTAAGGCAGTAAGGAGCACAGCAGGCAGTATGTGGACAGTGGTGGCCAGAAGGCCCAGTCCAGTGTTGCTGTCAGCAGCTTGAGCCACACAGTGTCCCCTCTAGAGACCCTCATTCAGGCAAAGCCAGGTCCTTGACTACTCTGCAGAAAAGAGCTTCAGGAGGAGTCAGAGTGGAACGGTTATCGAGTTCATTAAGTAAAGATAACAGATAGCCAGGCGGTGGTGGCATACGCCTTTAATCCCAACAGAGGCAGAGGCAGGCACATTTCTGAGTTCAAGGCCAGCCTGGTCTACAGAGTGAGTTCCAGGACAACCAGGGCTATACATAGAAACCCTGTCCAAAAAAGAAAAAAGAAAAAAAGAAAAAGAAAAGATAACAGATAATACACAACTCAGGTCTAAGTATGGGTAGACGATTAAGGTCGGTAAAATCCCTAAGAGCTGGCCGATAGCTTCCTAAGAGTGAGGGCTACCTGTAGGTATCTTCACCATGGCTGTATGGCATCCTGTAGCTCTCTGGGTTACATTGTTCAAAGATGTAGTTTACACCAAGGTTGAAAGATTAAGCCAAATTTGAAATGTAAGAAATAAGAGGACTGGGAAGATGGCTCAGTTGGCAATGTGCTAAGCTCTCAGCATCAGGACTTCAGTTTCATCCCGCGCACTGATATAAAAAAACCAGGTATAGTGGGGTGTGCTCATCATCCAAGCAAGACTGGCAGATCCCTGGGGCTCACTGGCCAGCTAGCTAGCTTACTTCATGAGCCGCAGCTCTCAGTGAGAGATGGTCTCAGAAAACCAGGTGGATGGCTCCTGAGGAACACCACCAGAGGCTGACCCTTGGTCTCCATGTGCAGACACATATGTGTAATCCAAATGCCAAGTTTGTCTTTTGTCCTGCGTGTGTGTACTGCACACACACACACACACACGGACACACACGGACACAGACACACACACACACAAACACATGCGCACACGAGTATGCTGTTTGAAGCCTGTTGTTTGTGTTTAGGGCTGAGACAGTTATGTTGAGATGGTTAAACTCAAGGTTGCAAGCATTTTAACCCTAAGCAAAATCTTTCATTTGTTATTTTTCACATCCTGGCTGAGATGTCTTTAAGAAAGCACATATTATCAATGTAAGCAATTTCAGCTTTATCGGTTGCATTAAAGTTTCTTGACCCCCCCCAGAGAGCCACAATTTAGACCTGAGGGTGAACTAGACCCTATGGGGAGGGGCTTCTTTCTTATCCCATGCCCTTTTCATTTTTTCTGCTTCCAAGCAACTGGCCAAGCTGGACTACTGTTTTTGATTACCAGGCAGGACAACACACTCCTCCCAAAGAGAATGTCTCATGGGTCTAAATGCTTAACAATGGCTGGGGCTACTGTGAGTTACAGGCCACAAAGCAACATGTTTTTATTTCTCATCCTGGAATAAATTTGTTTTTTTTCCTACATGAACTTTAATTGGAGAATTGTTGCATATACAGCTAGTCCAGAGATGTGCCTTTTCAATGCCAGCTGTGAACGTTCGGAGAGGACTTGGGACATGATCAGCCCCTGGCTTCGGGGATGTATGTGTTCTTGCATTTCAATAGTGGGCTTGAAAGGAATGTAGAATCAGTGAGTCACTTCAGTTCAGTTCTTCTGTGAGACCGCTGACACTCTTCTTTGGGTTAAAGTTTAAGACGATTCAGGAGTAGAAACTGCAAGGTTTGCACATTTTAATCCAAGTGAGAAATATTCGACTAAATTGGAACAATGTCTTTAAAAATGATCGTGTTATTTTAAAATACTGGTACCCAACTGAAACACATTCTTTTTAACTTAAAACTAAAGAGTAAATCAAAGGAATTAAATGTTACAGGAAACACAGCAGTTGCCCGAACTCTGCCTTTTTACATGGGTTTTGGCTTTCTGGTGAATTCATATTCCCACAATATTATCATTGCAAGATCCAGTGGTTTTTTTTTTAATCCGTGTACAAGATTGCACAAATATTGCCATTGTCTAGTTCTAGAACATCTTTATTACTTAAAAAAATAAATTTCATCCAATTAGCCGTTGCTCCACCTCTCAACATATCCCCAAGGCAAACACTACCCTTTCCTCCATGTTTGCCTTCTCTGGCGTTTGAGATCCATGCAGTCAGAGTCTATGTGACTGTTGGCATCTGACTTCTTTCAGTTAATGTCATGTTTCCCAGATTCATCCACACTGCAGCATGTCAGAATTTTCTCTTATGCCTCCATGATAGTCCACTGTACGGCTTTAGCCATTCTTCTGCTAATAGGCATTTGAGTTGCTGCTATCTTTGCCTACTGTGAATGACAGAGCTGCGAAGATTCATGTGCATGATTCTGTGCAAGCCAATTCTGATGGTTAGCTTTTATTGTCAAAATACCATAACCTACAGTCTTGGAGGAGAGTCTCACTCACTGAGAGATTGTCTCCATTTGATTGGCCCATGCGCATGCCTGTTGAGGATTGTCTTAATTGTGTTAACCCATGTGGGAGAACTCAGCCCACTGTAGGCAGCACCATTCTCTAGGCAGAAGATCTTAAACTATGGAGAGCCCACTGTGGGCAGCACCATTCTCTAGGCAGAAGATCTTAAACTATGGAGAGCCCACTGTGGGCAACACCATTCTCTAGGCAGAAGATCTTAAACTATGGAGAGCCCACTGTGGGCAGCACCATTCTCTAGGCGGAAGATCTTAAACTATGGAGGGGAGCCACAAAGCATTTTAATTAATTAATTAATTAATTAATTAATCAATCAATCAATCAATCAATGGACAGAGCCTCACTGTGTAGTCTTGGTTTGTTTTGAACACTCTGTGTAGACCAGGCTAATCTTGAACTCATAGAGATCAATGTTTCTGTCTCCTGAGTGCTGGAATTAAAAGCATGTGCCAACCATGCCTGACATAAGAGGTTTTTTTCAAAAATCTCATTTACTTGCTTATGTGTATGTGTGTTTCCTTGCATAAATTTATGTGCACCATGTGTGCACAGGAGCCAGAAGAGGCCAGAAGAGCAAGTTAGAGTAGTCTTTAGAACTACAGTTATAGGCTCTTGTGAACCATCATGTGGGCGCTAGAAGTTAAACCCAGACCTTCTGCAAAAGCAGCAAGTACTCTTAACCTCTGAGCCATCACTCCAGCCCATTATTAACCTTAATTCATTACAATTTTAATGCATCAGTGTGTATTTCCTAAGTCTGAGATGATTTTTCTAGAGACCCATGCATGGTTGTATAGTAAGAGTTTCAAGTGAATGCAATAGTAATTGTCAGTTTGAATTGAAGGACTAAAGCATGGATCCTGATTCCTGATAAAAGTAACTTAAAGGAGAAAGGCCATCATGCGGGGTCATTCCTGACAGCAGCTTGAGTGGCCTGTCATGATGAGTCTGTAGTCGGGAAGCAGAGACCAGTGATTGCTTTCTCCCTTTCTCGCTGGCTATGATCCAACCCCAGGGCATGGGGTCACTTTGCTTTAGGGTCTGTCTTCCCACCTCAACCCAATCAAGGCATGCCCAGAAACTAACTCTCGACTGTGAATATGAAGTGACTAATCGTTGTACGTTGCTGCCCTGACTTGTCTGTGATGAGAGATTGTATCCTGGGATTGTGTGCTAAAATCTTTCTTCTTGAAGATAATCTTTGTCAGGGTGTTTTGTCACAGCACCAAAAATGAAACTAGAAAAGTAGCCTCATGCAAATAACCCCTCACAAGGGGGCCTGGAGACTCATCTCTGTTGTGGTAAATATTTAATACTAATTGGAAGGTTCTACCCTGCCTCGGACCATTCAGTTCCCAGATAAAAGACATAAAACCTTTATATTTATGATAAGCTTTTAAAGCACTAGAACTGAGCAGATCTCTACCCTATTAGCTATTAGTGTCTACTTCCTTATCAAGAACTCTGAGTCATAACTTGCCATGTTCTGCCTGGGCTGCTCTTACTCCAACTGGCCAGCCCTCATGGCCATGTTTTCAAGACTCACCCACCGCATGGCATCTTCTCTCTCAACCTTCTCTCTCTCATGGTCTCTGCTTCTAACCCCTAACCCTGAAACCAAAACCCTGCCTACCTCTCTTCTGCCCAGCTCTAGGCTAAAAGCATCTTTATTCAACCAAAAGTTTTAAATTAAGGATCAAGGTTTGTGAAAGGGCTTCTGTGCTACGGCATAGAAGCCTACCACTATGTCACTTTTAATATAAATTAGAATACTGAGGTGGCCTAGTTTCCATCACTCTAGTCTGCTCCCGGTATCTCTAGAGATGGAGGGGACAAAACAAGAATTGACTGCAGGAGTAACATCTAGGTCAGGGGTCTCTGGACCACCACACACCCCTGAATGTCAGAATACTACCAAATTCTGCCTAAAATGGATGCAGCCTCAGTAACATCAGCCAGTTTTCACCCCAAGAACCCCTTAATAACGTCAGCTATGCTTCTGCTGGCAACGCTTCCCCTCAAGCTGCTCACACCTAGCTATAGGTTACAACAAGCTAGCTCTCGGATGCTCAGAACCTCGGGTTCTAGTGGGACCTAAGAGGTCAAAGATGTCAATGCTGAGATTATAGGCCTTGCCCAGGAGCTGCCCTGGACTCCATGAGAAGTGTGCTCCAAGCCGTGGTGCTCATAGAAGCATAGTTGCACTTCAGGCACTGGCAGCTCAGCTTTGTGAGACTCAGTATGCTACAGTGTGGATCTGAAATGTCCCCAGAAATCCCCATGCTACAGGCTGGCTGCTGGCTGATGACACTACTAGGGGGGAGTAGGACCCTTGAGAGGTCAAGTAGAGGAAGTGAGGTCCCTGGTAGGGGGACGGCTCTTCCTCTTCTGCTTTGTGGCTACTGTGACACATGCAAACTTTCTCCCCTGCACGTTCCTGCCATGAAGTGTGTTAGCAACCACAGGCCCTAAGCAACAGGACCAATGCCTACAATCCAAAACTTTTCCAAGTATGAGCCTAAAGGAATCTTTCCCTCTGTGTTTTTTTTTTTAATTACAAATTACATTTGTTTATATAGTGTGTATGGTGTGGGTGCAGATGATATGGTGCATGTGCGGAGGTCAGAGGAGAACCTGCTTCCACCATGTGGGTCCTGAGGGTTGAACTAAGCTCACCAGGCTTGGTAGCAAGCACCTTTATCCTCTTAGCTATCTTGCCTTAGTTTTCTCAGGTATTTCCTCACAGTGACAGAAAGCTAATGTAAGTATGTTTTTAAAAACAGCAGGAGACTAGTAAAACAATGTTACTGGCACTAACATGCATGTCTGGCATAGATAGTTGCATTGAGGGAAAAACCCCAATAGAATGAATATTTATTACCAAAGGGGATTTACTATGCTAACTTATACAATAGGCATTGGATAATCCCACAATGGCTGTCTTCCTGCTGAGAATCCATAGCTGCTCAGTCCACAAAGCTGGATGTCTCAGTAGTCCCCAACTGGTGCTGAATGGCTGGAGGATTCCTGAAGGGTCACCCAACTTCAGCCCATGTTGGAAAGCGTGGGGGTTCTGATGTCAGTGAAGAGCGGCGGCAGCAGAGGCAGAAATGGAGTATATCACACATCAGCAAGAAAGAAAGTGGGCAGGCAAAAGCAGCCCTACTTATTCTTCTAACTTCGTAATTGCTGAAACACCATTGGGCAGTACTGCTCACTCAGGGGGGAGAGTCTTCTCACCCACTTAATTCTTTCTAGAAATGCCTTCATAGAACCACCCAGAGTGTCCTAAGTGATTCCAGATCCTATCGAGTGACTTGTCAATCATGATCAACCATCACAAAGGTTAACAAGTAGATAACATTTTAAGCCACACAGCACAGCTGAAAGATTAATACCTTCATATTGTAGTCAAGGTTGACGCCACAGGTACCCCAAGGTGACAGGAGCCTAGAGTGTAGAATTGACTTCAATTCCTCCTGGAAGGTCTGGGGGACTCTGGGCCCTGCTCTGCCTGAGAGCCAGTCACCAGAAAGTCTTCGGTGATTGCCCTGTGATCACCCTGGGTGGGGAGGGGAGTGGGTTTGGTAGCTGGAAGCTCCCTTGACACATGGTGTGGGAGTCCACTCTGCAGGGGCCAGCTCAGCTGTTGCCCCAAATCCCCCTTCTCCCTGTCTGCAATCATTCTTTCTGCTGCTTCTCCCCCACCCCTCCTCTCCCGCACTGTCTTTCTCTCCCATCATTTCCTGATTCATTCCCTTCTGCCTGCCATTCATCTCTCAGGCTCTGAGAAGCAGGACCTTCATCCCTCCATTGCCTGCTCTCTGATGATAGAAGCTGCATTCGGAAGTTACAGAGTATGCAGGGTAGGAAGTCTCTTCCACCCAGGCCTCCATCCCAGCCGAAGCACAGGTGCCTGTGGGTGTCTTCTGCCTTCAGCAGTGGGGATTACTGGTGTTGGTGACTCAGGAGGGCCTGCACAGCTTGAACAAGCCCTAGCCACAGCGGCAGGGCTCCTCTCGCAGGTCCACCACACCACCCGCCAGGGGTGATTAATTTTGCAGAAGTGATGTCTTCCTTGGTCTCCTTTCTATCTGCTTGTTATTTTTCTCAAGACCCTGGGAACAGGGCTACCCATGTACATCGGGATTTGTTTGTCCTCTGAGTGGGCCAAGGCCCAGCCCTTCTAATGCTGGGGTTGCCAAAGGTGCGAGAGGGTCACTGTCGGGGCCAGCTGAGGGTGAAGGCATCTATCTGAGGCAGGGTGGCGGGTGCGGCCTGGCTCTGCTGCAGCAACGTGGTGTTTAAATATTTATTTTTAGTGGCCGCTAGTTAAAGAGCAGCCTTCATTTTGGTGGGAGCAGTCTTAGAAAAGTAAAAATAAATCAGGTCTTTGCCTTGTCATTCATTAGACCAGAGTCTGTTGGGTGGACTCTGGACCCAGCACCCCACATTTCTAGGCTAAGTGCTGTGCCGGTGGATGGAGGAGCTGTGGTGGAGGCAGGTACAGGGGGACCACAGCTATTTCCCAGGCTTTGGGGGCTAGCTCATGCTTCGAAATGGGTTCCATTAGTCAGCTCCAGCTTGGGCTGGCTCTGGACAGAGGAATGATTGTTCCCCTTTGCTCTTGTGTTGGAAGGTATGGCTTGCATGGCTGGAGCTTGGGTAGCCCTAGTAGGTCTTGTGGGGCACTTCGCCAAGGCCCTCAGTGGGACCTTCTGTCTGCTCGCTGCTGAGCCTGGCATTCCCACTGAGTATAGCTTTCATAGGTCAGGGTTGTTCTCAGAGGGTGAGGGTAAAGGTTGGGTTGCTCCAGGCTGGGAATGCCTGGAGGAGAGAGGCCACTGATGCTGCTGAGTTGCCTCGGGCCACACCAGCATCTCCATGAGTCACTGCTGCAGCACCTTTTCAGGTGTGAAGACTGACTCAGTAGAGCTAGAGAGGGAATGTGGCTCAATCCCAGAGCTTGCCTTTCTATCCTCTATAGACCCTGTCCTTGTACAAGGGTTAGGGGAGGGAGCTAGTCCTTCATCATCTCTTCTGCCAGATGAAAATACCACACGGGTCTGTCTTCTCTGGAGGAACAGCAACCGGACGCCATTTCAGAAGTGGACACTAGGCCCTGGCCAGACACTGAGCAACCTTGATCTTAGATGTCTAGTCCCCTGAACCGTGAGGAAATAGGTTTCTCTGTGTTCAATTACCTGGGTTAAAGTATTTTAGACTCATCTGAACAATCAGGCATCCTCTCTGGGAAGCCATTTCCTATCTGTAAAGTGAGTCCATGTGGTATATGTATCCTCTATGTTAGGTTCTTCTGTGGTGTGGGGTGTGTGTGTGTGTGTGTGTGTGTATCCTGGATCAAACCACACCCAAGCACCTCACTTGTATGAGGTGAGCCCTACTATATATCCTTCCCTTTTCCTCTCTCTACACATATGATTATGTATATATACAGATACAGACTTTTATTAGCAAGCCTGAACAGCAGCAACAACATTAAGGACCGAGGTAACTGCAGGCTCTTCCCCAGGTATGCCGGGAATGAGGATCTGCCTCTCTAACAGGGCAAACTAAATGATCCCCAGTGGGAACCAAGCTGAGGCTGAATGACTACAGTTGCCTCTGCTTGTCCTTTGTCTCCTGAGGACAGTGGGAAACAACAACTCCTTAGTTCTGCAGGGGAATCTCTGTTCAGCTGACAGTGCATATGGTGGGGGCGGGGGTGGGGGGCTGCCGGTCTCAGCCAGTCACTTCCTCTGGGTCTCATTGCTCACTGTGGATGCCCCACAGAGCTACAGCTATAGGAAAACCCTTTACATAAGCCACCAGCAGGGCCAAACCCAAGGTAGAATCTCAGGTTTAGCTTGGTAGCTTGGTCGTAGATGATGTATGGATTGTCGGTAAAAGAGGTGTAGGATATCTGTGCAAGCAGTGCGAGCGACTGGCAGTCTTCGTTCCCTCAGAGCTCTGATCTCCAGCATGGCTGAAGCATTTACGTTCCCTGGGAAAGATCTGCCTCCAGGGCCGGTGGACTGGGTGGATGCAGAGCATTTACCTCGCCAAGCTGTGGATACAAAGGGACTGTTCTTCGGCATGGCTGCTGAGCTGGTCCAGCTATCTGTTGAACTTCTCTGCTTTGAGGGAGGTCTATGATAGAGCCAAAGGCAGCCAGAGGCCCGGGATTGAGCCACACCTGAAGCTTTCAAGTCAGATGTCTCAGTTATATCAGCTTCTAAACCCGTATTGGCTGGCTTGCAGAGGGTGAGCGTCTTGATTCAAGGATCATGCCTTATGATATAAGAGCAAAGCTGCTGCCCTCCTTCAGTGCCTGGTACCCAAGTCAGGATCCTAGGCATGCTAAGGAAAAGGAACACACAGCTTGTGAACCGAACCTTTAGCCACCTGCATGCTGCTGTTGTGCCAAAGCCCTGGGTCAGGTGCTGGGGACCAAGGATGGGTGACACCCTCAATTACACATGTCACCTGTGGGGCAGATCCAAGACTAAAGCCATGGTACCCTGTGTTGATTGTGGTTGGGAAGGCAGAGGTGGGAGGAACTGTGCAGGGCTTTCCAGAGGAGGTGAATGAGGTTTTTCAGAGCCCAAAACCTGCTGGCAGAGCCTACGTGGCTGATGGGTACCAGTGTGCAGAAATAATACCAAAAGCAGAACTCTGTGCTAAAATCTCTCTGCTGCTGTGGGGGCTCCAGGCCAGCCCTTCTGCCTGGAGTGTTGGCAGGAAGAGGCTTGGGGGGTTGGGGGGGGGAGACACAGGAAGACACTTGTGGCTGAGAGCACCAGGAGAAAGGAAAGGAGGGGACAGAGGCATTTCTTTCCAGGCCCAGTTGTAAAGAAATGGCTTTCTTCTTGCACGAATGCCACTTCCCACGACTGGGGAAGGCACAGAGATTCGTGCTGTGTTTTACTGATGCCTTGCTTCGGCCAAGCGGGGCCTGAGCAGGCTGATGTGCCCACAGCTGGCCTGGCTGTACCCATACTACAACCGCTGTCTTGTTGGCCCTGCCTGGGCCCCGGCCTCCGCATCCAGCCAGAGAAACTTGGCTGCGCTGCAGTTTTCAAAATAAAGTGGTTTTCATTTCATAGTCACAAGAGGTTACAAAATAGAACTGGGGCTGGTGCTTCTCATATTATTTATGCAATACTCTCCCCCTTCCCGTCCCCAAGGCGAATCACAAAGGGGTCTTTGTTCTCGATAAGTTCAAAGTCAGCTCCTCCAAGGGGAAACTTGTGCGGGATTGCAAGCAGGAGGCTGGGTTTTACAACGCCTGGCTGTCAGAGCAGAAATATGGTCCGCAGCAGGGTTCCTGCAGGCCTCTGGCTGCAGGAGCCAGGTCTCTGGTTTTCCATCCTGAACTGGGTGGATGGGGCACTGGGTTGGAGCAGAAGAGAGCCACTCACTTCAGCGTGCAAGGGCCCCAATGCACCCTGTCCAAGAGCCTTGTTTTTCCCATCTGTAGAGCAAAGCTTTTATTTACTGCTCTCAGTCAAAGGAGTCTGTGCGTGGCTTCAGAATAGCTCTTCTAGGGAGGGGAGGGGTCAGTACTCCATGCCCTAGATTACTCTTTTAAATGTCTGATAGTTTAAATGGCTAGGTATTGGTTTAAGAAAAAAGATATTTTAAATAAGCCAAGTCTGGTGATATAGGCTTGTAATCAGTGGGAGGCAGAGGTGGGAGGAGAGTTAAGTATAAGGCCAGCCTTAGTGAAGATACCATACAGAGTGAGCTCCAGGTTAGTCTTGGAAACTTAGCAAGACCATGTCTCAAAATAAACAATTTTTGGAAAGGGTTTGATACATTACTAAGTGGTAGAAAAGTTTGTCTAGCCTGTACAAGGCCCTGGGTTCAGTCCCCAGCCCTGCCAAACAAACAAACACAACCAGTTTAAGCAGAAGCTTGCTAATGCCTAGTCCTTGACCTCTGTACGATCCCAGGCCCTAGAGGACTGCAAGAGTCTGGGACTCAGTCAAAGCTACAGGATCCTGTGCAGCCTTGAGCAGGGCGGCCAGCCTTCCCCGGTCTAGACTGCTCCTCTGGGACATAGAGTCCTACTGAGAGGAAAGCCCCAGCTGAGGGGCCACAGTGCACAGGGACTCAGAAGCCACCCCACCCTGGGCACCTACTACTTGTTGGAGCCAACTTTGCTAAGCACTATCATTGAGAGAAGGCAAGGCATCAGCCTTGTCAGCCCTGAGCTGGGATGCTCTTTACCTCAGGCACTGCAGTGGATGCATGCTCCCAGCATCCTGAAGAAATGCCTCCAAGGTCAGCAGAGTGGCCTCTTCTCTCTGTGGTGACCTCAAGACAAAGGATACATGAATACCTACTGTGCTTGACCACACAGTCCTTGGCCCCATGCTTGGGTGGGGCCTCCGTTTTGGAGCCTCACTTCTGATGACCCCCGAACCTGGCTCCTTCTTGCTCTGTTCCTGGAGACCTGAATGGCTGTATAGTCCCTAGGCCCATGCTATTGAATTTTCACTGTAGCCCCATGCTAGACAGCCTGGGCACTTAGGGCACTTAGGGCAGGGCCGGAAAGTAGTCCATCCCAACCACGTGCCATATGGTTATTCTTGGAATATTATTGGTCCTCTGCTTCATCGGGAGCAAAGGGGATGCTAAGATGTTTAGCTCGGGAAATCCTTTCACCAGAGCAAAGAAAACAGGAAGATTTGTGACTTTTAATGTGGCCAGAGCATAGAAATGAGCAAAGTCAGAATGATAGTTTTGTCCTTTGCCCCAGGGACGGGATGCTTGCCCTTGGAAGGGCAATTTGCCCAGTGGATCCCTATGCAGAATGCTCTCTGGACTGACTGGCCTGGGTTGGAAGAGGGGCACTGGCTGCCATTGTCCCTGAATACTCCAGCTTCGATTCAAGGGAAGAAGTGTCAGACATGGAAGAGCTCTGTACTGGCTTGTTTTATATCAAATAGACACGAGGTATAGTCATCTAAGAGGAGGGAACCTCAACCGAGGAACAGCCTCTGTAAGATCTGGCTGCAGGCAAGCTTGTAGGGAATTTTCTTAATTAGTGATTGAAAGGGGAGGGCCCAGCCCATTGTGGGTGATGCTACCCTGGGTTGGTGGTCTTGAGGTCTGTAAGAAAGCAAGTTAAGTCATGGGGAGCAAGCTAATAAGCAGCATCCCTTATGGCCCCTCTTTCAGAAGGAGTAGGGTTACCAAAAAGTAGCTTTTCATCAACAAAGGGAGAGTCAGCTGTTGGAGTAAGACTGGGACCCTATACTCCTCTTTTGAGGAAGCCAAAGATGAGCTTGTGCATCTTCGGAGTGAGGCTGGGACAAGGCAGAGGACCAAGAGTGGAGCTGGAGGAGATTCAGAGCTTTCCTCCATCCCTCCAAAGAGACACAGCTATGCCTGGTAGAAGTGGAGCATGGGGAAGGGGGAAGGAGGAAGGGG
>NW_022196904.1:56422779-56425970 GCF_008632895.1 Mastomys coucha
AAGGAGGAAGGGGGAAGTGGGAAGGGGGGGTTGACTCAGAGAGAGCAGGCAGAGGCAGAGTCTGAGACATTTCCCCACAGTATTCCTTATCTTTCCAGGCTGATCCCAGAGTCCTACAGAGCAGAGAAGTCAGGTCCAGATGTGGGTTTCTGGTAAGGCCTCTCCTCTCCACAGACTTCTCAGAAATGGCCTTTCCTGTATCTACTAGGCCGAGGGCAAATTCTCGGGACAAGGGGTTTGTCTCTGGTCGCCACTGTGTCGATAAGCATCTGTTTAGGGCTGGAACATTCGGGGGTGGGGGGAGGGGGCCTGAAGACATTTGTCACAGTCAGAGGTCATTCTATAAAAAGTGCCTTTCAGGGGCGGGGCCCCTGCTGGTGCTATTTTACACAGAAACAGCTATTTCTGTGTGTTGCGTTCTGTGCTACTAGAAAGGCCATTGTGGAAGTGTGGTTCCTGTGACCTCAGGCTGCTCATGTCAGCTGTAGTGCTGAGGTGTTGCAGGCTACGGAGGCCTGCCCATTCAATGTGGTCCTCTACAACGCAAGGACAGAGCCTGACTCTGGCTATTTCATACAAAGGGAGACTGAGACACCCCCCCCCCCCCAAATTTTGCCAAGGTACCTGGGGAAAGCCTAGGTACTTCAGTGTGGCCTTGTGTGTGAGGGGGAAGCACAGTCACTCACAGCCTTCCATCACAGGGAGCAGGGAGCCTGCTGGGCATCAAGCATCTATAGCCTATCTTGCCTTGCTCAGTCTGCATACTGTGTCCACAATACTAGGTGTGTGATGGTTCATTTCGATCGGCATCTGTGCGGGGACACACCTCTAGGGGGCTCTGCAGGGGCATTACCTGCAAGAACTAATTGAGGGAAGAAGACCCTTTCCCAGAGTGCCCAGCGTGTGACACTAGCTCTAAAGAGGTCCAAGGGAAAGACAATGCTGCCTGCCTGTCACAGTCACTTTTTTTTTTTTTTTGAGGAGAGAGAGCTATTTACTCTTATTTAAACATTACATGACACAGTGATTATAACCAACTGCATTGTACCCCATAAATATTTGCAACATTTATGTTCATATATACCCATTAAATGGTACTTTTAAGTTTTATTTCTTTACTCACTTTACATCCTGATTGTGCCCCCTCCCTTCTCTCCTCTCATTCCTCCTAGTGCCACCTTACAAGTCCCTACACCCACTACCCCCTCCCTTTCTCCTCACCCTGGGACATCCAGTCACAGTAGGCCTAACTAAGTGCATCCTCTCCCACTGAGACCCAACCACACAGTCCAGTTAGGGGAAAGGAACAACAGAGCCAGAGACAGCTTCCACTCCAATTGTTAGGGGATCCACGTGAAGACCAAGCGGCACATCAGGTATGAATGTGTGGAGGGCCTACGTCCAGCCCCTGCAGGCTCTTTGGTTGGTAGTTCAGTCTCTGTGAGTCCCCTGGGCCCAGGTTAGTTGACTCTATACATCTTCTTGTAGTGTCCTTGACCCCTCCAGCTTCTTTAGTTCTATCCCCTACTCTTGCACAAGCCTCCCTGAGATATGCCTGACATTTGGCTATGGGTCTCTGTATCTATTTCCATCAACTGCTGGGGCCTCTCAGAGGACAGTTATGCTAGGCTCCTGTCTGCAGACATAGCAGAGTATCATTGATAGTGTCCAGGATTGGCTCTCTCACATGGGAATGGGTCTCAAGTTAGGCCAGTCATTGGTTGGCCCATCCCTCAATCTCTGCTCCATCTTTATCCCTACCCATCTTGTAGGCAAGACAAATTTTGAGTTGCTTGTTTTGTGGGAGGGTTGATGTCCCTCTCCTTCCACTGGAAGTCCTGCTTGGCTACAAGGATTGGCTACTTTAGTCTCCATATCCCCCCACTGATAGGAGTCTCAGCTGATAGGAAGTCACCCTATAGACTCCCCAGAACCTCCCCTATCCCAGATCTCTAGCTACTAGCCCAGAGATGTTCCCCATTGATTGCCATTCTCACTCCCAGCCCTCTCCCACATCTCCTCTCCCCACACCTGATCTCCATCCTCATTCCCCTCCTCACCCCCTCTCCCACCCAATTCTCTCCCTCCGTCCACCTCTGATGACTATTTTATTTCTCCTTCTGAGTAAAATTCGCACACCCTTCCTTGGGCCCTTCTTATTAGTTTCATTGGGTCTGTGGATGGTAGCATGCTTATCCTGTACTTTATGGCTAGTATCGACTTGTGAGTACATACCAGTGTGACTTTCTGGGTTTGGGTTCCCTTATTCAGACTGATATTCTCAAGCTCCATCCAATTGCCTGCAAATTTGATAGTCTTTGTTTTTAACAGATGCATAGTATTCCATTGTGTACCACATTTTCTTTATCCATTCATTCGTTGAGGAACATCTAGTGTGTTTCCAGCTTCTGGCTATTGTGAATAAAGCTGCTATGAACATAGTTGAGCACATGTACTCGTGGTATGTTGGAATATCTTTTGGGTATATGCCCAGGAGTGGTAAAACTCAGTCTTAGGGTAGAACTATTCCCAGTTTTCTGAGAAACCACCAAATTGATTTCCAATGTGTTTGCACACGTTTGCACTCCCACCAGCAATGGAGGAGTGTTCCCCTTGTTCCACATCCTCACCAGTATGTGCTGTCACTTGAGTTTTTAATCATATTCATCCTGACAAGTGTAAGATGAAATCTCATAGTCATTTTGTTTTGCATTTCCCTGGTGACTAAGGTCTTTGAACATTTCTTTAAGTGTTTCTTGGCCACTAGAGATTCCTCTGTTGAGAATTCTCTGTTTAGCTCCATACTCCATTTTTAAATTGAGTTATTTGGTTGGTTGGTGTCTAATCTCTTCAGTTCTTTATGAATTTTGGATATCAGTCCTCTGTTGGATGTAGGGTTGGTGAAGATCTTTTCCCATTCTGTTGGCTGCCA
This sequence comes from Mastomys coucha, assembly GCF_008632895.1. NCBI lineage: Eukaryota > Metazoa > Chordata > Mammalia > Rodentia > Muridae > Mastomys > Mastomys coucha. The sequence continues at coordinate 56,425,712 of NW_022196904.1, forward strand.
TTTTGTTCTATCGATGATGTCCCTAGCCTTGCAAAAGCTTTTCAGTTTCATGAGATCCCATTTATTAATTGTTGACCTTAGTGCCTGAGCCACTGGTGTCTGTTCAAGAAGTTGTCTCCTGTGCCAATGTGTTCAAGGTAGTTTGCCGTGGACCGGGGGTTTCTTGCGAGGGTCCCCTGTTCCGCAGGACTAGGGATTCTGGCCAGGTGGGCACGGGATTTGGCTTTGACAAACAGACTACACACGGGTGGTGTAAAAT
>NW_022196904.1:56426449-56437256 GCF_008632895.1 Mastomys coucha
ATCTGGGCCACCTCTGAGTTTGGGGTGCCAGGCGACAATGCGGAGGCAGGAGACTGACTTTCCTTGAGTTTACGCCTCAGATACCGCCTTCACGCAAAGTGTGCGTGGCAGTAGTTCCCTACTTTCTCTCCTGTTACCTTTAGTGTGTCTGGCTTTATGTTTAGGTCTTTGATCCACTTGGACTTGAGTTTTGTGTAGAGTAATAAATATGGGTCTACTTGCATTCTTCTACATGCAGATTGCCAATTAGACCAGCACCATTTATTGAAGATGCTTTTTTTCCCCATTGTATGGTTTTGGCTTCTTTGTCAAAATCAAGTGTAGGTGTGTGGGGTTTACTTCTAGGTCTTCCATTCTATTCAGTTGATCAATCTGTCTGTTTTTATGCCTATAAAATGTGTTTTTTATTAGTATTGCTCTGTAGTACAGCTTGAAGTCAGGAATGGTGATGCCTCCAGAAGTTCTGTTATTGTACAGGATTCTTAACTATCCTGTTTTTTTTTTTTCATACAAAGTTGAGAATTGCTCTTTCAAGGTCTATAAAGATTTGTGTTGGAATTTTGATGGGAATTGCATTGAATCTGTAGATTGCTTTTGGTAAGATGGCCATTTTTACTGTGCTAATCCTACCGATCCATGAGCATGGGAGATCTTTCTATCTCCTGAGATCTTCTCCAATTTCTTTCTTTAGAGACTTGAAGTTCTTATCATACAGGTCTTTAACTTGGTTGGTTAATCACACCAAGATGTTTTTTTATTATTTGTGGCTATTGTAAAGGGCATTGTTTCCCTAGTTTCTCTTTCAGCCTGTTTATCTTTTATATAAAGGAGGGCTATTGGGCTTTTTTTTTTTTTTTTTTTTTTGAGTTAATTTTGTGTCTAAACACTTCCCTGGAGGTGTTCATCAGCTGTAGGAGTTCTCTGGTAGACTTTACTATACTATCATATCATCTGTGAACAGTGATACTTTGACTTCTTTCTTCCAATTTGTATCTCTTTGATCTTCCTTAGTTATCTTCTTGCTCTAGGTAGAACTTCAAGCGATGTCTTTCTTTGTTCTGTAGATTTAGTGTTTTGATTATTATATGGCAGGAGGATTTTCTTTTCTGGTGTAATCTATTTGGTGTTCTGTAAGCTTCTATGTTTACAGGCATCTCTTTCTTTAGGTTGGGGAAATTTTGTTGAAAATATTTTCTGGTCCTTGGAGCTGGGACTCTTCAACTTTGTCTGTTCCTAATATTTTTAGGTTAGATATTTTCATAGTATCCTAGATTTCTTGGATGTTTTGTGTCCAGAAATTTTAGATTTAACATTTTCTTTAACTGATGTGTCTATTTTCCCTTTTTTTCTCAGTCATATGCAAATTTTATTTTTAAAAAATTTTATTGGTTATTTTGTTTATTTACATTGTATCTTTTTGTTGTTGTTGTTCTTTACCTGATGTCTTCCATCTCCTGTGTTCTGTGGTGATGCTTGCATCTGTAGCTCCTGTTCTCTTCCCTAGGTGTTCCATCTCCAGGGTTGCCTCACTTTGTGTTTTCTTTATTGCTTCTGTTTCCATTTTCAGGTCTTAAGCAGTTTTATTCATTTCCTTTACCTGTTTAATTGTATTTTTGTGTATTTCTTTTCTTTCTTCCTTTCTTTCTTCCTTTCTTTCCTTCCTTTCTTTCCTTCCTTTCTTTCCTTTCTTTCTTTCTTTCTTTCTTTTTTTATATAGAATAGAGTTTATGTAGGGCATGGGGAGGGGAGTTAAGAGAGTAGTAGAGGCAGAGAGAGGCAGAGAGAAGGAGAGAGTAGAGAAGTGGAGGCTGGCCATGACCATGTGGAGAGAAGGGGAAAGGGAATGGGAAGGGAGAGAGAGCAAGGGGGTAAGAGGCAAGAAAGATGCAAGAGAGAAAGAGAGCAAGAGTCTCATATATTTCTTTAAGGGATTTATTCATTTCCTCTTTAAAGGCATCTATCATTTTTGTAAGGTTGGATTTAAGGTCATTTTCTTGTCCTTTGGTTGTGTTAGGATATCCAGGGCTTGCTGTAATGGGATAGCCTTGCTCTGAAGGTGCATATTGCCCTGGATCTCATGGATTGTGTTCTTGTGGGCCTTTAGCCATCTGGTTGTCCCAGAATGGTTCTGGTATAGCAGGTATCAGGAAGGTGAGCCTAATCTGGATGTTCTCAGTGCAGCAGGCCTCCTGTGGGCAGCCTTGGATGTTTTGGTATAGCAGGACCCGATGCTCCTCATGCAGTGGGCCTGGTGGAGGCTGGTGGAGTGGTGGCCGGATAATGGAGCTGGGGGATAGCAAGCAGCTAGTGCAGGGCACCTGGGATTACATTCACTTCCTGCTGGTGAGTACAGCTGTCCCCTTTCCTGTCACCACTGTCCTTCTTGGCATCAGACCACAGCCTGCTATACTTTCCAACATTTATTGAAGACCAGCAATTTTCTCAGAAACTATCAGGTCATCATTGCCAGACTGCTATTGCCAAATCATCCAAGAACCCAGTTCCCCTTGGTATTCAGATGGCCATAGCTGGACTATTCATCTTCTAGTGTGCAAGCTATTCTAGCAAGTGTCCCAGAAACTCAGTCATAAGACACCTTCTTTAGGAACAGACCATAAAAAGCAGAACAAGATCATAAAACCCTTTCCCAAAAACAGCCTGGGGATAACTATAAAAATGGGGGAATATCTTCTCTCAGAATGGGACATCTGAGCTGGGTAGCCCTATTTTAACACATGGTTGAATGTTTATGATACAGGAATGAGGACCACTGATCACCTGTGACCCCACCAATGAAATTTTAGCTTACCTAATCCTTCTAGAGAGTTCCCCTGGTTCCCTATAAGATGGCCTATGTGCCTTTGTCTAAGGTCACCATTTCAAAGAATGATTGACCCCCCCACCCCCATGCTGGTTGTTTCTACAGAATAAATGCTCTTTGTTTTTGCATACTGAGTCTGAGAGAGTCTTCCTTCAGTGATTTTCAGACTCTTACAAGAGAACTCTGCCTAATATAGATGTGGTGTTCACAGTGGTTCTAGAGAAAACAGAACTGTAAGGATGCATTTGAGCTTGATGGTATCTGGAGCTGACTTTCCAACTCAACAAAACTTGAAGTCTTCTGGTAGCATGGAGCACACTGGAGACCTGTGTTATGAACTGTTTAAAGAACTCTGTAAGATAAATAAATGCATCTGGTGCTCCTAAGTCACCTAGAATTTAGCAATTCTACATAGAAAACTTTCAAACACTTCTGGAAAACTTAAGGCATGTAATGATGCTCGCTGGTTGATTCCAGCAACTTTGGTTAAAGCAACAAAGACAACATTTTCTTCAGTGATGAGAACTTCCAGATTCAGGTGTGCACAATCAACCCTCAGGTTTCTGAGTGTCCTGGAAGAAACCTTCTCCCCAGCAGCCATCAGACTCAGGTTGCACACCCAAGCCCTCAGCATACAATTGGCTGTCTCAAGTGCAACCTTAACCAGGGGCTGACAGTTAAATGAGGGCACCAAGGCCATGCGTTGTGGTGCATGACTTTAATCCCACCCTTGGGAGGTAGAAGGCAAAAGGATCTCTCTGAATTTGAGGCCACCTTGGTCTACATAGCAAGTTCCAGGCTAGCTAGGACTACTTAGTGAGATCCTGTCTAAATATTAAAAAACCAGAAAATCAGAAAATAAAATGAGGACATTGAATGGAAAGGAGAGGAATTATCGAATATGGCACAGAGACACATGAGAGGACCATCAGATTTGATATTTCAGTTCACACTGTTAAAAAAAAAAAAAAAGGTGCCAGCAACTTATTTGATTGGTTGGCTGAAGTATGGGTCAAAAGATGGCCTAGTGTGAATGAAATGAATCATTCTGGTACCTCTTTGCTAAGCCAATGAATGGATACGAAGGCACGGGGTTGGAATGCCGGAGTAGCTTTGACATATTAAAACTGATCTTCCAGGAGGGCAGGGTCCAGAAGCCATAGTCCTTCACTGCTACTGCCAGGACCTGATTTGGAGGCAGGAACCAGTGCAGCTGGAGACCTCGCTGTTTCTCAGCATGCCAAGGCTTACAGCGGAAGCTACTGCTACTCAATTGGATATCTTGAAAGCAATGGAGCTAATGGGATCCTGGAGTGGCAAGGGCCAAGTGGCGGGGTAGTCACTGGGTCTCCAAAGGCAAGGTGAGTATACTTCCTGTAATGTGCAACACAGGCAAAGCAATACTGATAATGTCTGCCTCATGGAGCCCCTTGGCACTGGTTAACTAATCATGGTGCTCCCAGAAGGGAAACAGCTAGGATGCCTACTAAGTTCTTGCTCTATCTGCATAAGCATAGCAAATGAACAAAGGCCACCTTGAATCACAGCACAGAGAGTTATGGCTCTGCAACCAATTTCTAGACCCCAAAAGCCTTGAGGGAAGAGGACAGTGTGTTCTGTCCCCTTCAGGGAGATCCTTGCTGCAATACTGAACACTTCTACTGTTAATCTGTCTCCCACCTTTCACCAAAGGGGCCTAGGTCTCTTACCAGGATTAGTGTATGTCAGGAAAAATGAAACAACCTGACCTTTCTGAGCCTGAGATCTACTGGCTCTGACATAACTTGGAGAGCCCAGACAGCACTGTGGCCCTCCAGTAGGGGCCACATGTGTAAGCAGGCTTATGGAAGTCAGGTAACCCATGGAGTTTTACCTAAAGTCTGATCCACAGTGGGTCCAGTATGAACCCACACTCATCCCATGGTTATTTCCCCAGGGCATGGTTGGAAAAGGTTTTACTTTGGAGTTGTGAATTTCTACACTGTTTTAGAAAGGAGAATTGATGCTGTCATGAGTGTTTCTGGCCCACTTTATTAATAATATGTCTATTTATATGTGTACATCATTAAACAGATGTTTATGCTTTCTTTTATCTCCTGTTCTACCTTTTAATTTTCTATTAATTGAGATTATACAGTAGTTAAGTGTTATTAAGTCTATGTTACATTTAAATCAAGGCATATTAGAAAGTCAAGCATTTCTCAAGGAATATTCTAGTCTAGAATTAGTGAGTTTGGTTGTACATGGGATAGCTGGATCATGTCACATAGAATATACCTTTGCTATTGTCTTCATCTGGAAGTTAAACATGCCATGAGAAGATGAGTCCTTAGGTGACTAGGGGCTGGGCCTGTAATGGTTAATCTTCTTGTCAGCTTGATGAAGATCCGGAATTCATTGGGACAGGCCTATGAGAGGCCTGAGGAGCACTCCTGGGAGGACAAACTGTGAGGAGGAAACACTTCCTCTGGTGGGTGGGCAGCACCTTCTGATAGACAGAGGAAAAGAAGTTCTAAGGGGAAGGCAGCATCACATCGCTTCCTACCTGCCTTCCCCTTCTTGCTGGTGAGCGTGTCTCACTGCTGCTGCTGCTGCTGCTGCTGCTGCTGCTGCTGCTGATCACGGCACTGCCCTCCACTGACACCATGATCGTGGCACTGCCCTCCACTGACACCAGACTGCAGCTTCTTTGGCCTCCCAACATGATGACTGTCTTGGTTAGGGTTTTCATTGATGTGAAGAGACACCATGACTACAACAACTCTTATACAAGAAAACATTTATTTAGGCTTACAGTTTCAGAAATTCAGTCCATTATCGTCATGATGGGAAACATGGGAGAGTGAAAGCAGACATGGTACTAGAGGAGCTGAGAGTTCTACATTTTGATCTGCAAGCAGCTGAAGGAGACTGTGTCACTGGATGTATGTAGCGTGAGCATAGGAGACCTCAAAGCCCAACCCCACAGTGACATACTTCCTCCAGCAAGGCCACACTTCCTAATAGTGTCATTCTCTAAGGCTAAGTATTCACACACATGAATCTATGGGGACCATTCTTGTTCAAACCACCACAGTGACCATATGCTCTGCAGGAAGCTGCCAGGTCTTCAGTACTGAATTGGAACTGCTGAGACATCCACTTTCAGGGACTGATGAGACACTCCTGACTCAGATCTGCCCCCCCTCCCCCGTTGTGCAGAATACCACTATTGGGGTACCCATATCTAGTTGCATAAGGAATTATAGCTTATATTGTGCCCACCCTCTGTGTGTGTATTCTAATCTATCAGGTGCACTGTGGCCCAGGCAACAGAGCTTCCCAGAGTTCCCCCCAACCCTTCTGTGACAGCCTGCTTGGAAATCACAGCCCCAAAGGCATCATTTCATCACCTGGAAAGCCAAGGCGGCCCATGTTCCAGCTCTGCCTGGCCTTGAGAACAAAGGCAGGGGACTTTGGCCCAACAGTGCTGAAGGAGGTGAATCAGACCTGGCTTGGCCTTGGCCTCTGTGTATCTTCTCTTAGACTAGGGACAGCTGCTCAGAGTGATTCCTAACATTTCTTGCACACTGGTTGGACTCCTGCCGTAGGCTCCAGCTTCCTGGCCACCCAGTGGTAGGCGGATGCTGCAGTCTAGGCACCTGCACCCCAGTCTGGATCTGGTCCAGCCTCACTGTTTTATTTGTGCAGTTGTTATTTCTCTGGCAGTCTGGCCACCTATGTGGATCTCTCTGGGTAAGGAGCTCATCTCTCACCTCTATCAGGGTGTTTCCAGGCGGGTCTACAACAGCATCTAGTCCTCAGGAGGTATATGATCCAACAAACATGGAAGTGGACCCACCCACCAGGCTGGAGATGTCACACCTGACTTGAGGCTGACTTATCACCCTTATCAAGGAAGCCACTCCTGGGAAGCCCTGGGTAGAGTGAGCAGAGCCGGAAAAACACGGAAGAAAAGCTTCCTGCTAGCCCAGGGGCCAGGACTTCTGAGAGCCCATGGGTGAGAAGGAGCTGGTAGAGTCTGGACAGTGCCTGGCTCAAAGGATTCAGGCACCTCTTTTATTTAGACCACCACATACTCTGAAACTGGCCCTGGGGGCATGTTCCCGAAGATGAGGTGCAGTGTATACGAACTTTAGTGAGGCAGAAACCACCCAACCTGGACATTTCATGCTCTGTTCCCTAAGCTGTGTCTTGCAGTGGACCATCCCCCAATCCACCATGCTTATATTGCCCCAGAGGCTGGGGTTAAACCTAGGGTTAAATCCAATTGGAGTGGGGAGCCCAGGTGCTCTGGCTGGGCATGGACAGCCTTGGCTTATCTCACCAGGGCCAAGACTGTAAACAGTCTCCTTTCTCTTCTCACTCTGGTAGATGCAAGGATGGCTGGGCAAGAGACTTCCCCTAAAAATCCATCCCCACGACCCTCTGAGCCTGTGCTTTGGAAGCATGTGATGTTTTCAAAGCTCTAATGCCCAGATCCTTACCAACACTATCCAAGGCTCTGGGGTGGTCCAGTCTCTAATAGCCACAGGGGAATAGGCGTTCTTCCATCACTGTGAAGCTGGATCATACTTCTGACTGCTTTGGTCAATGGCCAACAAAAGATTATTTAATGACACATAGACACATCAGGATGGAGAAGGGGATAGTTTAAGAAAAGTCAGGGCATCTCGTTATTCCTGGAGGGATGTGAAGTGGTGGAGTTGGGGACAGGGAAGGATGGGGTGCATTCTAGGTAGGTGGAAAGTGGTTGTCATAGGGTCAGAGTCAGAAGCAGGTAGTATGCTCTGGGAGAAACACCAAATACAACTTTAGGGAATTGGGCTAATAAGTTGAAGACAAAGGACAGTGGGATCAGTTCTGTCCTTCTGAGGTTAGGGTCCAGTAAACATTTATAAAAGGTCATGGTCAGCAGACTCCAACATCCTGTAGTCTCATCCTGTCTGACTTCCACCAGCACCCATGGGAGCCGTGGGGGCCTCAGAGCAGCTGCTACTGAGCCCTGGCGCCTCCCCACAATGCTCCAGATACTTCTAAGCTGTTCCTGTATCTTGGCTATTGATCAGTGATCTCAGCCAGGATGGAGATAAACCCATCACCAAATCTGAGTCCTGAGGGCCACAGCACTTGGCTAGCCTAGGGTACAAAGGATCTTAGATCTTTGTTCTGGGTCTCAGGTCCTGGCAAAGGAAGAGATGGCTCCTCCGAGTTGTCCCACTGGGCCTGGCTGAAAGAGCCACTTCATAATTGTGCACGAGGTAATTCAGACAAGGTTTGAATGCTGCAGTCTCTCTTTGCTTTGTTTAGGGACACAATGAATTTTGTTTATGGAAAGAACTGTGGGTCCTGGTGTAAATAAATAAAGGCATGCCCTCTCTGCACAGTTGGTGCCCACTGGTGTGCTTAGCAGGTCTCTTTTGTTGCAAGTCTACACAAAGTAGTTGCTGCTCAGGTTCCCTTGTCAGCATCAGTGTGGTTTTCTTGGAGCCTCTAACCAGTACTCTCACTCCTGATTTCTCCAGGAAGCACTTGGAGCCAATTGATAAAAAGTGCACAAACAATGTTACAGTGTATCATTGTATTAGTCAGGGTTCTCTAGAGTCACAGAACTTATGGTAGTCTCTATGTAGTAAAGGAATTTATTGATGACTTACAGTCTGTAGTCCAACACCCAACAATGGTTGGCAGCAGCTGTGAATGGAAGTCCAAGGACCCAGCAGTTGCTCAGTCCCACAAGGCAAGCAGGCGAAGCAGAGCTAGCTTTCCTTCTTTCAATGTCCTTATATAGGTCTCCAGCAAAAGGTGTGGCCCAGATTAAAGGCATGTGCCACCACACCTTTAATCCCAGATGATCTTGAACTCATAGATCTTCCTATCTTAATCTTCTGGGATTCATAGCCACTATGCCTCAAGATCTCCATGCCAAGATTCAGGTCGGGAACTTGTTTCTCTCAGCCTCCAGATTAGGGCCACAGGTGAGCCTTCTAATTCTGGATTGTAGTTCATTTCAGATATAGTCAAATTGGCAACCAGGAATAGCCACTATAATCATGAAGTTCATATGGGATTCTGCAACATGGCTGCTGTTTATGTGGTAAATGCCAAGAAAGAGGAAGAAAACGGCAGCTATCCCAGCACCTGGTGCTGTCAGTGTGACCTTCTTCTCTTCCTTATTATCTGCCTTCTTTCCTTTCTTCTCCTTCTCTCTTCTTTGCTTCCCTACTATACTCCTTCTGATAGGGTCAAGCTGGTCCTGAACTCTTGGCTCAAGCAATCCTGTCATGGCTTTCCAAGTGGCCAAGACACAGGTGTGTGCCACCAGGCTTGGCTGGGACTCTTTCCTTAATGACTACTGTGTGACTCGAGCTAGTAGGTGCATCCTGTTTTAGTTCACCATTTCATGCCACTGGACAGTTGATTTCCAGTCATATCTGGAGTAGGTAACGTGGCAATGAACATCTGGAGGATGGTAACATTGTCAATGTGGGCTTTTATACACTGCCAGCTTCAGGATGGATGTAGGATGATTTATACAGACTTGGTCTTTCCTCCAATCAGGCACTGTAGGGAGTCTGAGAATGCAGAGAGTGCTGAAGGACCTGGAATTCTCCCTCACAAAATGGGGAGAGTCATTTCATCCAGCAACCCCAAGACACCTGCTAGGACACACAGCAGCATCTACCAGACGCCTCACCCCAGACCTTCCACTTAGATGTCCCTATGAGGGTGCTCACAGCAGATCTGGGCAGATGCCTTTTGGATGACTCTTACTGGACCATCATGGGACAAGCCTCTGGCCTCATTGAGCCTCAGCTGCTTGGACCACACAAGTGCTGACTATGCGTAGAATGTGAAACCAAAGGAACAGTGTTTGGTGGATGGGGAGTACTTGGTCATTGGGATTACTCTTGTAAACACAGGCAGCTCAGGCACAGAGGGGGAAAAACATTTTCCCAAAGCCACACAGAGAAGCTAAAGTTCATACACAGACCTCTCTGCTCCTGCCAGCTGACTCTCTTTCTCTGGAACCACATCTCAAGGGAAACTTTGGCACCCAGAGAAACCACACCATGGTCCTGGTTTCTTTCTGCTGGGTGTCAAATACATGGAATCCTGTCCACAGCGGACATGTTTTTGTGGTGGGCACCAGTCACAGTCCTCACACATGCAAGGCAAATGCTCTCTGCTCCTGTGCTATAGTCTAGACCCACGGTGGACACACTGCCCTCCTGTTTCAATGGTGTCCCTCTAGACTGTACTATCTCACAGGGTCAGTTAGTCCCTGCAAAGTAGTGAGCCCTAATTTGGTGAGCTCCTACTGATCCCTCAAAACCCCTGTTCTTACATCTCGAAGCTGAAGAAAACAGGGTTAGAGACAGACTTTAGTAAGGACAGCCTGTAGATTGTTGCTCAGACAATGGGGGTGATCTTCAGAATCCAGAATTTCTTTTCTTACATGTATTTTTTTTCTGCATTTTTCAGAATTTAGGGGCAGGAGCAGGAGGCCATAGCTCATGCCTACCAGTTGCCTTGTATGACTGACTCATTGCTTATCCATTGATCTGTTCTGCACGGCTGCCCATGCTCTCTTGTGTTTTTGCCACACCTGTCTGGCATTGCATTCATGCTCCCCTGGCACAGATGGCATGGTGCAGGCCCAAGGTGAGCTGTGTTCTGGTCTCTCCTGCGAGTTAGGAGTGGGAGCCATCCACGTTCATCCACTAGTAGCATAAGCCAAACCCTTCCTGTCAGACACAGACAGGACAGACAGACTCATTGTTAGTGATATAGGAGTCCTGCGCCAGTGTCTCCCAATTTGTGAGAGTTTCTCTCCAAATGGATCCACGACTCCTCTCTGCCTGGGTCTGCCTTTTCAAGTGGTGTTTAGGCAACACCATGTCCCGGAGAAGCATTTTAAAAATCTGATCTGATCCAATGTTTTATAAAAAATAAATAAATAAATAAAACAAAACAACCCCCCCC
>NW_022196904.1:56437266-56457156 GCF_008632895.1 Mastomys coucha
CCCCCCCCGAGAATAACAGCTTTTTCCCAGGCTGGTCAGCGCTGTGTCCAGGTTGCCCCTGGCAACGACACATTTTGGGTTGGCGGCTTCTCTGAGCCTTTGTTTCTCATGTGCACAGTGTGGATAGGGGTAGGTGAAGGTTGTTTCCGGCCCCACATTCTGAGAGGACAAACCCACACCTCAGGGGCCTCTCCTGCCCCTTTGTCCCCTGGCTGGCATCTCAGCAGCCAGAATAAAAGCGCCTGTGCTGCGGCTTCCCAGGGGCTCTTGCCTGAAAACAGATAGTCTAGTGACCAATGAGAGAAGTTGCTGACCACCATGGCCTTGGCCAGTGCTGGTCATTTGGACCCCAGAGCTGGGAGCCTTGCCCAGGCTGCATAGCATCCTGCCAGCCCCACCCCCACAGCCAGAGAGATTGCCCGACATCCTTTCCTTTTTCCTGGAAACTTCCATTTGTGTACTCCCAAAGTATCAAAGTGGCCGATGGAGAAGAGAGTCCCAGCAACAGCCTGGGCCAGAATCAAGTGGCAAAGCCAAGGTGAGTTTCCCTCCAAGTTCACCAGCTCATAGCTCAGTCATCTGCACTTGGCTCTCCTGGGGCTCTGCGGTTGCCGAGTAACCTGTGGCTCGAGATCCCATTCACCCATCCGGCCCAGATGCATTGAACATAACCTGGCAAATCTAGCCTCCAGCTCATCTGGCAAACTTGCCAGTGCCCCTCAGAGAGGACAGAGCGATAGCTTTGTGAGGCAGGGCTTGCCGTTCATGATTTCCTGTGCCTGAGCTGTGCTGACTCCGGGCTACAGTTGTCCCCAAGACACAGTACTCAGGACTCTAGGCCTGGGTCCTTACCTGATAAACAGGTGTAACCTCCGTAACCCTTGGCTTCCCAGGACTCTAGAACATTCATGAAAGTAGAAAGTCGATTGAACTTCTCTGCTTTCTGTATCCCAGAACTTAGTGCTGTCTTTCCATACTGTGTTTCTGTGGGCCTGGGGTTTGGACAGAGTAGGAGTGACTAACCCCTGCGGTGTAACATGAAATCTCAACTCATAACCTGGCTATGGCTGAGAAGGCCTGAATAGAATGTTCTGAAGATATCTCTGTCTAGGCTTATCCAACCTCCTGGTTCTGGCTCTTATCTGGGACCAGGAGCCTCCATGTCCCTCTCTGTGGTAGGTGGTCCCTCTCACCTCCTGTGGCTTCTCTGTGGTGGGTGGTCCCTCTCACCTCCTGTGGCCTCTCTGTGATGGGTGGTCCCTCTCACCTCCTGTGGCCTCTCTGTGGTGGGTGGTCCCTCTCACCTCCTGTGGCCTCTCTGTGATGGGTGGTCCCTCTCACCTCCTGTGGCCTCTCTGTGGTTGGTAGTTCCTTTCAGCATAGCAGCCTTAACCTAGTCAGACTACTTGTTTGGGATCTTAGAGCTTCAGAGGTGAGTACCTGCTCCATTGCCTTTTCTGACTGAATTTTGGAGACATACCCCTTCATTTCTACCATATTCTGTGGGTTGTAAGAAAGCCCAAATGCAGAGATCTGTCTCCAGACAGAGGCATGGTGAGGTAGGGGAATCTGTGGTAGCCAGCATTGCTCTCTGGGTTCCCTGGCCTTTCCTTGGCCAACTCCTCACCTCAGGGGCTGCTGGGGAGGCTCTCTACAAGCCCCTGGAGTGCAGGGTGGGCTCTTCCACTTCTCCTGCACCATTGCTGGGCAAGCTCAGGGTAAATTGGAGCTCAAAGGACCATGGAGCTGAATGGAGTATTCTGGCTTGCCTGGCCAGCCTACATCTTTCTATGACTTTGGGACTTATGTCTTGGATCTCATTTTGTGGTTCTGGAGTGAGGTAATCCAGGCAGAGTCCCCTCCTGGAGTCAGACTATATGTGGTCTGCAGAGAATCCAGTAGCCTCCTTTTGTATCTATGATTTAGGGGCTCTGGGATAGAACTGCTCGCTGTCCCATCTCTGCTCGGTGAGGGACTGGCTCTCAGTGGCAGGGTAATTTCCACGTAGCTGCCATGAAAGTGAACTACAGGCACAGCTGCTGCTTTCCTTGTGGGCTGAGATGTTCCTGAGCAGCTTTGATGAGAAAAGCAAAATGATGAGATCAGCTGTGGGGATAGGGCTCCTGCACTTCTAGAAGCGAGGTTTATCTGAGAGCTTTTATAGAAAGCATCTTTCCCTAGACTCTCAGCTTCTCTTTTCACTGTTGCTCTGTTCCTGTGTGCCACTGACTCTCAGATCCCAGAGGGGACACAGTGCTCTAGCTGGGCCTCTGTATAGTGGTATACACACACACACACACACACACACACAGAGAGAGAGAGAGAGAGAGAGAGAGAGAGAAAGAGAGAGAAATAGGCAGACAGATAGACCAGACACAGAGAGACAGACAGATAGACAGACATATACCACAGACAGACAGACAGACAGACACAGACAGACAGACACCACACACACACACACACACACACACACACACAGAAATAGGCAGACAGATAGACCAGACACAGAGAGACAGACAGACAGACATACATACACCACAGACAGACAGACAGACAGACACAGACAGACAGACACACACCACACCACACACACACACACACACACACACACACACACACACACACACACATACACACACACACAGGAGGTGGGGAGGAGATAGACTGTAGAGAGAAAGCGGGGAGGGGAGAGGGAGACAGACTGCAGAAGCCTGTGATATGAAAAAGCCAAGACACATTTAACATTTTCCTTATTGCATGTGGAATGTAAAACACTAAGTAGAAATTTCCATGTCCTCTCCCCCATAGTCTGGCCCCCAGGCACACAGGGCTTCTCTGGTTCCCTGGTTGCCTGATCACCTAGGTATCTATATTTACATCCGCTCTCACACAGTCACAAGGGTTTCTGCTTCCCCAGACAAGGTCACACTTGGTAAAGTCAACTCATGAAGTCCACAGACTCTTCTTAGAGCGTCCACCAGTCCAGAAGCATCCATTTTTTAGCTGGTCCCGTCCTGTTTTGATTGGCTGGACAGCTTAGACAGGCTGGGACGTTGAATATGGGCGCCCCCTGGATGCTGTTGAGGGAACTGCTCCAGAGAACTGGCCAAGGGAAGAGCAGGGTTGATGTTGAGAGGACCAGGCTGTTGGAGGCTGGCACCTATGGCCTTCCTCCCTACTTAGGCCCCAGGGAAGCACTTGTATATTGGTCAAGTCCCTACCTGCTGGCTGTCATGGTCACCCGTGTTCTTGCACTGCTGGGGGGAGGCTGTACTATTTCCCTGAGCTCCTGTCATAGTGGGCCGAGAGCTCATGAGAGCCTTTCATTTTGGGGTCCACATAGAATCGTGGCATATTTACTTGGTCACAGGGAAGCCCTGACCTCTCCTCCTGTTTCTCCTGCAGATCTGGGCAGAGGCTGTCCTGCTGTGTGAGAAGGGATAGCTGGGATGGTCCTTGAAGTTAGAGGAGTGGCTCTACATGGAATTCCTTCACCCTACACAAAACCCAGTACCCCTCAGAAGATGCCCTTCTGAGGAGGAGTGTGGAGGGCGGCTCTGGTCTCTGTGCTGAGGGAGATCTCCTCTGTGCCCTTGCCAGAAACCAGTGTGTACTCCCAGAGCAGGGGCCAGGTGGCTCAGAGGATAGAAGAGTCAGGCCCTGCCACAGACTCAACTGAGGCTGGGACTAACGATGGGGCCAAACCCAAGCCCGAGAGGGTTTAGAGGCCAAAACCTGAGTTATACCTGAGCCAACAGTGATAGGTTTTAGTGTGGACCTCTGGTGAATGATGGCAACCCCTGTCGTGTCCAGGCCTCAGTGTGAGGAATGTGAGGTGCCTAAAGGCCTCAGGGATGTATAACTGGAGCTAAGGAAACAGATAAACATGTACCCTGGTAGAGCATGTTCTTTCTTGTGTCCCTTTAGGATAAGTAATGTTGGGATTTTTCCCATCTGCTCTTCCCATTAAGATTGAGGTCCTGCTGTCGTTAGGGTCCTCCAGCTTCCTGTGTTGAGAGATCTAGGGACTCTGACTGTTTTTTCTCTTTGCTTCCTGGTTGTGAGGTAGACAGTTTGCTTTGCCATTCACTCTGGGTCATTACCATCTGGTTCCAAAGCAACGGACCTGGGTAATCCCAGGCTGTGAGATAAAGATTTTTAAAAAGTTAATTATCTCAGACATTTCAGTATAGTGAAGGGGAACTGAGTATCTTGTGCCCAACAGCTACAAAGTAGCAGCCCCCAGAGGCTGGCTGCACATTAAGGATAGGAGTGTCCATGAGGCCTCAGAGCTTGACCACAGCGAGTCCACTAGTCATCTGTCTAAAAGCTGTGTCTGTCAGTGGAGACAGAAAAGGGAAGCAGTATTGCTGTGTGAGAACAGTGTCTCCATTAAACTGAAAATGCTCTGGTGTACTGAGCACTCTGAAGGGCTGTGGCTTCTGGAAGCAGCCCGTGGAGGCTGGCACGTACTGAAACTGATGACACCTTGGGACAGGATGCCTAGCTTGAAGTAGTTTGGAAGCTGGGAGGCAAGGGGCACGTGCCCAGGCAGTGGAATCAGGAGAGCACAGGGTCACCAAAATACATCACATACCTCCTAAGAGGGTATCGGCTGGGAGGGAGCCAGCAGCCTGTGCAAAGGCTCACTCACGTGAGTGAGTCCTGCCTCTGCCTCACAGGCTTTCTAAGCAGCAGAACATGAAGTGGGCTCTGGCAAAGAGGGAGGATGCACCATGCTGTTAGAGGTCTGGCTTTGAGGCCAGGCTCCAATGCTGAGAAAAGTTGCACCAACTGGCCAGGTGGCCTGGCACTGCCTGAGAAGCCATTCATGCTTCTCAGAGGTGTGTTACTCAAAAACTGACTTTCCTGTCATTGTGAAACTCCTACAGGAGATGGGTTGAAAGGTATGGGAATCTCTGTCCAGGCGTTAGATCTCTGGATCTGTCCAGACCTTGAGAAGTCATTGTGAAACTCCTACAGGAGATGGGTTGAAAGGTATGGGAATCTCTGTCCAGGAGTTAGATCTCTGGATCTGTCCAGACCTTGAGAGGGCCTATGATACTTGCTTCCCATGGCCAGCCAAAATGCTCCCGGGGTTCTGACTGGATGTGACAGCTGCAGCCCTTGCTACAGACAGTTAAAGACTCAGTTCCAGGAAGTAGTGTGCTACCCCAAGGGCGGCATTATCTACAGTCCTGGAATGTTCTCTGTGCAGACTGTGCCTGGGAGAAATGACATTTCCTCCCAGGCTTAAAGGAGGAAGGTGCTGGAGTCTTACTTGAGTCGTGGATCATTTCTATATTCTGGAAAGTGACTGACAAAACTTATTCTTTTGGCAGTGGCTGCTGTGATGCTCAGAGTCCCAAGGCAGACCAGCCACAGCAAGAAAGTCCGTGTGCTGGCCCAGTTGTCATTTTATAGTATTTAAAGTGATTTTTTTATATGACTCAGATCTTAGTCTTATTATAAAAGAAATTACTCAGCTAAACCAGAAGAGAACCAACAAAAACCACTGGTGACCTCAGGAGCCAGAAATGGTCATAGATCACATTTTGATGTGTGTCCTTCTGAAAAACACTATGTTTGTGGTTCTTATTCACAGGTACCCAAGGCCGCACTCGGTACATCGTGAATACCTTATCCTGCCTTGAGTTGGTTGGGTTTTATGTTCCAAAGGTTTACCACGGTGCCTTTGGAACAAGGAAGGGATTGAAGGCTGAACTGTGAACTGTGTCCCCTCAGGATCTGCAAGCTGGAGCCCTTACCCTAGTGCTTTGGAATGTGACCACAGGTCAGGCTTCCTGTGACTGACAGAGAGTGATAGCCATCCTAAGAATGTCACAAATGGTTCACGTGCAATGTGGCAAGCCCACAGTGGGCCACAGACCCAGGTCTATTCTGCCATTTCCAGGGACATGGAGGGAAATCCTAGAACCTCCAGATCTGGGGGGTGGTGTGGGCAGTCCCTGCCTCTAACACATGACTTGTGACAGCCGCACACTGCAAGATCCTACTGTGAAGCAGCTGTGTGCATCTTCCTTCTGGCCCTGGGCTCTTTACTGGTCCTGTGGGTGCCAAGGATACAGGGGTTGGGGCTGCTGCCTGGCAGCCATTTGGATGTACCTTTTGGGCAGGAATAGGGTGTTCTCCTCTGGAGTTTTCTGCCATAGGTCAAAGAGATGCTAAATCCCAAGGTGCTGGCATCTTTTCCTCTGTCGATGCAGCATTTCCAGGGCCTGGCTGTGTGGGGTAGTGTCATGGTTCCTCTGTCTATGTTGCTGATGCCGCATGTATAAGGCTCCTAAACCTACTAGATGTGGAGAAATGAATCAGTCCCTAAAGAACAACAAACTGCTATACACTGGACACATAACTCCCTCCATTAAACAGTGCTTTCAAAATTGTCATCAATCTGCACTTGCCAACATTTAATTAAAATCATAGTCTAAAATACCAGACTATCATCAGTGTTTTAAGCATCCTAAGAAACAGCTTACCATGTGATAGCAGTTACTCAAGCAATTTTGAAGTCTCCTGGTGTCCACGAGGAATTGCTCCAAGACCACCCTTGGACCAAGTCTATGGAGGTGCAAGTCCCTCATGTGAGATCATGTGGTTAGTGCATGGAACCTGAATACTTCCTCTCAAAGGCGTCAAATTCTCCTCAGGTGACTGACAGTGACACTATGGAAATGCTTTCTAAGTATTTGCTGTCCTGTATTGTTTGAAGAGAGGAAAGACCAGAAATGAAATTGGCACACGGTCTGCCCCGTTCCACATCCTTCCTTACCTTTTTCACTTGAAGTTGATTAACGTTTTAGATCTTGTAGCCATGGAAGGCTGACTTACCTATTTACTTACTAGATGCTGAAGACCAAGGGTTCCAACTTCCTCCATACCTCGTAGCCAGCCCCTTCCCCCTGCCTCACTCTGTGTGTGTGTACGTGTGTGTGCGCGTGTGTGTGTGTGTGTGTGTATGTGTGTGTATGTGTATAAGCTTACACCAAGCTGCAGAACAATAATCCATGGAGAGACGAAAACGAAACTCAGATCAGCCTTAGTGAGGTTTCTTGTGCTGGGCTAGATTTCTGGAGTCTGACCCCAGGCAGTCTATTCTAGCCATATTTAAGCTCAGCAAACTTCTGGAAAGAAATCCCTTAATGACACTTAATTCAGTCCCAAGTGTATAACAAAACTTAAGGCATGTTTACATCGATGCTCTTTTAAAAAAGCATATGGTTTCTTCCATAAAGATGGGTTCTATTGTCTCAGAAGCAATGCTGAAGATAAGTGTCTATGGAGAGTGACTGAGTTACACATAATGCCTGTGGCAGTCAGGAATGACATGGCCCTAAGATAACATGGAAATCACTTAAGCTGTTGTAAGTGCAAGTGATATCCATCATTCAGATGGGTTTTATGGACTTAGAAGCAGTGGTAAAGTTTTGGGGGGAAAGTCTGGGATAGACAAACATAATATTCTGAGGGACTCAGGTGAAGCCAGATAGCACAGATCCCAGGTTGTAAACTCCACCCTTTCCCAGTCTCCAGGTGGAAGATAAAAAACATCTACTTCCTTTGAAGAGCCTGAGTGTTTCTCTTTCTCGGCTTCCCCAGTGCTTCTCTGTGCTCACAAGGACCTTACTCTCTAGACCTCCTCTTCCTAGGCTGTCTGAGCCTTTCTAGACTTGTGACAACCTTCTGGACCCCTGGGAATGAGGGCAGAGCACAGGCGGCCTTGGAAGACACCAGACAAAGCTACATAGGGTCTGGCTGTCCTTGGTCGTCCTGGGCAGGCTGCTGGCTCTTTCTCCAGCGTAAACAGCATGGAGTTCAGGCATGAAGCTGAGTGTCCTTTCTGTACCAAGAGTGCAGTGGTGGTGTCTGGGAGCCCTGGGAAGCTCTAACCATCACTATGCTTTTGCTTCATGTTATTTTGTAGGCTGGTTGTCCCCCAACCCAATGTGTGCTCACGATATTCTGACCTACTTGAGCAGTCTCATGGAAATAGATCTTGCTAGCATCTGCTTGGTAGGCAGAGTCTAGGTTCATTTTTTCTGGCTGCAGTCAGAGTGTACAGGCAGGGCCCTTCTCAGCACTGGCTGCTCTACATCACTGTGCAGGAGAGAAGGAACCCTGACTTTTGTTTTGGTTTTTGAGTCAACGTCTCTCTTTGTAGTTCTGGCTGTCCCTGAACTTGCCGTATAGACCAGGCTGGCATCGAACTCACAGATATCCTCTTGCCTCTGCCTCCTGAGTGCTGAGACTAAAGGCATATACCACCATGCCTGCTGTAGCTCTTGACTTCTTGAGGATGCTCTGAAAAGTCCTACTCGAGTACAACCAAACTGCCTGAATACAGCATAGGCTCTACTACCAGCAAAGGCTCTACTGCCAGCAAAGGCCTCTGGGAAATGGCAGACTGGCAGAATAAGCCATTGTGTACAAAGGGGTACAGCTACTATAACTAATACCCCACCTCTTTCTATTCCTTTGGCCTGATCTCTATTCAGTGGGCAATGGTGCACTCCCAGTAGCTGCACTGGATGCCTGTAATGATGTGCGGGGTTTGTGGGTGGGGAGCAGGCTGGGCACTCCCTTCTTGATGGTACTCTAGTCATGCAGTTATGACCAGCTCCTTCACAGGGCCTTTGCTTGTGTAAGCTCTGCTATGTGAGGCCCTGAGACCTCACGTAAATGCAGTTTCTTGGCAGCACTGCCCTATCTGGGCTTTCTCCAGCCTCTTGTCATTGGCTGCTGGTCTCCTGAGTTTTCCCTCTCTAGCTCCTTATTTTGTTTGGATGTCCCGTCACCCCTGCCCTCTTGAGCAGAGAGGCCCCAGCAGCAGAGTGTCTTTGGGTGATTGCCACTGTGATACTGCCTAATAGCTCAACAAGAGTTCAAGAATCATGACTGATCCTTTAGTTCTTGTAACTGGAGGGTGACAGAAGCCATTTCATCATGTGGAAAGGCTGTGTTTCTTTATGACACTGGCCTGTGCAGGCCATTTAACCATTTTCCAATTGTGTTTTTTCTTATGGATGAATATGAATTTTGCATACAAGATAAGGGAACTGTTCCTCTTTCATTTATGTTATAAATACACTTTAAACTTTTTGGTTTTGTTTTTTTGTTTTAGTTTTTCAAGACAGGGTTTCTCTGTGTAGCCCTGGCTGTCCTGGAACTCACTCTGTAGACCAGGCTGGCCTCAAACTTAGAAATCCGCCTGCCTCTGCCTCCCAAGTGCTGGGATTAAAGGACTGTGCCACCACTGCCCGGCTAAGTACACTTTAAAAATGATATTTTTTAGTGTGTGTGTGTGTGTGTGTGTGTGTGTGTGTGTGTGTGTGTGTGTATGTGTGTGTACAACTTGTTGGAGTTGGCTCGCTGTTTCCACCACGTGGGTTCTGGGGATTGAACTCAAGTCTTCATTCTTGCCCGTAAGGTCCTTTATGTGATAAGCCATCTCATCAGCTCTGTGGACTTTTTTTTTTTCTGTCAGTTGTTTGTTTACCTTTGCAGTACAGTTTCCTTATAGATGTTTTTATTGTTGTTGTTTTACTTTTTGTTTGTTTGTTTGTTTTCAAGACAGAATTTCTCTGTGTAGCCCTGGCTATCCTAGAACTCACTCCTTGAACCAGGGCTGAAACTCAGAGATCTGCCTCCTGCCTGCTGGGATTAAAGTTATATGCTATCACTGCCCAGGTTTCTTTTAGATTTCCAATTCTTCTGTAGCCAAGTTCATTAGCCATTTCTCTCCAGGTTCCTGGTGGTTATGTGACAGTCTTCCTGCCCTGCCAATGAGGCTCTGGTTAGGGCTCTGTTTGTGGACAGGAGAAGATGAGGAACTAAAGGTGGGCGGAGTCTGCAAAGTAAGAGAGGCTGTCCATCAGCACAGCAGCCTGAGAGCCAGTGGCACAGGCTAGGCGCAGGGCAGTCAGAGCCAGGCTTGTGTTTGGGGATCCGAGCAGGCAGCTCTGGGACGCCAAGGTGACCTCCAAGGCTCGCCTTAGGGATCAGGGTGGGAAACAGTAGTGAGGGGTTCAGTGGTCACAGAATTCAAGGTCTGGTCCTCAGGATTCAGAGCCTGACTCACACAAGGAAGTGAGGAGCTAGCTTTCCCCAGGAGTGGGGCCAACAGAGAAGCATCTGCCCATGGGAATTGCTACAGGGCATCCAGAAACACCCAGCAGTGGGCTGAGTGGGGTGGGGGCGCTATGTCTACCCTGGGCAGCAAGGGGACCTGGGAAGGCCAGAGCCTGTGTGTTGCTCTCAAGAGACAAAGGCCATGGTTTCGTCTAAGTCTGTTTATTTTCAGATAACACAAGTTCTCATGAGCATGCACCCCCCAGCACATCTTACATTTGCTTTTTATAATTTAATTCTAGAAAAGGTTCAGTAACACAAGCCAAGTAACAGTCTCACATTCGAACGTGAGTTCTAGGTTTGGCATCCTCTAAGGGTGATGCTCGGCAAAGTTGTGCGGGTGTGCACAGGATTTATAAAATGTTCCCTGTGGTATCCATACACCCTGTTAACAACTTGGCTTTCTTTCATCTGCTGTCCACGTGGGCAGTAAATGTTTGGCAAATGCATAATTCAGTATAAGTCCCATACGATGGGATTTCACAACCAGGCCTAACCGCTGAGATATTACTTAATTTGTTAAAGTGATAAACAAGATTATGATGTGCAAACAAACAGGGCTTATGCTCCAGCTGCGTCCAAGTTTATTTTACCAAGCCATAAACACAGGCCCTTTCTCCAGGCCCGATGACTGGGTTTCTCCTTCCTTTTGTTGGGGGAGAAGAATGTAAAGGGGGAGCAGGAGCCCTCACACTGGGCTTTCCGGCCGTGACTCCTGAAGGAACCCATTCATCCCCACTATTGGGCAATGCTGCCTACCCAGGGTCCTTCTGGGGTTTCCCATATGCAGCCTTTGCCAAGCAGGAGATGTGATCTCAGCTGGACCAAGCTGGGCCCCACACTCCAGGGATTCAGAGCCTTGTGAAACAGGCTGAAAGACTGGGGTCTTTGGGAAAGGAGGGCCAGGGGTCACAGCCCTCCTCCCACCTTACCCCGAACTGCTCCTCAACCAAGACTCTGTAGTGTAATTCCATCTGAGGCTGGCGATAAAATACGGACAGGCCCATTCATTATGCTGGGAAGGCTTGGCAAGGGGTCACTCTCCCCAGCTCCTGGAAGCCTATGGAAGAGGCAAGAGGACGCCTCTCTCAACCAGACCCTGTGGCTTCCCATGGGCTGGTAACTTTCCCCACAGAACCTGAGAACTCCCAAACTACCAGTAGCTCCTAGCTTCTCAGCCATTCTTAGCAGAAGGCTTAGCAAAGAACCCGTTTGTCTTCTGTGCCTTAGGAGGGCTGTAGCTGAGGGGTCAGGCAGTGGCTCGGACCTGCTGGCTCCACATGGAGGCCCTTTCCATAGGCATTACCTTCTCTTGCGAGTACAAGCCTCCAGCCGGCCCAGCTCCTCATAGGACTGGTAGAAGATGTCAAACTCCCTGGCGCCCCAGCCCCTCCAGACAGCCAGGCACCACTCTGTGTTTTCGTTTGCAAAGCCGCACACTACGGTGTCCTTTGCCACCACTGCGGCATCCACCAGGACCCTGCAGAGAGATGGGGTCTGTGATCACCCACAGGAGTTCTCACTAGGTCAGGGTGGGGCCTCTTCATGTATATCCTCAAAGGGGACTGAGTTACTAAGAGGGTGTCATAAACAGCTCTGGCTCTAGAATGGACTTGAAGGTCCCTATTCTCCCTGGTAGTCTAGTCTATGGGATGGGGCCTTATAATACCAAGGGTATCCATTTACTTTTGAAAGCACTGGCAGTAGAATAACACTCTGAAAGATCACTGACTGACACAAGCAGAGCAGGCATTGTCCATGCCTGTCTTTGGAATTCTGGCGCCTAGAATAAACCGCCAACTGAATATTACTATTCAAGAACAAGCCATGAGGGTCAGAGGGATGACTTAGTGGGTAAAGGGGCTTGCCTCCCTATGAGGTGAGTTTGATGACCTAATTCCTGGAACACAGGTAAAAGCAGGAGGGAACTTCACTATCCTGTGACCTCCACAAACACATTGTGACGCATACCCGCACCCCACAGTGAAAACACAAAAGTGACCCATGAGTGTCCTTGTTGCAGACCCCTCCCATTCTGTCCCCCACAGACTCAGGAAATTCAGAGAAATAGACAGAAAATCTGCTGTCTCCAAGCCATGGCTGTTTACATTGTTTTGAGGCTGTGAACTGTTCTGCATGGTCTGTATGTGCATAGCATGATTCTGCTCAGCCACAACAGATGATTCCCTGCATCCTCTTTGTCCTGGTGGTGTCTCTGCGGGGCTGGTGGCCCATCTCTGGGTCTGGTTGCATTCCCTCCTCCTATGCCCAGTGACTGAGCACGACTATACACGAAGGCTCTCTTTCACCGAGGTATCATGAGTCTCTGGTCCTTCCTTGCTTTTTCAACTGGCTAACTTGGGCCCTTCTCCTTCTAGCAAATGTGCCTGAGTCTTGAGAAAACCTGTCTCTTGGGGGATGACTAGAAAAGGGTACCAGTACAGTCAGAGTAGGTGTGCCAAGGTCAACCAACCTGGTTCTGAGGACCCGTTTGTTTCCCAAAGCCCAACTTGGAAGCTGGGAACTACTTCGGCACAAAGCTTCCTTTTACCAGGTCAGCCAGGGTTCAGGAGCAAAGCATGATCTTATTTCTAGAACCAGTCACAGAGAAGATCCACTGCCTCAGGACTCACTGAGAAAGCTCAGTGCTAGCAGTCAAGGGACTGGATGTGGCATGAGTGACTGGCTGCTTGTCACTGATTGTCCTGCTCTGGGCAGAATGGGACTGTGTGATGATATTAAAGATGAATAAAGTCCTTTGCCCAAGGATGAGTGACAGCGCATGCTGCCAGCAGATCTACTATGATGGGAATACTGCACACATGTTTGGCTTCAGGGCCTTTCAGGGGGAGCTTCAGTGTAAGGGATAAACACTACCAGGAAATCTGGCTTAACACCAGGCTCCCATCTCCCTGGCCATGAAGACTGTGCCTTGAACTGGCATCCTCATAGCAGCGACTGGCATGTCTCCTAGTGCTACTCACTGCAGATTAGCATCCAGTCACATTCTCAGGTTCAGAGAGTGCAACCATGTCACCTGACCCTATCTGGTGCTTTATAGGCTGGTGGGTCCCCTGATATGGGTGGGGAGACCTCTCCTCTTTGGTAGGAAGGACAGTGAACCGATTGAAGAGACTCTCATTTCAATCCCAGCTGAGTCTGGCCCTGGAGATATGCATTTAGCAATGTACCTCATCCACAGATACACAGACACTCCAGAACGAGATATCTGTGGCCAGTGGTTGATGCTCTATTCAGCTGTCATGCTGAACCCCAGGAGCTGCCTGGAAGACCCCACCTTGCTTCTGTTCTGCTCTGTGGCCACACTGGTGGATCCAGGGGCTTATCTGTGGGAACCCAGGGGGCAGCAGGAGTGCTGTTCTGTCTAGTGGACATGTTAGTGAGCCATGAGGTTCCCCACACACCTCTCTCCCCAGCCCTACAGAATGGTTCTCAGTCTTACCCGTGCGGATTGAGCTCTCGGGCTTTTAAAACAGCGATGACTCTGCCCCGCTGGGCACCTGAATCCTTCTCTAGGCCGATGACAATGATATCTCCACCATGTCTAAGGAACCAAACCAAGACAGGGGAAGAGTTGGCTCAAGGAAGTTGTACTCTCCAGTGGGCCTAGGGCAAGTGAGCCAGGAGGTAAGGAGCCTGAAGTTTTCATGAAGGGAGCGTCAGTGGATGTGCCGTGTGATGCAGAAGAGGACCTTCCCCCACAGGAAATCTGAGTATGTTTTGTGGCACTTTGAGCTTTCTGATAGGCAGGTGATGAGATAAGTTTCTGTGTGGACATTCTTAGATTTACTGGAGAGATCACTCTCACTTCTAAAACTGAATGGCGAAGCCTGCTTGGCAAAACTGCCTAGATGGATCTGGGAATCTTTAAGGAAACCATGGGTCCCACTCACCCCAGCCCCAAAGCAAGAGCATTAGGCATCTCAGAAATGATACTCACACACCACAAAACTTACCTAGGGACCCAAATGAGGTCTTTGACAGCAAGCACCTTCACAGCCTGCAGGTGTTGGCTGAACGTCTCCCCATCCATGGGGCTCAGGTCATGCTCAGTTCTGTCAGAGGTGACACTGGGCTCCTGCAGCCTGTCTGAGTCTTCATAATTGGCTGAGAAAGGCACGCTGGAATAGCTGGTGAGGGAGCTGGGCAGACTGGAAGGAGACCTGGGATCTTGGTGGGGTGGGGACGAAGAGTAAGAGGACATGGAGCAGTAGTCAGTGAGCGAGTCCTGGTGGGTGAGGATCTGCATGCCCAGCTCCTCACTGTACATGATGCTCACGTCTGCAATACACTCTTCCTCAGGCTCCTTTGAGATGGTTGTGTGACTGCCTGGGGTTTCTGGGACCGAGGGCTGCACAGAAAACGTGTCCCTGAGAGGACTGGGGTCCCCACAGAAGTACCGGGCACAGAGCTGGTAGGTGGCCGAGTGGTACATCACTAAGGAGTTGGCCTTGTCATCGAGGCACCAGACCATCTCCTCTCCTCTGCAGTCTGAGCTGCATACAAGTGACGTGACCATGGACGGAGCTGTGTAGGGCTCCAGCCGCCTGCTGATGTCCAGGATGGTGCAGTCAATGACGAGGAGGCCCGGCCCGTTGCTGTACCAGACCTCAGATCCACTGTTGACCACTTCCATCGCCTTCACTGGGTAGGGGTTCTGCCGTGAGTCTTCGTCTGGGATGCAGAACTTGGACCTGTTGGCTGTGTGTGAGCACAGGTAGGAGCAGCTTTCTTTTGGGATGCCCCGTGCCACAGGAAACACAGCCACGAGTCCATCAGCCAGGCCTGCCAGCACCAGAAAGGAGTTCTGTGGGGGAAGGGACAGGGATACATGATGCTTTTTCATGTCACACATTCTAAGAGAGAAACCACAGGCACCAGACTTATCTCTATATGTGCCTCAAGTGGTCACATGATCTCCCATAGTGCCTCAGAGAAGTAAAGTCTTTGAAATCTTGGCCTGCTCAGAGGTCTCAGGACTATGTCATAGCAGAGCCCCGCCTATCATTGGTGCTGCCAGGCAAGAGGTGAGCCAGGGAGAGACATGCCCATAGTGCCGAGGGCATCAAGCAAGGGTGTCACCACCTGGCATTGGTCTCTTGCTATATGAGCAGCGGGGAGCTGCCTTTCCTGGATACCATGAAGGCCTCATGAAAGGCAGGACAGAATGCTCTCCATATTGTAGACAGTGTATTATTAATATGATAGCTGTTGTAGGCATGAGTTCTGTTCATTGCCCACATGGCAGAGAGCTCAAGAAAAGCAGGGGCCAGGTCTCTGTGCCCACCACTGTCACCCAGGCACTGCACTGGCATAGGAAAGGCTAAGTCTCATACACTTATTTGGCCATGGATTCCACTGTTTCTATCAGGTGGACAATATATGTCTCTAGAAGAAAGAGCTCCTAATGTAACTCTCCTATAGGCATGTCTTGGTCCCGTGTGCCCACATCCATACTCTGAAGAGCCTGGGCTGACACTACTGAGGAGTTTGACTTACCACGAAACACCATTTCCTCTGTAGCCACCCTCCAGAGGTTACTAGGTAGAAGCTAAAGTTACATGTACAAAGCCAAATACAGGCTTCCCGGGGTATCTCCAGAGCAGAGCAGAGCAGAGCAGAGCAGACACAGAGTGCCATGGGTCAGGGAAAGGGCCGCAGAACAAAGTCAGAGTTCAAGACAGGATCCCAGCCTTGTTCTAGCCAGGGGGAATGGCAGGAAGCCAATTTGTTAGGAGGCAGGGTGCCTGTGTGGAGCAGGGCAGGCAGTTGTTCAGGGTAATGGAGTGAGTGGCCTCTCATACCACATCCACAGTAAGGAGCCCTAGGAAAAGTTCTCAAAATCCATCTTCAGGATTTAGGTCAATAAAGCAGCCAGAGCAAACAGGCCATAAGTCTTTCTGGATCCTGGCTCTGCTGGCTGGCGTGGGGAACACCACGTTCGGCAAGGATGTGAGCGTGCTTGTGCAAGAATGCACGCACGCACGGTCTGCCCTGTGTGGCCTCCGAGGGACAACCTCCACGGGGGCAGGCTCCCTGCAAAGGAGGCTCACACAGAGTTTGCTTTATTTGCCCTGCTCCGGCAGGAGGTGCACCCTGTCTGGGGCACTGGCTGTCGGGGCCCTTCAATAATGCTTTGTGTCCGGTTCTCCCAGCCTCTGGTGTAGGGAGATCCTAGCTGCCTAGGCTGCCCTTGGGGCTACAATCATAAATGACTGTAAGGCTCATTTCATACCCATTTTCTGTCACTTCTTTTTCCTTTTATAAAGAAATGGAGAGAAAAGCTCACAGGTTTGATGACCAAAGAAGTCATGGCAACCATTAGTTTCCAAGTGCCCAGCCTGGAACTTTGGGCTGCAAAGGGTCAGAGACCTATTTCATGACTACAATCATCTTCCTTTTAGGTGGACAAATGGGGACCACAAAAGGGCAGTCAGCACATTTTAAAAAGATGTGCTAGGAAGTGCTACTTATGCACTGGTGGAAGGTACCCGTTGTACCCATAGGTGGCCTGACTGGATCCAGGGAGGGAAGCAGAGCTTGGGAGAGCAAGCAGTACCACCCAATGTCTCAGAGGAGAGGTCATCATTCTGCATCCTGACAGTTCACCAGAAGAGAAGGTGAAGCTCCTGTATCTACTGTTTGGAGGAGAAGGCCCAGGGCCAGTCAAGAGGTGGCCTTGCCAGCCCTAGTGAGGCTAGATTCCATGCCAAGATGTAGTGGAGCTGAGGCTGGGTAGCACTGAGTGGATGGGGTTAGGAGGGTGAGGGAGTGGCTTTGCTGGGCAATGCTGGGCAATGCTGGGCAATGCTGGGCAAAGGACTGAGGTCTGGGAAGGAAAGCAAGACTTAGAGAGGAGGTAGAGACAGATAAAAGGGAATCAGCTATGCCCACTGATCAGAAAAGATAGTGGCCAGGGCAGAAGAGAGGCTCCTGATACCTTTATCAAGAGAAGCACGTGCAATGGCTTACTTCATCATCCGCACCAGTAGGAGCCTCATTTAAGCCAGGGGCTCTGGCATTTGCTTATGGACAGTAGGCACTCCATGTTAATGGTGGTCACCTGGGTCTCTAAAGCTGGCTATGTCCTGGGCAAGGTGGCCCAGAAAGGTGTGACTCCATTGTCCCCAACAAGGAGATCCTCCCACACTTAGTGACAGACCTGAATATGCCTCTGTCCCCACCTTACCTTTTTAATAATAGGTACTGCCAAGAAACAGGTGACAACAGCTGGGGTGTCCAGGGCCTGCTGGGGCATGCTTAATGGGCACATGCCCTTAAGGCTGTAGATATAGATTTTCTGGTCCTGTAAAAGCAGACAAGCTCACTGTAAGGACCAGATAGGGAAGTGACTGGCATGACCTATTGGGATGCTTTTGGCCTGTGGAACCCCTTTGGCACCTTTTTAAAGGCAGCATTTCGCTTGCTAATTTATTTTTTGCTTTTTGTTTGAAAATTACAGTCTGGAAGAAAGTTAACTCATAGAGGATCCTAGGAGTGGGAGCCAGAACATCTCAGAAGCTCACTTCAGCTGTGTATTGAGCATACCACTAGCAAAGTGGGGTTCTAATACAGTGACAGTGTGCAGTGGGCAGAGTCCCTTTTTTATATGGGTCACCTCCTCTGTCCATCACCTTTAAACATATTTGGTGAATTTGTTGCTGCTATAAAGAATTACACTGGGATAGGCATTCTTAGAGATCTCTCTCTGTGTTCTCGTAAAACAGATTCTTAATTCTTGAGGCTTTAGTCCCATGGGTACCTATGGGTTTTTGCAGATCTATATACTTCTAAACATGTAGAAGGATTATGATGTTCCTTTCCCTACTCAAAACTCTGGAGCATTTGGTTTGGGGCAGTATTTGGATTTCTCACAGGACAGCTTCATGGGTCTTTCAATGACATCTGCACACGGAGGCAGAATGTCCTCAGAGACGAGCTATGTTCCCTGGCCCTCAGAGTATTATGAGGAAACACAGCATGCCATCAACACACCCAGTTTCTCCTGCTGAGAGTCTCTACCTATTCTTACTACCCTGAATCCCAGCTTCCAGCTGGTGGCAAGCAGGAGACAGCAGCGATTCCCCTGGTGATCTACCTCACAGGACCAATGACATTGTTTTAGGGATTGCTTGGGGACACGTTGACCTTGACATCTTGTAGTTTTACAAGTCTGGTCCACCTGGGAACTGTCCCCCTCTAATGCTCCTCCTGACACGGGCCCTGCAGGCTGGCAGTTACCTCTGTGGCTATCCACACTGAGCTCTGGACCTTGAGCTGACAGCTCAGCTTCATCCCAGGACAGGTCATCCTCTGTACTTCCAGAAGGCCTTTCTCTGTGTTGACCACTGTGTAATTCCTGTGGTGAGCAACATACGGTTAGTTCTAGACAGCCAGGGGCCACCTCCTTCCCCAGGCTGGTGGGATGGCCTTGGGACAGGGGTAATCATTTAAGCATGAAGAATCTATCACAGGTTCATGTTTTAAAGATTTGGTTTCCAGATGTAGGCACTATTTTGGGATGCTCTAGCAATGTTGGGAGGCAGGGCTAGCTGGAAGGGATGGAACACTGGTAGGAGGACTTGGAAGTTTCTATCAGGACCAGTCTCCCTCCCCACCTTCTCTGTCTCTCTCATTTCCTCCTCTCTCTGCATCTTGTCTTCCCAGGAGTAAAGACCATGCTTTTCCTCCCAAGGGCAGGGGGTCAAGAGGGCAGGGACTGGACACAGTGAGTCTGGATTAGTCATCTACCCTTGAGTTGTTTCTGTCAGTTATTTTGTTCACAAAATAACTACACAAAGGATGCCATCTGCTATCTTGTTCACCTCTAGAAATCAGAAGCACACCTTGCCACATTCTGAGAAACTCAAGGGACCAGCTTTCATGACCCTGGGGATATCTGGGTTTGCCTGCTGTACAAGACTTGAACATGGAGGAGAAAGGACTTTGCAACAGGAAGTCAGCCTCCTTTCCTTTTGTGACCTCCAAGGGTTCAGGCAACCATCTCAACACGATGACACAGGGCCCCTCCATTGGCCTGCTCACTGCCCTCCCACTGACCAGAGCCCGCCCATCACAGGAACAGAGTAGACAGTCCCAGGCTAAAGATAAGATGTGCAAAGTCCACACTTGACGGCGTGGAGCTCAAGACATGCCTCCAACCTGGGTGCTCCGAGAACAGCTCACAGTTAGTGAGGAGAGCCGGTTTTTGGCTCACAGGCCAGGATGTGTCCAGCACCGCTGCCCCCCAACATGTCCCCAGTGTCCTTTGCATGAAGAAGGGAGTGAAGCTGAGTAGAGGAATGGTTAGTTGATTAGCCACACTCCCCACAGCACACAGTTCTTTCTCTCAGTCAGAGAGCAGCGGACAGGAGCCATGCTCTAAGTTCTTTCCTGGAGCCAGGTTTTAGAAGGCTTTCACTATCTCTTACTGACACCAAACAGCTGGAGATGATAAAAATGGATACAAAACTTGCAAACTAAACTTCCTTTAAAGTTCTGTCTATCCATTTTAGTCTTTTCTCCTATGTATTGAAAAAAATTAACGATACGTTTGCTTAAGAAAAACAAAAACTGAGCTGGGCAGTGGTGGGGCACGCCTTTAATCCTAGTATTTGGGAGGCAGAGGCAGGTGGATTTCTAAATTTGAGGCCAGCCTGGTCTACAGAGTTCCAGAATAGCCAGGGTTATACAAAGAAACCCTGTCTTGACACCCTCTCC
>NW_022196904.1:56457166-56482324 GCF_008632895.1 Mastomys coucha
AAAAAAAAAAAAAAAAGATAAAGAAAAATTACGGAGAAAAGACCAGAGTCTAGTCACAGTGGCGTCATGTTGCCCTGGTTTTCCTGCCTCCTTTCCTTTCTTCTTCCATGGATCAGTCTGGGGATCTGAACTCTCTCTCTCCAGGTTCCCTGCTCTGTATGCCCAGGTAGAAGCTCCCACTCACTCTCCCTTCTTTGTATTGGTGGGAGAGTTTTTAAGGACCCTCTTTTCCTACTGGGAAAGATCATTTTTTCCCAGGTCCAACTCTCACCAGTATCCTGCTCATGTCTGAGACAAAGGGGAAAGCAAACATCCTCAAGTGGGTAAAAGAGGGTCTGTCCCAGCATCCATAGGCCAGGTTGGCTCTGGAGTCCCAATAAGATGCTCCCAGAAGCCTCAACCTGCTTCCTTGCTTCTCTTGTGTCAAATGTTCCAGGCCCAACCCTGGAAGCAGCCATTTGATAAACCCTTCTTCTCCTTGGTACTTAGAGACCATGTCTAGATCCTAGGGTGCCAATGACATTCCTTTGGTCCTCTTCAATGGAAAGAATTAGAAATGTGAATTTATTTTCCCCTCTGTCCATAGCTGCCCACTGACAGTTTAAGAGCATAAGATCCATGCAAACATCAGAATCCATTCTTCTGATCCCACCCTAATCAAGTCTAAGCCCCTCACCCCTGGCTGTAAGGCCTGTAAATGCTCTCCACTGGGACCATCTGAAGACTGCACTAACTTGCAAAGCTCTAGTTTGTGTCGGGGGCAGGAAGGGTAGCATGCACTGGACAACCCTACAGGCCATCACACAAGACCTTCATTCCATGGAGATTCCATCTCTTGCTACTCTCCTTTCCATGGCCTGCCTCTGGGTCTCAGGAATTCTTTTTTTCCTCCCAGTGGGTCTTCCCTACACACTACAGCAGACCTTTTGCCTTCTGTTACTGACTGCTTGCTGGGCCATACAATGCTGACCGTCAACTGCCTCAACCCTTTCCTGGATCTTCAGCTCACTCTACCTTGGGTCATATCTAGCTGGGGACCTTCTAGGGCCATTGTGTATTCTCCCTACTTTATGGTCTCAGGTCCTACGGCTCTTCTCTCTAAATGCCCCATTGAAAGACCCTCATGTCCTGTTCCCTCTCCTCTTCCTGGTGAAATAGTCAGGTTTTCAGCCATCTTCAGTCTAGGAGTTGGAGTGAGCAGAAGTCACATAGGCTGGTGGGTTTCTTTGTAGCTTACAGTGGGTCTCCGTATTTCCCTGCAGGCATCCTGGCTCCCCAGATTATGGTGGCCATTTTGGACCTTCTTTTGCCTTCTCAGATATCTTATTCCCCTATTCTCATTTCCTTCCTGCCACTTCACTATGAAAAAGAGCTGAAACCAGAAGGGACTGCTCGTGGCCAGCTATTACAGAGCGACCCTTCTGCTCTGGTCCCCTGCCTCCCTCTGGCTCTGGTCCATTGGCTTTCTTACCGTACCCCATTGGCTGCTCACCCTTCCACCTTCAGCATCATCTAATGTCTGTGATTTCTGTTCCCAGTGCACAGGGAAGGACAGAGGAAAGATTACCTGGATTCCTCCTTCCCATCCCAGAATACCACAGTATACTCCTGGCCCTGGGATGAGAAGAAGGCCGACTGCTTCCCACAGGGCAGCATGTACATGAAGGTGGCGAAGGTTGGGTCTTTCATCTGGCTCACCACAGACAGGGCCAGGGGGCGCTGCAGGAGAGAGGTCTCTAGTGAGCATAGCTGTGTGGTCTCCCATCCAGGGCCACCTGGCACAAGCCAGGGGTATGTGTGAATCCTCCTACTTGGGATTAGCTTAACACCAGACTGAAAAGGCTTCAGAACAACTCCCCAACCCCCCCCAACACACACAACACACACACATGCTCTAAAAATAAATGAATGAATGAATAAATAAATGAATAAATGAATAAATAAATAAATAAAGCCAGCCCTTTATAGCCTTTGGGTCATCATAGCTACAGTAACAGGCTCAGTTGGTCTGGTCTGGCGTCAAAGGCCTACCTTGTGTCCTATCTTAAGTCCAGGGTCATAAACTTTTGTAAGGGATCTTTCTCAAATTCTATTCATAATGCATTAATTATCTGATTTGATGGACAAGTGCTAAACTTGACATTAGGGGCCTCTTCCAACAAACAAGGGCTACCTTTAAAAATATAATACAGGCCCTGCTTCTCATGAACAAATCTTTCAAAGAGATATACCTTCCCCTATGTTTTTGCGTGGGGACTATATTACCACAATGCATTTGATATGTAAATTGAGTAAAACTCAAAAAGTTCCAGATTTCAGAGCATATTAGAGTTTGGATATTTGGATTGGGTATATTCAACTAACATGTAAATATTCTAAAAATCTGAAAAACTCCAAAATTTGAAATATTTCTGGTCCTACATACACATGTTGTAGAGAAAGAGAAAGGTAACTTTCCTACGGATGGGCAGACAGACAGACAGACACACACAC
Source organism: Mastomys coucha (assembly GCF_008632895.1). NCBI lineage: Eukaryota > Metazoa > Chordata > Mammalia > Rodentia > Muridae > Mastomys > Mastomys coucha. The sequence goes on from NW_022196904.1 coordinate 56,459,660, forward strand.
ACACACACACACACACACACACAAAGATTAGACACATCAGAGTAATCAAAGCTCCCTCTGGAAGAGATGCCCAGCAGTCCTTAGTGAGGGGATGGGATGAGCATGCACACACCATGCACTGGAGTTCCACAGCCCCTACCACCAACAGAAGACGGGCCAGGCTCCAGTCTGTTCGGTGTACCTTCTCTGGCTTTGTGTCCCAGCACTCCATCATGAGTGCCTGGAGTCGATGGAACTGCACTTCCTCCGGCTGCCCCAGAACTGGTCGGATGCCCTTAGACAACTTCTTGACAATCTGAAGTTGGTGGTGGCCCAGTGCAGGACGCTGTCCTGATAGCAGCTCATACAGCACCATGCCATAGGAGAACATATCTACCTGGGTAGGAAGGTGAGGCAAGTTAGGTCTCCTGCCTGGACTCAGCCACCTTAGAAAGCTGGCCCTGAGGAGGAGGAAGGAACGGGAGGGCACAACTGAGAAACTGGGCTCTCCCCAGTCCATCTACCAACTTCATCTACATAACTGATCTGTCCAAACATCCAGACAGTCCTCTGACCACTATCTTCCCATCCATTTATCCTTTATTCTATCTGTATTATTTATGTATCCTTCCATCCATCCATTTGTCTATTTATAGGATAGCCATACACACAGAAATTGTTAACTACTAGGTGCCAACTAAGGGCTCTATAGCCAAAACCCCAGAGGGTTATATAAGGAATTCATAATGATGGGAGTGTCTCATGTGTTTTCCCATTTTAATTGTTAAAAAAACCCAGCAAGGAAGGAGTTGTGCAGACCTCACATAAGTCAGAGAACATCTTTCATAAGAGAATGCCTGAGATGGAGTCAGCAGGTAGGGTTTTTTTTTTTTTCTTTAAAGATTGATTTATTATGTACATAGTGTTCTGCCTGCATGCCAGAGGAGGGCATCGGATCCCATTACAGATGGTTGGGAGCCACCATGTGGTTGCTGGGAATTAAACTCAGGACCTGTGGAAGAGCAGTCAGTGCTCTCAACCTCTGAGCCATCTCTCCAGCCTGGGGCAGCAGTTTTTAATGTGACAACAGCCACAGCTGCCAAGGTATCCCATGCAAGCTTAGGGCATTCTCCAGGTCTGTGACCCATCTGGAAATAATACAGCCATAAGAAACCACAGAGCAGGTGACACAGTGACTTGGCTGGTAAAGACACTTGCCGCTAAGCCCAATGATCTACGTTCGATCCCCGGAGCCTACATTGTAGAAGGAAAGAACTAACTCCTGCAAGTTGTCTGCTGAATTCTACAAACAGGTGCTCCCTAAATAAATGCATAAATAAATAAGTATAGTAAAGATAAGTTAGAGACAAGGGGGAGGTGACTGAACAGGCTGGTATGACGTGCATCTACCGAGCGGGTGCCTGGACTCAGCCCCTGTCCCAGCTACAGCTGGCTTGGCAGCTGCCTGGGAAGCCACATTCATTTCCTCAGCACTCACACTCCTCCAGCTTGGCACTTAACCAGCACCCTGTGGTACCCAGAACTTCTATCACCTTTATTCTGTATCCCTGCAAGGTGGTCTTCAGACCCCAGTCAGTGCCTGAAATGTGATAGTTGAGATCTAGGTGCAGGTACACTTCTATCCTGGACTCTTGTGGCTATGTCTGAAGCTGTGGCTGGAGAGATGGCTCAATGGGTAAGGTGCTTGCTACGAAAGTGTGAATATCTATATTCGGATCCCCAGCACCTATATAAAAGCCAGGAGCGGCAGGAGGTGGGGACAGGAGGACACAACTGAGACTCATTGACCAATAAGTCTAGTCAATCGTTGAGCTAGTTCCAGGTTCAGTGAGAGAGCCTGCTTCAAAACATAAGGTGGAGAGTGACCAAGGAAGATACTAAGGTGGATGGACAGACAATACCTGTATATATGTGTATGTGTGCGCGCGTGTGCGCTCTCTCTCTCTCTCTCTCTCTCTCTCTCTCTCTCTCTCTCTCTCTCTCTCTCTCTCTAAAAAAAAAAAAATAGTTCTAAAGCTAAGTACAGAGGTCAATCTGTTAACAAACAGGCAGACAGGGCCCCAGTACCTTCAGGTCAGAGCCAGAATCCCCCTCACTGAAAGAGGAAAACACCTGGAGAAGGTGAGCCCTGAGCCCCAGGACTGCCTGTCTGGCTTCTCATTGGTCCTGGGCTCCTCATTGCGTGGCTGGGCTTGGGGATGACAGTGGGGACAGGCAGATGATACCTTCTCGTCATACACGATGCGAGGCCTGATCTCTGGAGCCTGGTACCCTGGGGTGCCCTCCACACCCAGGGCCCCCTCGTGAAAGGACTGCCTTGAGATGCCGTAGTCTGACAGTTTGATGTTGATGTGCTCCTTGACGCTCAGCGACCACACCAGGATGTTGTCCGACTTGAGGTCACAGAAGATGATGTTCTTCTTGTGCAGGTAGGCCAGGCCTGCGGCAATCTGGTAGGCTATTTTTTGGGTGAGCATGTGTCCCAGGGGCATAAAGGAAGACTCTTTGGGAAGAAAGCAGTATTTATGTTCAAATCTATCAACTTTAAGATGGAATCAAATTAACATTCTAGACCCTGTCTTTCATTCTTCCCCTGCCTCCCCTACTTTGGTTTGGATGGGGTCACAGGGTTGGTTTATATGGTACTAATGGGAGGAGATGGGACCTTTAAGAGGTGGGGTCTTGTGCTGACTAGTTTTATGTCAACTTGACACAAGCTAGAGTCAGTTTGGAGGAGAGAACCTCATCTGAGAAAATGATCCTCCTTACCCCTGCCCTGTGGGCAAGCCTGTGGTACATTTTCTAGATTGATGATTGATGGGGCAAGGCCCAGCCCACTTTAGGCAGGTGGTCCTGGGTTGTATAGGAGAATAGGCTGAGCAAGCCCACAAGCAGTGTTCCTCCATGGCCTCTGCATCACTTCCTGTTTCTAGATTCCTGCCTTGGCTTCCATAAGATGATGTATCACAAGCTAGAAGCTGAAATAAACCCTTTCCTTCCCATACTACTTTGGTTATGGTGTTTTAGCAATAGAAACCCTAAGACAGGCTTCACGGAAGGAAGTGAGGTCATCAGAAACATGCCTTTGAAGGAGCCATTCGGACTCTAACACTGTACCCCCTCCCCCTCAACCTCCTAGTTGATATGACATGGCCAATCTTTTCTGTCATATGACTCCATCATAAAGTACCAGAAACGACGGGCCCAAAGATCAAAGGCAACTGATGGTGGACTGAAATCTCTAAAGCCATGAGCTAGAACAAACCTTTTCTTCTTGTAAGTTTTTTGTCTCTGGCATTTTGTCACAGTGACACAGTGACGAACACATCCCCTACTACTCTAAATGCCCCAGATACACTCATGCTCTTCTTCATGCCAGAGGGGACAGAGAACAGCTTTAAGTGAAGTGGTATGCATTTAGGATAGAAATGCTCGCTCTTAGGGATCCTTTCATGGTAAGCCATGTGTGGGGCTTGCATGTGCTTTCATAAAAGGATTCAAGCCTTCTGGCACTCATCTTCGGCCAACTTCATCCTTCGGTCAAGTGTAAACTAAAGATACAGACACTGCATAAATATTTTCCATTTTTGCTGAGGTTGAGAAGTGACTGGTTTGATAGCAGTTCTTAGAGAAGGCAGCCACCTCCCTACTTCTGGCATCAGTTTGGGGATAGTTACCCGTTTCTTCAGAGTTCCCTTCAAGTTTATTTGAGGAATAGATTCGGCAGAAGGGATCCTAAGTTCGATCTTAACAGGTGCTCAGTGTGTAGATGTGGCTACAGGGGGACTTAGTGATGCAGCTGGGACTTAAGGTACCAGCTGCTGTCTCTTGGGCCAACGGTACCGTCTCAAGACCCTTGGCTCAACAAAACCACCCACAGCTTTGTTTTTTTCGAGCAAGAGAGCCATGTAAGATAAGAGGAAGGCACTAGGGCTCTGCTGGCCTCCCAGGGGCAGGCTGCAGGCGTGGCCCCTGTGGAGTGTTCTCACAGTGTGGTACCTTTGGCATTCTCAGACAGCACGGTGTTGAGGCTGCCCAGTGGGGCAAGCTCCAGGGCGAAGCAGAGCGGGTGGATACTGATGCCGATGAGAGACACGATGCAGGGGTGCTGCAAGGCGTGCAGCATGCTGGCCTCTTGACGGAAATCTGAGAAGTTCTTCATGGCATCCATGGCTCTCAGGTGCCTCAGCATGGTGTCTGCAGGACAAAGCAAGGTCACTAGCAATCTAGGAGGAACAGCAGGTGCAGGGCATGGCCTTCCTGCTGGACCTAAGGCAAGGTGGACCCAGGTCTAGGCCTGGTAGGTTGCCTACTAAGGGTCACAGGACACAGGGGGCCTGCCATACTTAGCTCTGCATTACAGGGATTTGGGTCATGTAAGATGGATTTATATTTGAAAGTACACACTGGCGCCGTGCAGTGGTGGCACATGCCTTTAATCCCAGCACTTGGGAGGCAGAGGCAGGCAGATTTCTGAGTTCGAGGACAGTCTGGTCTACAGAGTGAGTTCCAGGACAGCCAGGGCTACACAGAGAAATCCTGTCTTGAAAAAAAAAAGTACACACTCTATGAAGGATTATATAATACTGATGCCCAGGATTTGGCCTTAAAGGCTGGTATTGTGGGGCTGAGACTAAGACAGGATAGAAAGTCAGGGAAAATTAAGGGGATAGCAGTAGGGAAGAAACTCCTTATCCAGCATCTGATTACCTCTCCCCTCCCCCACTGGGAACCAAAGAAACATCACCATACCTGACAGACCTACCCAGAGTGCCTTCAGGGATGCCAGAGTGCCTTCAGGGATGCCAGTCCCTTCTCTAAGCTGCACTTGTAAAAGGAGTGCTCAAGTCAAGAAAAGAACTATGCTTGCCTGGGATAGATGGAGGGAGACCTTAGAGTTTACCTACCTCAGTATCCTCTCTCCACACCAGCCCTCAACAACTACCCAGTAAAACCCAGCAATTTCCTTGTCAAGAGGGAGTCTTTAAGATGGCAGAAACAGGTGAGCTAGATCATAGTTTTGTACTTAATTATTAAATATTGTTTGATTTTTGAGCCTGGTTATTAATTTCAGGTACAAAATTACACACACACACACACACACACGCCCCTGCACACATGCATGCACGCACACATGCACATTCACACTCTAAGGCACTTAAGCACTGACTCTCCTGAGTGGCCACACTCACGTCTTAGGTGGGTGCTAAATCCTTTCTTTAAAGATGTCTCTTCTTCCCTCTGATGGCCTCACTTACATCCACAATGTGCACTGTCTCTGTCTCTGTCAAGAGACGACTTTGCTAACTGTGCTTCACTGTGACTCGCTCTGAAATTCTTTTCTGTGCTGTGTTCAAGGATCCCAAAGGGAGGTCCTTGGGCTACTGCAGTTGAGTAGTATCTCCCAGCTGCAAAGGACAACACAGAGCCTCTTCCTTTCTCAAGAATTAATGTGGCTTTGTCATTTGTGACAGTTGCTGGACACTCCCTGGGTTCCCTCCGGCTCCCTCAAGGGAGGACTGCCACAGGGCTCCAACCTCATGGCTTAGAGAATGGCCTTACAGCTGTCAGCCACAGCTGCCCCTCACTTGGAGGTACCAGTGACTTCATTCTGTTTGTATCCCATTATCTTGTTCAAAGCCTGACCCAGAAACTATCTGGAATGCAGTTAGTCCCCTTCTCCTCCACCCTCAGGGTCACTGCCAATTACCTTATTCTTTATCAAGTGGTGGGGACTAGTGAAGGTGAAAGCTACCTTCATTATCATCAGCAGGTGAGACATCTGTCCACGGCTGAGGGCCTGTGATAGTCACAGTAGAGAAGAAAGGTCTACCACAGGGATGAGTGATTTCCAGCCATGCTGTCACTTCCAGCACCCTTGACATTCATGCACCTCATGCAGGCTGGTCTGCAGGAGACTCTGGAGGCTCAGGACAGCACCCTGGCTGTAGCCAGTTGGCACAGGATCATCTGTCTCTGAAGCCACTAGGCAGGGTAGCGCTGAGTCCGGACTGTTTTCTTTCCCATTTCTATTCCTTCCCCACAGATTTTAAAGTTGGGGCCTGTTGCCTTAGTGATCAGCTCACAGGCTGTGCAGGGCATGAGTGGTCTGGCCATTCGGCTGCTAAGGGAAAGGTCCATTCTCATGCTGGCTCTTTAACCCATTAAAACTTTATTTATTTATTTTTTTTATTACAGGGTTGATAAGATTCTAATCTCCACCCCAGTTAGTGAGTGCACTGTCTTTTCTCAGGCCAGCAAGGGTACCTCTGCCATGTGCAGGCTTCCTGAGCCCACAGGCCTCTTCCACTTCCTAGGCAGGCCTGTGTGAAACCCTGGAGGAAGCCTGCTGTAACCTCTGTAGACTTATTCATGACCTTTGTGGGGTTGGCTTCTCAGCTCTTGGCTGTGGCTCAGCACATGTGCACTGGATGCTCCACTAGTCAAATTACCCAGTTGGGACTCAAGGTACCCTAGTTAACCACACAATTCCAGGTGCTCTTTATTACCACTGCGGAGGGTATTTTTCTAACGGGCACTGCTGGGTATGAAACACCATTGAATTCTAATAGTCTGTGTTAAGTCCAGGATTTCTGGGGGACTTTTACCAGCCTGAGGTTTGTCGAGCAAGTCTGTTAGATCAGTGCAGAAACCAATATTCTCCTCAATGAATTGCAAGTTGGTTTCTTTCTTTCCGGTTTCTATGATTCTACTTTTTCTACCAAAGAACATACATTGGCGTTGTGATCTTAGTGTGACCTATTCTGAACAAGAGGCAGTTCCGCTGGCTGGAGTGAGGAGGCCTGGGCTGAGCACCACGCGGTGCTATGGTTAGAACCTGTCTCCCCACCAATCCCTCAATATTCACATGTGGTAAACTTAGTGTAGTCTTTTCAAGGCTGAGTTAGTTATCACAGGGGTGGGTTTGTTAGAAAAGTAAATACAGTTCCCTTCTAGGCCTCTGGTGCCCCCACTCTCTCACTCTGCCTTCTGGGATGATACAGTATGGAGATCCTCCAGCAGTAAGCTCTGGGCTCTCACCACAACCTTGAGCCAAACAACTTCCTTTGTTTAGCAATTCCCCAGCATGGGGTATCCTGTGGTAGCAACAGGAATGGCTTAACTGCAGTACCGAAGGTCCCTCCCACTGGGAAGCTATTAGACTGCATTTGCTATGCCGGTCTGAGTGTGCTGCCTCCTGGCTTTCTTGGTGAGGTGGAGGCTGTGGAGGGGGTAGTGGAGAGGGAATATCCCAAATATCTAGTTACAAAGTTTGCCTCATTCTCTTGTCTTTCATTATACAGCTTTCTGCTTGCATAGGACATAGAGCCCTGCAGATGAGGAGTCGGCCTGATATCAGACTGTAGAGAGAATCTCTTGTACTGAATGGAAGCATCACCTGTCAATAAAAAAGCCTATGGCCAATGAGCTAAGGCAGGAAATAGGAGGTAAGGTAAGAATTCTGGTGCGCACATACACACACACACACACCAGAGAGAGAGAGAGAGAGAGAGAGAGAGAGAGAGAGAGAGAGAGAGAGAAGGAGAGAGAAGGAGAGAGAAGGAGAGAGAGGGAGAGATTGAGATTCTGGGAAATAGTCAGATGTAGGAGATTCATCCTAGAACACTGAAGGAGAGGCAACTAACACCTCTGGAAGAACATAGACTAGAATAAACTCGACTATTGGGATATTATTGAGATATGAGCTAGTCAGGGAAGAGAGCCGCAGCTATTGGCCTAAGCGTTTACTCATGTATGAGAAGTCTCACAGTTGTTGTTTCTGGGAACAAAGTAGACAGGTGGAAAACCGAGAGGTTCCAGGTGGCTTCTACCACATCAGATTGCCCTTCCATGTGGGCCAGGGCTTTGGCAGGCACAAGGCAGATAGAGATAGCAGGAGTGGCCTCTGCTAACACCCATGTCTGTCTAGACAGGTAGTGATACTGAGGCCTCGCTTGACTTGGATCTCCAGCTTGTACTTCCCAACCTGCCAGGCCATGTACAAAGCAGAGCTGTGCCAGCTATACCAGCCCCCCACATTCTCCTCACCTCCTGCCCCACGTGCACATGTGACCTCTGTCATCCCTAAGGTGGCCTGGAGTTCAGGCACAAAAGAGTTCATGTATCTGAAGAAAAAAGTGCTGGCTATGACCCCATTACCTGCTGGGGCATTAGCAGAATTCTTGAACTTCTTGATATGGAACCTCTTCACAGCCACAGGCTGGCCCTGGTACCGGGCCTGGTAGATGACTGTGCCACTGCCACCTTGGCCCAGGATGTTGTTCTCACCCTCTGTGTGCTCCAGCCTGCTGTTCTCCAGGAAGAGCCTACAGCACACACGGTGAAGGGGTTAGCCTCCAGCCTCAGGAAGGGCATGTCCTAGACTCGGTTGCTAGTTTTCCCTCTGGGAGAATAACTGTTCAAAGCTACTTGTGAGGCTAAGTCTGGATCTGTCATATGCCAGGGGGTCAACCTGTACAGCCTGGGCAATCTCAGTGTTCTCCCCTGTATGGTGGATGTATCCCAGGGACACGGAAAGGAGTGCTAACACAGAAGGGCAGAAAGAGAAGGTGTCCCTGTGGCTTTGTGAGCCAAGTGCAGCAGGGCCTGTGGTGGACTCCAGTGGAAAGCCATTGGTCCAATTTCTTTCAGGAAGCTTAGGATGCGGGAATCTAAGTCACCTCAGACTTGGCAGGAAGGAATGGTTAGAACAGTTACTGCCACTCTATGGTTATGGCACTGAGCAATGAACTGGTAGGAGAGATGCACAGCTTGCCTCCTGTCCTGGGAGGGACCATGGAGCATACCTGGCTGGGAAGTCAGTCATGAACAGCTCTGGTACAAGCTCCTGAAGTGGCACTGGGAGGTCTGGATGTCTAGGGCAGGAGATGAAGTCCCGTTCGATGGCTGTGAGCACACAGTCTTCCATATCGAAGTACTGCACACTCTCTGACCTCTCGTTTGGATCTGCATGCTGGGCCCAGGATGCTTCACAGACAGGGCAGGGTACGTACTGCTCCATCAGTGGAGTCCCGTCACTTTCTGTGGCTGTCAGGGCTAAATGGGAACAGAGGAGACAGCTCCTGGGAACTGGCTGTGGGTGTTCTGAGCAATACCCTAGAACTCTGAGCCTGGCTGGCTTTATATCAGAGATTCTATCTGCTCCTCCCTGGGCCCAAGGGAGCCAGAAATCCAGTACTACTCTGGGGTGCCTTATTGCTTTGGTTTTGATTTTAAGGCAGGGTTTGTCTATATAGACGAGGCCGGTCTCAAACTAAAGATTCTCTGGCCTCAGCTTCCCAAATGCTGGGGTTACAGCATATACCATCTGTCCTTGCCTTCTGGTGACATTCTGGATAGGAAAACTGTTGATCCCAAAGGGCTCACCACAGAGGGGTTACCCCATGGCCTAGACTGAGTAAAAGTTGCCTGCAGTCCATGGAAGGCTGGAAGAGGAAGGCAAGCAAGAGTGGTGGGAACTTTGCCTCAGTGGCTGTGGCTGAATCTGAGCCCGAGTCCATCACTCTAACCACAGTTAGTACAAGTTAGAAATGGAGGGCCTGCTGGTGTGCTCTAGGGGAGTTAAATGCAGGGGATAATGAGTACAAAAGAGCATGGGAAAGCTGGACACTTGATGTGGGTTCCCCTGTACATCTTTTCTGGGTCCCTCTCACTAGGAGGTACTAAGAAACACCCATGAAAGTACCGTGGGGCAAGACAATGACCTGCTTTGTACAGGACAGTGTGGATTCATAGATTTCCTGGGTGCATCTGACATCCACAGGGAGAGACTCTTGGCTGCTGGCTCTAGGGCATCTTGTCTCAAATGCTTAGCTGAGTTTCTTCTCAGATTACTGGCAACTTGGCTTATCTACCAAATCCCTAGCAGCTACTGAGGCGGAGCATGGGCTGGTAGGGAGCTACCAAGAGGCTGGAGAGCTGATACAGGGCTTGGGAGTCCCACTGGCTGGCCAAGAGCCCTCTAGTCACCCTGAGTTTTCTCTGAGAACCCCCTTCCTGAGCCACTTTACACATTGGTCACTCTTCGAAGCAATATGCAAGGGAGCCAGCCTCCATGTCTGCAGTATGTATCCAGGGGCATCCTTAAGCACCTTCCCATTGTCCCCCGGGATGTAAGGCTCTAAGGCAGGAAAGAGGCCTGTGTGACAGACACACCATCCAGAATCCTCCCTTTACGCTGGTTTCTAGAGGCTGCAAGGACTAGCACTCACTCTGGGCTCCTCCCCACAGCTGCCTTCCTGCTGCTGCCCCACAAGACTCCCCCCTGCTGTCTGCTCTCTGTCCACCCCAGTAGCAAAACAAACAGAGGCCCCAGAGGGGTGGCTTCAAAAAGTATTTTCTTTGGGTCAGTTGTCAGTAGGGAAATGAATTCAAAGAGTCTGAGAAGGGCTGTGTGGGTGGCTTGCTCTCCACCAGGACAGGTGGGGGCACACAGGGAAGGAGGAACTGGCACTGCAGTTCGGCCTACCTCCCTCCATGACCCTACACCAGGGATAGTCCTCCACATTTGGGTCCCCTTGACATCAAGCCCATTGATTTCAACTTATATAAAACATGTATGAATCACACTAACAATGTTAATGGGCCACATTGGAATGCAGAGAATCCCTCCCCCATATACTGTAGGCATCCAGGAGACCTAACTAGTTCTGTTCTGTGACACATTCCCTGTGTCACACTTAATCCTACAGGACCTTCCACCCTAGCCTGGAACAGGACTCTCAGCGAAGGGCTGAATCCTGGTGGCAACTTCACTTTCTCAAAGAGGTAGTCATATGTATCCATATACACATATGACATATATATGTATATGTGTGCATGTATATATATATATGCATATGTATATATACATATATACACACACATCTGTATGTATATATACACATATGATATACACACATACATCTATATACATACATACATACATACATATGTTTATGTAAGCATGATCAAAGGCTTGGTTCCAAAATAGTCTCTTACCAGGGAACCACTGGTCGATCAGGGAATTGACATGGTCTGTGATGAAAGCCATTGCTGAGAAGTCTCTCATTTCTGACTGGCAGATGATTTTAATTCCCCCGCTTTTTTTCTTTTTCCAGTTCACGTCTGAGGATTCCACACTGTAACCCGGAAATGAAAAGGAGCCCTGTGTCAAGAACCTGGGAGCAATTTTCCTACTTCCAAGGATGGACTTAATCCCCAGAGACCCTAAGGGTCGGTGTGCCCTGCAGGATATTGGGGTGGCTCTCCTGTTTATATACCTGTTTATGATCTAACTTGTCCCTGTCCCTACTCCCCAACCAGAGTGAACTTAAAGCCTGGACTACAGCTTCCCTCAGTCTATCCTGAAGAAGGAGTTGGGGGAGGGTAGGAAGATGGGGCCAGCGGGACATTCCCAGGGAGGATCTCTATTTCGAGCAAAATACCGTGATAAGCCTTCCTCAGTTGCAGAACTCTGGACTCCAAGCGTGAAGGGCACTAAGTCAGGGCTCTCACAAGACTGCTGCTTGGGGACCATGCTGACCTAGCAGGGGGCTCCCCAATGTTCCCACCTGAGGTAGCCTCCATCGAAAGTGACCAGCAGCCCTTCCTGCCAGTAGATGGTCTGATTTCTTCGGACTCTGAATGTGCTGCAGCGGTTTCTCTGGTTCCCTGTAAAACTGTAAATGGTGACTTTCCGGTTCCTGCTTTTCGTATTCTTCTTGTTTTCAAAAAGCTGAAAGACGGGAGAGAAAGGACCCTGTTTAAGAATTCTGGACTCCTCGCTGGCCTTGTGAGGAACTCTGAGCAAGCCGGCCTGGCCCCATCTTGATAAATCGCTACATCTTTCCCACCCGTGCCTCCCACGCCTGCTGCTCTTCCCGGCTGCCAAGTCAAAGGCCACATGGTGTGGAAGGGTCTCCAGGGTACCCTGGGAACAGATTTTCCTAGTGATTACAAATAGGCTGTTCTTCTCTGAAGACTTTCCTCCCTGGCTTCACAAGTGAACGTTTATATTAGATAATGTGGACGGACAGAAAAATATAGCAGAGAAAATAAGCAACCAACAATTTAACACCCAGCAGGAAGGTATGAGTAGGTATGAGTCTGGGAGTGTTCTTATTACACACATATATGTAAGAAAAAAAATATTCGGATTGTGTATCTCATTCTGCATGCTCTTTGGCTTAGGGATAATAGCTCAGTGGTATATGCTTGCCCACTATGCCCCAGGCTCTAGTAGACAAGGTATATTTTGAAAAGCTCATGGTTCCCATACCATTAAAAACTCACTTAAAATTCATTTCCCTAAGGCTATGATAGTGACTTCTTAAACCTTTCCTTTCTACTAGGTGGGCCCTTCCAGTCCCTTCAAAATACAGTGCCAAGATCATGAAAAACACATGAAAGTTTCAGTGCAGATTCAGCAGTGGGATGCCTGGTTTAGGGCTTGGCGGTTTTAAGGCTCTGGATGCATAGGGAGGTTTGAAAAGGAAGAGACTATTATCACATCCACTGCCCACGGGGCTAGGCCTCTCTGATGGGTTCTTTGTTGGTGTGACAGATCAACAAACAAGAGACTTGCTGTGCGAATTTGCATCTCTTTGATGAATCTGAGACTGAACTTTTCTCCCTTCTCCCTTCTCTCCCATCGGAAGGTTAACAGGATTTCATTCTGCATTGATTACTCAGCCAGACCTGCTGTTAGTGCTCCCACCCAGCCCACCCTTGTGCCCCCCTCCCGCCTTACCACAATGTGTGTGCGTGGGGGGCATAGTGACCTCCCACTTAGAACACAGCAGGATGTGGTTCAAAGGGAGGGCAGAGGACAGAGGGAACCCTAGGAGAGGCAGCGCCAGCACACACTCCGTTAGACAGTGAACCATTTTGACATCATAAAGAGACAACCCCCCGCCCCAGCCTCTGCCATCTCAACACAGGCTGCAACGGTTTTGATTGATTTTTCAGCCTCTTATGTTTATTTTTCCTCCCATAAAATGGGACGATCAAAGACCATCTTTAATGAGCCAAGAAGTTATAATTCAATAATGGTGCTCTAATTAGAGGGTGGCAAAAGCAAGCTCAAGCAGAGATCAATGTCAAAAAGATTCAACCCTTAAACAGTAGGAGCCCACACCAGGGACTCACAAACTGTAGCATGTGGCACGAGCCCCTGGAGGTATTATTAACGACATAGCAGGACTCCATCCTGAAGTTCCTGAGGTGGGAAATCTGGAGCTGGGGCTGTGAGCATCTCTCACAGGATCTCAGGTGAGGTCAATTTTGCTGATCTGTGAACCCCACTTTGAGAACTACTGCTCTAGGCAAACATTACTTCTGTGTGACTGTCTTGCATGAAGTTACTGTTGACTGACAGCTTGGCCCTCTCTCTGGCTGGACCCACAAAACACAAGCCTTGGGCTGGCTCTTCATTTTGACCAAAGCAAGGTGTTTTTTTTTTTGTTGTTTGTTTGTTTGTTTTTTTCCAATAGTGGTTCTAAGCTTGGCTGCAGAGTGGTATCACCAGGGAGCTTTACAAAGCCCGAGTGATGCAGACTGGGCATGGGATGCACATCTAACTCCAATCCTTAGATGCTCCAGTGAAATGGCTTAGTACAGATGCTTACCGGTAAGCCTGATAAGCTGAGTTCAATCCCTGGGGCCCACGAGATGAACTGAGAGAACCAACTCCTGTACGCTGTCCTTACATTGTCCTTCTGTACGGGTGCTTATAACCAAGCTTTTAAATTTGGGTGACTTGGGAAGGGCCGTGTCAATTATGGATTCCTCTTGGGTGAGTCAAAGTGCATTCCCAGGATAGCAAGACCATAAAGTCACAGTGCTGGGATGTGATTTTAAACATTAGTTCTTGGTCCAGCTCATAACTACTGCACCAAAACCATGGTGGCTTCGTTGGGAGGTGGGGAACCCTGCTTCTGCTAAAACAAGCTCCATAGTGACTTGGAAATGGCTAACATTTGGAACCATAACTTGAGGAGGGAGTAGTCTAAGAAAGATGGGTAAAAACTTGGCATTCCCAGCCCAGAACAATGGATTCATGCTACATTTGCTCCCTGACCTTATATCAGTTACATCTCTGCAGGAGAGCAACCTTCAGTTAGGTCTCACTAGCACAGAGGATGTAGTCTTCCCCCAACAGTGTGCTTAAAGAAGCTCTCCCACCCCTATGCCTTCTCCTTTCAGAAACCATGCTACCTGCAGGTCCATCTCAGCCAAGCTGATCAGCATCCGTGCTATGAACCTTTGCCAGAAGCCAACAGGCACGAAGCTCATCTTAAATACCCGCTGGATGGTGTTAGCCATTGGGTGCCGCATGCTGTGGGTGTCCAGCCCAGGTTTGGATGGAAGGAGGTGTGGTAGTAGGTAGCTGAAACATATAAGGGAAGAGGTTGATTATCATGGCCTGAGATCTGCTACAGGACCCTGGTCCCTGCAGATGCTGTACTATGGGACGGTACCAGCTGACAAGGCTCAGCTTGCCAGAGGCCCTCCCTATAGAGTTCCAAACACTAGACCGATGTGGAGGGAAGATGTGGAGGGAAGATGTAAAGGCATAAAAATGCCAGACGCAGCCATCGAAGTTGCTTCTCGGAAAACTGGGTCGTGGTTGTGAAATCACTTAACATCGACTTTGGTTGGTGGAAGAAAACCAAATACAGCTGCACAGCTTTGAGGACAACGCAGATACTGGGGTCAGGGTAACTGTCGTTGGTCTTCGAAGCTGTTTATTGTCCTTGGCTAATTAAAACAACACAACTGCCTTAAAACTTAGAACTTGGAGACTTCGCAGAAAACAAATGTTTTATGGGAACACAAGCACACATGATTATCATTAAAACATTGCATCACTGCGTGACCTAGGTGTGCTTGTCCATTGTCATTTTAAAGAGCTGACAGCTGGGAAGTCCCTCCCTACAAACGCATCTGGAAAGTGACATTCACTATGTGCTATAAGCTGTGAGCTGAGGGGTAGGCACAGAGCAGGCTCAGGGTATCCTGGAGATACAGTGGCTGGATTCTTTCCTCTTTAAACATTATTATTATGATGATGATGATGCATATAGCTGTTTTGCCTGCATGTATCTCTGTATGCTTTATGTATAGGACCCATGGAGACCAGAAAATTTCCTAACTGCATTCTAAAACACATCCTTATACTCACAGATCAGTGTAGCTCTCACCCCTCATCAGAGAAGCTTCTTTTGCAGCTGACAGAGACTATTATCATAATTGGTCAAAATGCAGAGACAACTGATTGTAGGTTGCCTAGCTGCAAATGATCCATCTACAACACACCTCCTGTACCTAAGGCTCAGGGAATGCCGAAGAAGGAGCAGAAATATTCCACAAGCTACAGGGTCAAAAAAGTCTTCCATGAGATTGTATCCCCTAGAAATCGCAGACCTTGAATTCCTTTTTGAGGTTTCTCTTTAGGACTCTACTCATGGCCTCATACAATGGGAGCAAGAAGGTCTTGAGACCCCTCCCCAACCCCCACAGCCAAGTGCCAACCAGGGATGTCTCTATGGATGTCCAGATTACACCAACAGAATCTCTAGAATGGCTCCAGGGAGCAGCCCAGTTTCCCAGAAGCTTCTGGTGGTATTGTAGGGCTCTGGCATTAGAGTCTGCTATAGAGCCAGATATATCACAAAGGACTATGGATTTTGGACACTAGCTGCTGCCTCATGGGCATCAAATCCAGGAAGTGAATGACATGAGCCAGGACATCTTCTGGAGACTGTGTAGTCACCAGACCTCTGGTGCCCTGTGCCTCCTCAGCCCTCTCAGGGGTCCCCACTTCAGAGTTTGGGGCATTGGCAGTTGTGATGTCCAGGAAGATGTGTGCTGACATAGAGTGATGTGGGTGATGTTGGGAAGAGGAATGTGAGAAGACACTACTAAGGATGGATATTCTAGCACCTAGTGGAACCACGGGAGCCATCAAGAACAGATAAGATGAATAAAAAGACTGAAAAAGTGATTAACCCAGAAGAAGGTAGAACAAAAGGAACCAAGGAACAAACTGAATGCTATAAATATAAAACAAATGAGAAGCTACTAGACTGGAACCCAACTATAAAACTAATCACACCACCAGGCAGTGGTGGCACACACCTTTAATCCCAGCACTTGGGAGGCAGAGGCAGGCAGATTTCTGAGTTCGAAGTCAGCCTGGTCTACAGAGTGAGTTCCAGGAAAGCAAGGGCTGCACAGAGAAACCTTGTCTCAAAAAACCAACCAACCAACCAACCAAACAAACAAACAAAAAACCAAAACCAAAACCAAAACAAAAAACAAAACCCAAAACAACAAAAAACTAATCACACTAAATGTAAATGAACTAGGCATTCCTATTTAAGCCAGAGATCATTGGGTTAGATAATTCACAGTCAATAAGATATTTGTTGTAATAGAAGTACCCAGATAAATTGATAATAAAATAATTTGGGGAAAAGGGCAAGTTGAAATTAAAAGCTAAAAGGCCTTCAAAAGCTGGTGTGTGGTTATTTTAAAATCAGACAAAGTGTGCTTTAAGAAAGAAAATATTACCAGTCTTAGGGTTTCCATTGCTGTGAAGAGACACCATGACCAAGTCAACTCTTCTAAGGACAACATTTAATTGGGACTGGGTTCCAGGTTCAGAGGTTCAGTCCATTATCACCATGGGGGGTAAGCATGGCAGTGTCCAAGGAGGCATGGTGCTGGAAGAGCTGAGTTCTACATCTTGTGATTGATCTGAAGGCAGCTAGGAGAGGACTGCTCTTCCATCCTGAGAATTGCTTATGCATAGGATCTCAAAGCTCACCCCCCTAGTGACACATTTCCTCCAATAAGGCCACACCTATTCTAACAAGGCCACACCTTCTAATAGTGTCACTCTCCGTGGGCCAAGCATTCAAACAGATGAGTCTATGGGGATCAAACCTATTTGAACTACTACATTGCCTGAATAACAAGAGCCACTCTATAGTAAAACAACAATAGAACAATTATAACAACATGTTGCCATCATTTTCCAACATAAGTACCTTCGTGCTTTAGGGATCAAATGTGAGCAAAGCCCATATCAGAACAACTAAGTTTATAACCAAGGTGGCTACTTGGCAAGGTTATACGGCATGGATACACTCAAAAAAAGGATGACTTATTTTCCATGCAGGTCAGAGCAGGATGGTGAAGAATTTCTTTATGTTACGGGGGATGGGATAGCATTTAAAATGAAGGAATTGTTTATAGCATTTTTCTACTCCATCTTTTCACACTGCAGCTGGTCATTGGTAAATGAACCTTGTAGAACCTGAAACCTGGATACAGGGGAGAGGCTATGGATGCTTTCAGGATAAGCAGAAGACAGGGCCACATAGTGGAGGGGTAGAGTAAAAAGCACATGTTAGGGACATTTTTGGGGCAGTGTGGATGAAATGCCCAGTGAGATGTGTCAGCAGAGAGGGAAAGCAGGGGACTTGGCCATGCTTCCAAATGTTACGCCAGACTTCCAGGAAGTGGCACTGTGGGGGCCCAGGCCTGAGCCTGTCAAGCTAGCTACCCTCAGTGCCTTTAATGATTTGAAAGTGTATTCTGAGGCTGTATAACTGACATGTGTGTCCATGTCATAGCTTGTTCTCATTCATTGTACAATCAAGGAGATCTGATCATAGATCTGCCCTAACAAGAACTCCTCTTGCATATTTTCCTAAGTGGATTTCTTCCAGCTGCCTCAAGAGTAGCCCATGACATCAGATTTGGGGTCATCAAAGTGGGGCCTCTGTGTCTACCCTCCTGCTATCCTACACTGGGCAACTGGACATCCCCAGGAGCTAGTTATCTTGGTGGTGGCTGGAAATCTTAGTGAGGCCATCAGTATCCACAGACCCCATTCCTTCCTTCAGCATAGCCTGGGCTGTGGGCTTACCTGTCATTGGCAACAGGGAGGGCAATCTCGAACTTGGCGAGGAACTGGAAGTATTGCTCCTCGGTCTGCTGTGTGAAGCCTGTCCCGACCAGCAGCATCCTGAGGTCCTCCGCTCGGATCACCCCATTCTTTGCCACTGACCGTGAGCCCTTGATGTTAAAGATCCTCTGCAGGCATTCAGAGAGCCAGATGGGATCCAGGAAGTAGAGGTTCCTTAGGCCATGGCTCGTGTCTGGAAAGTGCAGCAGGGCTCCAGTTTCTATGAGGAAGCTGATGGCTGCAGAGAGGGAGGGAGGAAGCTGTGTCAGAACCACATAGGGACCAAAGGGGACTCAGGAAGAAACCAATACTTCTGGCACGCCAAGCCCATCAGACAGGGTGGGCAGCTGGAGCCTGGTAACATGCAGTGACTCTCGCCAGTATCCTGAGTTGATGGCCAAGCAACTACAAGTAATTTTTGTCCTCAGACTAAGTCTCTGGAAATTTCAGCACTTGATGAAATTTACTCATGATCCTCCTAAATCAACCCTTGAGGCGCTTTCACAGTTCTGTGTAGGCGCTTGCTGAGCTGCGTGAAAAATGTTCCTGTGTACGTGTTCCTAACTGAGCTCTCATCCCAAGAGTCCCTTCTATGGTCTATTCATTGCCATGTTATCTGGGGTGATTTTTGCTGTCTAAAATGACCCTCCAAAACAGGGCTAAAAGGTTGCCTAGTGTTTCTATATACAGGGATGTGATTTCTAGAGAAAAATATGGCATTAGATAAACAGTGTTGAGGCAGAAACTATATCAAGGCCACTGCATGAGCTAATAATTCAGTAATACCTGTTAAATAGTTAAATAAGGTATATGTGTTGGCTAGTTCTTGTTAACTTGATACAACTTAGAATCACCTAGAAGTCTCAACTGAGGAATGATCTAGATGAGTTTATCCTCTGGGCATCTGTGGGGGGCTGCCTTGATTATTAATTGACATAGCCCATTGTAGGTGGCACCATGCCCTAGACAGGGAATCCTGAAGAGTATATAAAAAAAAGAAGAAAGCTAGCCAGAAACTGAGCAATCAGCCAGCAGGAGCCCCTTTGTTTCTCTTTCCTCTCGACTGTGGATGTGATGTGACGAACTCCCAGGATTTCTTCTTTGACTTATTCTCAGTGATGGACTGGAACCTGGAATTGTGAGCCAAGTAAACCCTCTCCTCCTCTAAGTTGCTGTGGTCAGGGTATTTTATCACAACAAATGAAAGGAAACCAGAACAGAGGTATATGTGAAACAAGGTTATTGACTGCTTCATTGATTACAGTGTGACCAGAAGCAGGGAAAAACCTAACCTGATCTTCCTCCAGGAGCAATGGTCTGTATCTACCAATGATGTAGCCATTGTGACATTTTAGATGCTAACTCCCATGAACAATAAGAACTGGTTGTAATTGTTTAGACTGGACCAAGGTCCTGGAGGGTGGTGACCAGTTTGATTTGTTCTTGTGTGCATTTTCTGCAGAGTAGCTGCCATGTTCTCTGTCCAAGGGAAAAGGGGCAGATGGAGGGATGGTGGAGGCAGGGGGTGGCAGTAAGGAGAAGTGCGGGGAGGCAGCACGTAGGCAGGCAGACACCAGGAGGTATTCAGTGCTGTCGTGTAAACCTGCTGTGCTGAGGGTCCAGGTGGAGATGTAATGTACAGGAGCCTCGAAGGTGTCTCACCCCACTGCCCACTAGCCTTCCGGTCCCCCATACCCATGTTCCCTGGGTGTACAGGAGCCTCGAAGGTGTCTTACCCCACTGCCCACCAGCCTTCCGGTCCCCCATACCCATGTTTCCTGAGTACCCACTCCTGGCCTACCAGACTGCAGGTCCTCATAGTCTTTGATATCGTTGCCAGGTGTCTGCTCCACCAGCTGCTCCAGCTGCCTGTCCGTCAGATACTGTACTTGATCGCCCAGACTGCGGCGCTGTTGCTCAGCCAGCACGGCCTCCTGTAGGCTTATGTAGCTCCTGGGGATCTGGGTGTAGGTGGGGCAAAGATGGGCCTCTCAGGTGCCAGGAGTGCATGTTGCCTGCCCCAACACTCCCTACCATTGTCCCACCATATGGTCCTAGGACCAGAGAGGACATGTCTTTACAGCATTAGAACTACAAACATATCTCTGAGCATGGTTTTGCTCCACCTCGGTTGGGGGACAAGCACACAGGGTAATAACAAATCTAGTGATGCCAGGACTATTGTGACAGCCAGTGATCCTTCCCTGCTCCCACCTGGAACTACTGACCTTAAACATACCCATATGCCTTATTGCAAAAGGGGTTGGAAGCATGGATCCCAATAGTGGGAAGTAGGAAGGAGCCTCTGACCTGACCAGATGCGGGGACGCTCACCAGTCTGCCAGCGAGTTTTTGACAGCCGATAGTGCTGCCCACATCCTTCATGTTGCATGTGACATGGAAGATCAGTTGCCGCAGCCCTTCTTGCCCTTCAAGATTCTTGCAGGAGATCTCACTGTGTGTGCAAACACTGGGGCTTAATCGACATACCACCTCTTTGCTTACGGGCACATAAGCCCTTTGTTTCCCTGGAGATTTGTCCCAAATGGCGATAAGGCTTGAGAAGTCATTGAAAGAGAGAATAGGAAGGCTTTGCAGGCCTTTCTCTGCACACAGCCCCATGCTGGATGTCCTACAACATGCCCCTTGGGTCTGTCTTCCCAATAGGCTGAGTTCACAGAGCAAGGGGAAGGCCCAGAGGTACTGGGTCTCCCAAGGGTGCCAGCTTGGAACAAGATATAGATGTTGAGGTTGTGACTATGAACCAGCCAGCACTTCTGCTATTAAAGACCCTTCCAAGTCTTTCTTAGGGGAGTACTAGGAGTCCCCCCCCCCCCACCAAATCCTGGTGCTTCATTCTGAGTCAGGCTGACAGGCCATCCTGACCCATGTACAAGCACTCATGTCATCACACCCAGAGTGAAGGAATCCTAGAATTGCTGCAGCAACACAAGTTTAGTCTGTTCAGGGATTCTCACTTCCATTACTGAGCCTCAGACTCAAGGTCTGAGCATCACTGCCCTGGCAACATGGTGGCTACTGAGAAGATGTCAATTGAGTGACACCCCCAGGGTGGCTAGTCTCCTCAGCACCGGCCCACCCCACTACATACTCTGTAGCTTCTTTCAGACTCAGCAGCTGCTCTCTGATCTAGTGAGAGCCAAGCGAGGACTGGGTGGGATGTTGGTCCTTGATCTGAAAGGACCGTGGACTAGTTTATGTGTCTTTGTCCCATGGAAGCTGTGTGCTCTTGGCACTGGCCCTGATGGGAGGGGAGAGCCCAGGAAAGGACAGTTATAGAAGTCTGGAGACCCTGTTTCTCTAATCATCTAATTGGTCATCCCCTGCCCAGGGTGCTATCTTCTGTTCAGAGGAGCCTGGCTCATCCCCATGACAGATCCCAGGCAGGCTGGGATCTCAGTGATCCCATCTTGCAGTGGCAAGTGAGAAGGGTGGTCGATACTCACTGCAGGTGTTTGAAAGTGATGTCTGGGAAGCCTGTAGCTCTGGACCCCGCTGGCGAGCGGCAGAGTGCCAGCACGTAGGCACGAAGTGTTGCTATCCTCTCCACTCGGAACTTAGCTTCGATTAGGTCCAGGTGTGTCCCAACTACCAGCACAACGGCATTTGGGGCCTTGGCCTGAAACAGAACCCCAAAACTAAGCCCTGTATCTTTTCCCTGGATAAAGAATGGAAAACAGTTTCCTTAGTGTGCAAGTGTGCCAACCTTGGATGCTAGTGGTCCATGCTTGGCCACCATCCTGTGGACTCTAACATCATGGGTCCATTATGAACTGAGGGGTATGAACTCTTATGAACTGATCTGCTCCATGCAACGGTTCTGTGTTTGGCCCACGGATAGGGATGCCTGGTCCTTCTGTCTACCTAAGGGAGGGGCTTGTGTCAGGCCAATGGCACCTTTACATTGAGAAGGAGTGCTGTCTGCCTTGCACACATAGGGTTATTGGGTTTAAGGTAAATAAGAAAATGACAAGCACACTGGGCCTTTGGGCCCAGGAGGCCTCTGATTTAAAAAAATCAACCAAGAACCAAGGTTATCTTAGGCTCCCCACAGTTGGATGACATCAGATCCTCTGGGGGAGCCCTTCAACAAGAAGAGTGGCTTTTCCTTGCGTGGTCCCTTTGTCATAATCCACACAACACTTGAGACCACAGAACTGTGGGATGCTGGGACCTGAACACTAGAAGGCAAAGGGGGTGGCTCCTCACCTCGATGTTGAGTAGCCAGAACTGGAGGTTGGCAACAGCTTCTTCCCCCAGTGCCAGGTTCCAGACCACCACATACAGGGCCTTGTCTGTGAAGAAGCACTGATTGACCGTGGCCATGCTGGCTGGGCCCCCGATGTCCCAGACGTTGAACTCCACGGATTCAACCTACTTGAGCAACAAGGCACAGAAGGGGGCATTTGAGTGACCAAAGGGGGCAAGGAAACCGCAATAAAATGTACAACTTGGAATGCATCTGGAAAAGACATGGCCATGGAGAATTGACAGACTCCAGTGTGTCTTAGGAATTAACAATCCTGGCCAGGGAAACCTGCCCAATAGCACAAAGGTAGACGTTAGGGGGGCTTCTATTGGAAGCTAACAGAGCAGGGGATCTGAGGAGATCATGGTCTGTTGGTTATCTTAGGCTCCCCACAGTTGGAAGACATCTGGTTGCAGGA
>NW_022196904.1:56482334-56489900 GCF_008632895.1 Mastomys coucha
TGACATCATGGCTCCCACCCTCTGTGCAAGGGCCAGATGGAGGAGGCGTCCCTGAACTTATATAGGTCAAAGGTTAGAGCCCACCAACGAGGATAGGAAACCCTCCTCCCCCCATGTGAGAATCCAACAACAGGAACTGGGCTGCCAGGAAGGCTATGTAAATGGTTTCTCTATCAATACACGAGCTCAGAGCTGGCAGAGAAACCGAGGAGGCCACAGTTAGCCATAGCCAGGAGTCATTTCCATGAGACAGCACTTTGGCCTCCAAGACACAGACAGCATGCTGACCTGGTTTTGTATAAAGATGAAAGCAGACAGCTGTTCTCAGCTAGCTAAAGGTCAGCCGCACAGAGGGGGATGGGCCTCCTTGCTCACAAGAGCAGCAACAGCGTTAAAGTGAAGGCAGAGGTTTCATGCTGTCCAACCCTCAAGCCTGGGCACCCAATCACTGAAGAACAGCTGGGAGCAAAAGTGACTGAGTCATTGTCAAAACAGCAAAGCCAAGTGGACTGTAGAAGATTCTGGTTATTCTAGAGAACTTTCAGACGTGAGTCAGCTAGTCACTCCCTGTCTGCTCCGAGTGGGCCTGGTACTCATTATCTCAGTGTTCTGAACCCAGCAGGCTGGACCCTGTTCTTATTTTTATTCTGGGTGCTGGGGATTGAACTCATGGGCCTTGCACATGCTAAGTACAGGGTGTCCCACTGACCTGTACTCCTGGCCTCAAGGGCCCCATTCTTAAGAGGACCAGCTCTGAGTATGTCAGCTTACACCTTCAGCCTAAAAGCTCAGTTTCTCAAACTGGATTTCCCTGATTTGGAATGGGACAAACTCTGTAATCAAACGGACCTCTCATTGTACTGGGTTTGGAGAAGAAAACCATGCTCCAGCTGGACATGGCTTCTCCGCTTTCTACCCTGCAAGCCTCCCTCCACCCTGGATCCCAGAGCTGCCACAGGCAGGCAGAGACACACATACAACGATAAGGATGGCACTGTCTGGCTCTCAGGGCGGAGCTGCTCTCTCTGTGCTCTTTGGATGGAGTGCTGCTACAGTTTGAATTTGCAATGGCTGCTGGAGGTTTCTGTCTTGAATGCTTGGTCCCCTGCTAGTGAGATCTCAGGAAGTTCTAAGAATGTAGGGAGGTAAGACATACATAGAGGAAGTAGGTTGCTAAAGGCGGGTCCTTGGGAGTGTATTATCCTGGCCACTTCCTGCCACTGCCTGCTGTCTGACCTCCCCCCCGCCCCCATGAAGTGAACAGTTATCCTCATCACACACTTCAACCATTGTCATGGTGTTCTGCTCTACAAAAGGGGCCAAGCGGCTGTGGACTGAACCCTCTGGGACTGTGAGCCAAAATACATGTGCTTTCCTTTAAGTAATTCCTGAGAGGTATTTTGTATTTTGGCCACAGCAATATGCCAGTAGCTAACATGAGTGGCATGCCTGAGATCCCACAGGCTCTTCTCTGCTTCAAAAACTTAAAAAACAAAACAAAACAAAACAAAAACCCCAGAGTTTATTTTTACCTGCTTAGTCCTGAGCAGAAACAAGGATGATGAACACATTGGGGAAAAACTCCTTTTAAACAGAACATTTAATGGGACTTTTGGCAATCTTCAATGGAAGCAGGCGCTGGGTAGGGGGCATGGCCTTCTGGGATGCCTTTTTGCTCTCCTTTTAAGGGGGATCAGATGCTGAGGTATCTCCCACTGTTTGCCTTGGTACTTTGTTCTTAGTTCCAGGGGAACCCTGCCCTAGCCTATATGAGCCCACGTCAGCTCAAAGACCAGCTTTGAGGCCTGAGCACATGTTCATTAAAAGCCCAGCAGGGGAATCCAACAGAGAGTTGGGGTCAAAAGCCTTGACTTCATTATGACAGAGGGACAGCAAGGTCATGGAAAGAACAGACTTGCCGCTCTTGGCAAGAGCTGGTTCACAGCAACACAGGACACCTTGGGCCTTGGATTCGGGAGGCCCAGGATCCCCAGCAGAACAGAGAATAACCTGGGGGAGGTCCTTCCCTCCCACAGGGACTGTATGTCCACCATTCTTCACCTTGGCTTTGGAACCTGCTGGTCTCTGCAGCTCCCACTTGGTGGTCCTAATGGTGGCTTCACTGTGTGCTAGCTGTGGGGTCTTCCCAGTCTGTAAGATCTCCAGGAGTGTAGACTTGCCCTGGCGTGGGGGGCCCACGATGATCATCTTCATCAGCTTACACTTCTCCGCTTTGCGCAGCTGAGCACGCAGGAAAGACAGCGTTGCTTTTGGGCCTGTGAGAAATCAGGGGAGGAAAAAAATGGGTGTTCTAGATGGTGTATAAAGGGAATGTGCTCACTTATCTTAGGAGGCCAGCTTCATCCCAAAGAGACCATTTCTATATGCTCCAAGGAAAGATGTTTGGATCTTGGAGAGAGAAGGGACAATAATAACCACCCCAAAACTTAATTATGAAAGTCAGGACTGAAGGATGACATCCTTGATGCCCTAGTTGGCATACTTTACTACCTAGCTATTCTTAATCTTATCACCATTGGTAGCTGCTGTGTCGGGGCCAGTTTCATAGCATATCTCCCCAAACCGTGAGGCTGGAATTGGGTTCATTCACCCACTAATCCAATTCTTAAAGTCTATCAAGGGAACCTAAGTTATTCTTCTGAGGTCGTGAGTGGAACAGAGCTGAGGAGGCCCTACCTTCTTTCCTGACCTCTGCAGGCACGTTGCTAATGTTCAGATCTTCAATGTCCAGTTGCCAGAGGTTCCCCAGCTGGCCTAGCTCCAGAGGGAGCTCTCGGAGGCCAGGGTTACTGAAGTGAACAAGTCAGCATGAGAGAAATGCACACATGAACACAGGCCTACAGCTCTCTAAGCCTCCCAAACTCCCCTGTGGTGGCTACTGTCAAGCTTCATTCCAAGCCACAGGCCTTAGGCCTTAATTTCAAGATTCCATTTAAACACTAAACCCACCACACCTCTGTGTTATAAGGAGTGACAACATCAGTGCTGTCTTCAGTGGGTCCCCACAGCGTCAGACTGGGTCCCTCCCTATCCAACACCTACACCTTCTCTTTTACTACTATTAGGATGGCCACTACTTCTTGCTAGACTCTACATTTTCAACCCTAAGGCAACACATTCTTTGGCACTCAAGTTCATCAGGCCGTTAAGGTCTCGACAGGAGGGACCTGGCACACCATAAAGTTCAATACACAAAAGGGGTCAGAAATGTAACTGTCCTCCTCACTGTCTCTCAGCCAAGCAGCAAACTCTGGCTATTCATCTAACTCCCTCCACCTTCCATACCCAGTCTGGAATCCCTGATTGTTTCTCGAATAGACCTTCTGCCTGGTCCCTCTGGACAAAAGAGAAGACTTCCGCCTCATAGGGTTGCTCCTGCCCTCAACACCAACTTACTTGCCCAAGTAGAGCTCTGAGAGGTTCTTCAGCAGGCAGACGGATGGAGGAACTGCATCAAGATGGTTGTCATTCAGACAAAGGACCTCCAAAGACTCACTTAGGAAAGCTGGAAATTCTAGCATGAAGGCTGCAAAGGAAAGTCAAGAGAGACCGTGCTTCTCAACGGTTCTAGGCGACTGTGGTGTGGAGGTGCCATACAGATGGCTGCAATGCTTGGAGAGCATGTTGGGAAACCTCCAGTGCTCATCTCCAGACTCCCTTGTAGGCATATGTGACAAAGATTTAAAGATGGTGACACTCAGTGACAAACTGCTTGCAATTAACACAGACAAGAGAGAGTGACACATGCTTCGTTGCTACATGTCCACAGGGAATTTGCTAAACACTGGACAAATATGCAATGCTTACAAGGCACAGTGAAGGTCACATGTATGTATGTAACATGATGGTTTCTGAGAAATTGGAAAAGCCAGCTGCAGAACCATGTCCCTAAAAAGGATTAATGGTGTGACAGAAAATGTCCACAGATATACACACATGTATTACCCCAGCACATGAATGTTATATGCATGCGTGCATATATGGCACACATGCACATACATACATACATACATACATACATACAGACAGACATGCATCCATGTTACATAAACTCTTAGTTACATCTAGAGGAAGGACTTACTAGAAGGCCAACTACTCATTTTGTTTTAAAATATACAGCAGTATCCCTGTACTAATCGACAAGTTAATCAAAATTAACAAAGAAAAATATGAGTGGCTAAGGTTTTTTGTTTGTTTGCTTTTTGTTTTTTAGTGTTGCTTAAGATGTTACTCCTTGAGAGACCAGCCAACTCTTTAGTATTCAAGCAAGTTCATTCATGAGGCTAATTATGAGATTACCATTAAGATCACGTCACACTTGCTGTTTCTACAGCACCCGAGCCTTTGTGGAGAGCAAGAATGTCATACAGAGCTCAGAAAGGCACATTAATGGGATTCAGCGGTTTAGGCTACATCAGGATCTCCGAGCAACCTTTATCCTCCCCTTAGCCCCTCCTCTGACAAGCAAGGAGAATGGACAGGATAGCTCACTGGGAATCAGGGAATCCAAGCCCTCTGCTGGGATGTTCTGCCTGCCATGGAAGATGGAGCATAAAGAAGGCAACATTGTTTTATATCGAGGATAGAGAAGGCAACATTCTTTTGGGGGATGAAATCATGCTGGGTTACCTAGATACATCTCCCTCCCTCCCTCAGCGCTGGCATCTCTCCATTCACGGAGCAGCAGTACTGATGGTCATGGGGTAACCTGGCCTCAGAGAAAGTTCTAGGAGAGACGATGCCAGACTACTAAGATGAGCACTTGGGAAATCCTGCCCAGCTCACTGCGCTGTTAGTAGGATTCTCTGTAGCTGTGGAAATAAAGTAGCAGCAGGTTTGCCAAGGCGACTTTGTCCTAGATGGTGTCCCATAGAAAGATGTTCAAAAGTGTTTTCTTTGCCCTTTCAATGAAACCACTTCACAGTTTTCCTGGGAGGGCAGCTAATGGGAGAAGGTGTGCTTTCTTGCCCAGCAAGGGAACACTTGAGCAGCTGGCCACGGAGCCGGCCAAGTCTGAAGTTTCACCCTGGTGTTTATGAAGGCTCCTTAAGTGACAGATGAGGGGAATAAGCTCGGAATGGAGGCAACACCTGTCACACCCCAGCCAACTGCTGAAAACTGTGGAAACCGGGTTGGAGGGAAGACAGCTCAAGGTATTTATGAACTGTTATTTATTCATAAGTTATTTATGACTCCACTCGTCTGAATTTTACCGTAAAAACGATCATCCAAATTATTTTTGGACAAGGCAACTGAACAAACATGACTGACTGAATGTACGTAAACCACCCTGGAATTTAACTGTCCATCTGCAAACAAGTCGTCCTTTATAGATAACTCTTTACCCTGGGTCAGCCACTCTGGGAGAAGGGCACTACTGTGGGAGAGGGCTGGCAAGCCCATCTGTGCCTTCATTTTACTCAGGGGTGGCCCTCCATATTCCAGATGCAATTGAAAACTCAGGAGGCCTTTGTCATCTATCAATGCCATGATTTCCTCTGCCAGGGAGCCTTTCACGTTGTGCCCTCCTCAACTGGCTGCCAGCTCACTCTGATGGGTTTCTCACTATTCAGCTTGACCTTCCTACGTAGCAGTTTCCACAGGCTGCTGGTGACCCCACTAAGTGATGTGCCTACCTTCCAGTGCCATCACCTTGGTCTCCAGAAGGATCCCATATGTCCGAGTGGAAGGCAGGGCACACAAAGTTGTCCCCCAGCAAGTGGTTCAAGAGACCAAGATTGTTCCCAGCCCATGTTCCCGTCTACTGTCCTACTTGGCACAAGGGAGAAGATGGTGTTTGCTTCTCTTTGTTTCCAAATGAGATCCCTACATCTGTACTCAACTTCCCAAGGCTGAAGGGCCTTCATTTATACAGGGGCCAGCTGTGCTGACAGATGAATGGCTTAGTGGTAGTCTACTTGCCCAGCATGCCCAAGGCCGTGGGTCCTATATTTGCATCCAGAAAAAAAACCCAAAAGGCCCTATTATGAAAATTCATATACTGTACTTTCCTATTAGTATGGCAATATATCTTTGTATCTGTCTCCTGGCTGTTTGGTTCTATTTTTTCCAAACTTTATTATTTGCTGCCATTTTTTTTCTTATGGGGTTGTCATGTTCACAGATGTATATATGTATATATATAATGTGAATAAACAGTAAGCATTCTTTGCATATTAAGGACTTGTGTGCCAAACTGTGTCACAGTGATTTCTATGGGAAGTAATTCTCAGAATGTTTTGCAGTAAACCTTGGTCTGTAATGTCTTTTGTATAATAAAATTTGCTAGTTTTTGCAAAAGCAACATTTAGAGCTTTAAAAAAATTATTTTTGAGGGCAGGGTGCCCACACCTATAATCTCAGCACTTGGGAGGCTGAGGCAGGACAATTGCCACTGAGGCTCCAGAGAGAGTTTCTAGACTAGCCTAAGCTAAAATGTGAGACCATATATACAAATAAAATAAAATGAAAAATATTTCCTAGCCAGCTTTTAAAGTTCTTTTTCCCAGCCCCAGGCCACACACATGTCCTCTAAAGTGTTATTATTATTTTTTTAATTCAAGCCTGCTGTCCACTTGGGCATTGCTATCACCTACATAGGTCAGGGGCACTAGCATTGCGTTCCCTCATTGCTAGTTAAACCAACACTATTTGCTAAAATCTGAAAATAGCCTTCTTTACTAAATTATAATGCCATATGTTTGGCATTGTAATAACTTTGTCATACATTAAATTTGTACATAGTTATCTCTCAGGAACTCTGAGGGACTGATTCCAGAATGCCCCTTCTACAATAGCCACCAAAATCCACACAAGAACCCGCACACGTCCTGCTTAGCCTTCAGATCGTTTCTAGACAACTTATGCTGTTTGACACTGTGGATGTTGCAGGAATAGCTGTTATACTGTATTGCTTAGGGAATAGAGGAAAGCGTGCAGGTTTAGTACTGATGCGACGTTTCTGTCAGCAGTTATTTTATCACAGATGTTGATTTCACAGACACAGTAGGGTAGACTGCATTTACTCATATGTAATTTTGAATTTTCTTCCGCCAATATTTCTTGTTCATATTAAACCTAAATACACACATGACTGATCTAGACATTCACTGTGTGTATACATATATACACATGCACACACACACACACACACACACACACGTACACGGCAGCCCACAAAGTACACTGTGCGTAAGGCCTATAGCATTCACCTCTTGCAAACTCATCTTGGCCTCTGTGGCATTCCTCAGCCTCACCTCTCAGCGCCTGTTCTGCTCACAATCACTACTTCAAGCCAGAGAAGAGAGTTATAGTCTGTTTAGACCAACCTACATATTCGTGCTTGTTTTATGCTCTTGTCCCAGTGGACATTCTGAAGGTGCAGTTGGCTTTAGAGTCTCAAGTTTGATCAAAAGTTGTTCTTACAGAGGTAGAGCCTAGAATAGCAGTTAGCAGAGCATGGGCAGGATGCAGGGGTGATGGGGCAGAGGGGGTGGATAGTGTGTGCAGGGGTGATGGGGCAGAGGGTGGATAGTGGGTGCAGGA
>NW_022196904.1:56491098-56496255 GCF_008632895.1 Mastomys coucha
CACACACACACACACACACACACACACACACACACACACACACACTTACACAAATAGGTTAACAGTCACCATTTACACTGACAGACCTTTCAGCTGACCATGAACATCTCTGACATTCCAACCAGGAAAGGAAATGGAAAGCCTCAATGCATGACTAGGACATGAGACTGGACCCAGCCTTGCCTCATCTTCAGGACCTCATGGTCTCCCCAGCCCAGCACACACCTGTCTCAGTTCCAGAACGCTGGCGCCCTCTGGTGGTGAAAAGGGAGATCCGCTTTGTTTTAAGCCCATCTTCATTTCTGTGGAGGGGGGAAAAAGAACACTCAGAACTTTGAGACAGAGCATGACAAAGACACGGAGTAGATTAGCTCTGACTACATAATATAGAGCCACGAAGAAGGCAGTAAATCCTATGTACTTGGGCCTTCCTGCAGTCTGTATGAGGGAACTCAGGGGCCTTCTGGAAGAAGCCGTTAGAAAGGATCATCTAATAGCCATAGACATTAGTTCTACATTCTCAGGCTTTCTAGCTTCAAGCAGATGCAATCACTCCTGTACTTGGTGGTCTGATGGCTGGTACATTGCTACGAGAGAGTTTGCCTCTGGGTGCGTGTTCCGTTTAACAGTTACAGAGTAACTGCCAGCCAATGACTCTCTAGGGCTCATTTTCAACTGTTCACCTTTCATGGGGTGGATAAATTTTATTCCACCTATGGACACACTAGTCGCTGGTAAAGAATTTATAGACTTTTAGTCTAAGCTGAAGTGAGAGACAGGATGTTCAGGAGTCTGTAACAGTTACAGATGGAAGGTCTTGCTCATGGGCTGCATGATGTCACCTGGAATCCTTATCTCTGGATTTTTGGAACTGGGGATGTGTATTGGAGTACTCCGTTGTGTAAGCATTCCCTCTTCCTGGAGGGAAGAGAGAAACTTCTGAGTCCCGGGAAGCTTGGGAAAATTATATCGTTCATAAGCCCTCAATCCCTGCAAGCTATGCAACGAACCGCCTGTGCTGGGGAAGAGTGGACTCTCCGGTGGAGCTGCCTATAAGGTAGGCAGGATGCAGCTTCTGTGGGCTGGAGCCTATGCTTGGGGTGCCTCCGACCCACTCAGGGTTCTGAAAGTCACCCCGACACAGCCACCAGTTCTTCGAGCTAGACTTGGTAGGAATTGTGTCTGTGTTCCGTCATCAAGTGTCCCACACGGGGGAAACATGTTTGGTCACTTCTCCCCAGGAGAAGTCACACAGGAGTACCCTTAATCCAAAAGTTTAGAATCCCAAAGACTAACCCTGCGAGTGCTGGTGTGGTGTTCAAAGGACAACTTTCCAGACCTGACCCCAGAGCCATGTCATAGTTAAAACTCAGGTGTGCTAAGAATGCTGTGTGGGTGGCGGCATATGACACACACATCAGTCTGTATTTTGCTTTGGGTCTCATCCCAGGCTGTCTGGATACATCCAAATACTTCAAAAATCCCAGAGACATCTAAAAATTGAAAGCCTTCTGATCCCAAGCATTTCTGAATAAGGGGCATTCACCAACTAGGATCTTTAAGATCCTGGTTATGTTGGCATGGGCTCTTTAGGATGCACCCTAGTCTAATATGGATGGTGTCCACTAAAAAAAACAAAAACAAAACAACCAACAGTAAGGAGGAAGATCATGGAGATGGATGGGGATGGCCACTTTCTTGTTTGTTATTCAGAACAGAATTCCTCTGTGTAGCCCTGGCTGTTCTGGAACTCCATCTGTAGACAAGGCTGGCCTTGAACTCAGAGACCCACCTGCTTCTGCCTTCTGAGCTTTGGGATTAAAGGTGAGCCACACCACTACCTTGATCTTTAACAAGTTAAGGAGGGAGGTCTCAGGAGGCACCAGACTCGCTGACACCCTGGTCTCAGACCCGCAGCCTCCATAATGGTGAGCAACTGTTTTGTTACAGGAGTATTTCATTCCACCCTAAGTGGGATACAGCAACCCGGCTCAGCATCTCCTGCTCAAGCACAGTTAGATACATATCTGGGGACCCCATCTGTTCTACATACACCAGGGGTAAAGAGGCCCCCTGCTTACTTGCCAAGCTGGTTTCTGGAAAGGTCCAGGGTCTTGAGTTGTCTGCAGGTCCACTTCTCTTGAGGTGGCAGCGACAACAGCTGGTTTCCCTGTAGCCTCAAGAACATGAGGGCCTGAAAGAGGGCGGAGAGAGGGAAAGATGATGCTACACACGGAAAGGGAGAAGCTGCCATGACAGTCAGCAGGCTCCCTGCCACCATACAGCCAAACAATCCCAGCCTAGTTCGACTCATGAACTCCCCAAATCTTCTCAAGCAGAGATGAACAATGCTTTTAGACTTTCCCTCAAGGCCAATGAGAACTGTAGACTAGGAGTGTAAAGGACTGAGACCAAAGATTCTTAAGAGTCGTGGTGAGTGGTGTCTGCCTGGAGTACACTGAGCACCACTGGGTACTTCCTCCTTGGGTGGTCCCCATAGAGGCATCAAGACAATGGGTGATCTGCCTTAGCCACATGTCCTCAGAAGTCCAGGATGGGCTCCCTGGGGTCCCCACATAGGGGACTCATTCCTGCGTGCCTTGCCGTATGCAGGTCCACTGAGTGACCTCAGTTGTATAGTATGGACTCCTTCGGATCTCCCCATACATCATTCATCCCCATGCCTTGCTGTATGCAGGCCTACGGGGGGCCCTACTCACTTGGAGGATGTCTTTCCTTAATGAGAACAGCAGAGACACACCTTTGCTTGTCTTGGTGACACTATCACAGATCCACCTACAATCATGTGGCCCAGGAGACCCACCACACAACTCTGATGTATTAAAGCCCCCTGTGTGCTTTGGTTTCCCTTGTTGAAGGGCTGCCAGAATAGGTGCCACCCTCTGCATTTCTACAAAAGCTTCCCCAAGTGATTAGCCCAAGCTAATGGGCTAATGGGCTGGGAAGACCTGCTCAATTCCCCATATGGAGAAAGAGACCAGGGGAAATAGGAATTTCACAGAACATAGTGTTGTGATTCAACGAGGCTCCATCCCTCTTTGCTGGCCAAGCTATACTGCAAGGTGCTGGTGTAAGGGATGGACTCAGAAGAGGGAGGTGGTAAATGGTAAGACTGTATGGCCAGTCAGCCATGGTCAGTACCAGTGCCACACATGGGTTCTCATTCAGCAGCACTTTAATTTCTCCTAGCTGTGAATACAAGTGGGTCTCTTCCCTTGTCCCATGTTTGTTTAGGAGGGGTGGTCTAGGACTTGATAGCCTCTCTTTCGGAGATACACATGTTGCAATGGCTGCTTGCTCTCTTCTGGCCTTCTGGATGATCTGAGCAGCTTGTCTTCGATGATTAGAGGTTGCATCTGAGTGTTCAAACACGGTCACACTTCCCAGGCAATGTGGTCTGTGAGTCACCATCAGGCCCTACAGGGAGCACCCTGATGCTTTTGGAGGACAGTTGGCAATCCCTTGTTCCGGGCCTCCCAGGGCTCACAGCCTGCCTGAAGATCCTGTGTAGGAAGTGGTACAGTGCTCCAGATGCAAACTCTCCCCCTAGATTTTGCAGTCCTCAGTGGGATCTCTGGAGGCCAGATGGAGGCAGATCGAATCTCTCCCTGGCAAGCTTCAAAGTTTTGACATGAAGGGCTGGAGCTCCGTAGTGGAGCTGTACGTGAGGCTCTAAGTTAATTCTTCACTATAGCCAAAAGCAAAACAAATGTTCCGCCATGAGTGAAGTTCTGAGGGTTGTTCTTTTGGACAAGGAAGTTCTCTAAAGATCCATATGTTAAAGGGACAAGAAAGGTGTACACTCTGGCTCTCAGAGTTACAAGAAAGGTGTACACTCTGACTCTCAGAGTTACTGGTGGGTGGCGGGATGTTTTAGGTCTGGGGTCTGGGAGAGGTGTTCTCACTGCTAGTGTGCTCTTCAGGAAGATACGGGGGCTACACCTCTTCTGCTTCCCTGTTAGCTCAGGCCTTGGCTGTGAAGTGAACCGCTTTGTTCTCCCATGATGCACTGCCTCACCACAGGCCCCAAAGCGCCAAAACTAACACGGTGGATGTGTATATGGACTGATAGTTCCCAAACCTGGAGCCAAGACAAGGTATTTTCCTACTGAAGCTGGTTGTCTCGAGGTGTTCGTTACAGTAATGAGAAGCTGACTAACCCAGGCAAACAAGCCCTTCCCTGGCACAGCTGTTTCCTGGCGACTATCCTCCCTCTAACTTGGCTCAAGACTGCATGCCTCTGATAGCTGAACTTACCCTTCGCTTTTTCTCCTTATGTGTCTCACAAACTCAGAAAAAGCACATAGATTCCCCGTTGCCCAGAGTGATTTTTTCTTACCACTGCGGACAGTGAGACATGAAGTGCCATTGGACTCACATCAAGCTGGAACAATCCCAGGGGCACCTCTTTCAGAGAGTTCTCGGAGAAATCCACATCCCGAAGGTGGTTTTTCCAAAAGAGAGCCATTTTGTCTGGCAGCAATTCCAGGGCATTTTTGGAGGCTTTACAACATTTCTAGGAGTTTTAGGGGAGGGGGAGAATAGTAAGTAGGTTTCTGAGTGTAGAGTAGCCCAGAAGTCTGTTTGTAAATTTGATGTCAGAGGAGAGGCTATTGGGATAGGGTTATGTGACCATCATGTAGAATGAGGAAGAAGGCTTTGAATTCTCTATGTCTGCTGTGTTGTCCTGTCCTGCAGGAGCAGGGACAGAGTTTCCTACAGAAGACAAATGTGCCTCATAGTTTTCCCTTTCTCCCCATCCGGCCCATTGTTCTGGGAAATAACGGGCTAATTCAGAGCCACGCTCTCGGGAGTCACTGCTTTCCCCAAGTACATAGCCAAACTAGAAATGCTTATTCTTTGGTTTGAAATCAAGAGAAACAAAGCACAAATATTCCTTATGCCATTCATCTGTTTCAACCAGCCAGATTTCCAAGAAACAAAAACCTCATTTAGTCTGCAGAGCTATGAATACAGGCTCCTGCTTCTTCTCACTTCTCAATGCACTAGAAAGTCACACCCCCTTTTGGCATTGTGTTGGTATGCGTGCGTATATCTGGGTTTGCATGTGTATATATGAGTACATGTGGAGATCAAAGGTTAATGTTGGGTGTCTTTTTTTTTTTTTGGTTTTTA
>NW_022196904.1:56496566-56519607 GCF_008632895.1 Mastomys coucha
TTTTTTTTTTTAAGCATGTGACATGTATATATACATGCTTGCTCACATGTGTGCATGTAGAAGCTAGGGGTTGATGTTAGGCCTGTTCCTCTGTTGCTCTCCATCTCATTTACTGAGACCGGATCTCTCACTTGAACTTAGAGCTCATAAATATGGTTGGTGTATGCTAGCTGGCTTGCCCTAGGAATCCTGCCTTTGCTTCTTGAGTGCTAAGCTTGCATTTGGCCACCATATTTGCATAGCATTTATCTGGGTGCTGTGAACCTAAACACGGGTCTTTATGTTTGCATGGCAACTGCTTCACCCACTCAGCATCTCCCCAGACCCACACTTAGCTTTTATTGTGTGTGGATTCTTGGGGGTCAAACTCATGCTTGTGTGCAGACACTTTATCAAAGTGAGCTACCTTCCCATCCCTTGTGCCATCCTATGTCAGGGTGCCAGAGCTATTGCTTTACAAATCTTTGTAGCAGCTACTATGTGTCCCTTAATCCAGAGCCAGGGGACTGGCTCCCAGGTGTTACCATTGCAGACAGCCTGACTGATGCTGCGGGCCTCTCCTCTATTCAGCTACAACATAGAGGAGCAGGACATGACGTGAGGAAGTAGAGAGAGGCATACAAACTCCACTGTGGCTTTCATGATACAAACCAAAGGGCAGGACCAGGGATCCGGGAAGCTCTTGAGGTTGTTCCTGGAGACATTCAGAGAGGTGAGAGACTTGAAGGAGTGCATAAACTGGACAGGGAGCTCGGTCAGCCTATTGTCAGCTAGATCGAGTTCCTGCAGCTTCCGCAGGCCGATCCAGTTAGTGGCTGTGGGCAGAAAAGAGTGTGCACAGGTCAAACACATCCCAGTCCCAACCAGCAAGAAAGTGGCTAACGACACGGAGTCATCATCGGAGACGCATACCATTTTCTTCTTCAAACAACCGCTCCAGGTAGTTTTTGGAAGCAGTCAGCTTTTGGAGTTTTGAGAGGTGTAAGAATCCAGGCGGGAGGTGGGACAGTTTGTTGCTGGAGATGTCAATTTCAAGTAACCTGGGGCCAGAGAGAAGGGAGTCAGGGACCAGGAGAGCGATAACCGTACTTAAGGATCTCTCACTAGACAAGATGTGTGTGTGTGTGCGTTCTCTCTGCACACAAGGTTTAAAAAATGAGCGGGCTTATTATGAGGCTCTTTTTACTCATTTGGTTAACCATTACCACAATGGAATCTGGCTTCGGTGGGTCCTGGTTCTTCTGAATATCCAGGAATTAAAATCTTTGCCCGTGCAAAACAAGCAGTGCCTTGGGACTGCCAAAGAGGCCACAGAGCAGAAATGCAACCTTTTAAGGCTTGTAAATCTGTCCATTTGACCCAGGTTAAGGAGCCTGCACAGATGGCCCTTGCTCTTTACATTTTTTCAGTTTGTAAAACTCATTTATGAGATTCAAGGACTTGCCGGGCAGTGGTGGTGGCACACACCTTTGATCCCAGCGCTTAAGAGGCAGAGGCAGGTGGATTTCTGAGTTCAAGGCCAGCTTGGTCTACAGAGTGAGTTCCAGGACAGCTGGGGCTACACAGAGAAACCCTGTCTCAAAAAACAAACAAACAAACAAAAAACAAATAACCCCCCTAAAAACAAAAACAAAAACAAAAACAAAAACAAAAACAAAAAAGAGATTCAAGGACTAACCTCAAGCTCTTACTAACATTTTTGCCTCTCACAACATTTAAATGCCCACTTTCTTTTAAAATTTATACCAGTGTGCCCTGAACACCCCCCACCCCAGGTCAGTGCACAACTCTCAGGAGTCAGGTTTTTTTTCTTGCCAGTGTGTACATTCCAGGCCACCAGACTTGCCAGCAAGCACCTCTACCCACTGGGTAAGCCTGCCAGCCTCAGCCTTGGCAATGAAGCCTGGTGGCTACAGATCCTAAAAAAAAAATCCAAGTGCAGTCCTCTGATGGTTTATCATGAGTGTCAAACACGTCTGGGCATGTCTGCCAGGGGACCATCCTGATCAGGTGAGTTGAGATAGGAAGGCACTGAGCATGCACAACATCATCCATGGGCTGGGGAGGGAGGTCCAAGGCTGAGTACCAAGAAGCAGCCATCTCTCTCTGCTTCCCGACTGTACATGCAGCATGATCAGCTACCTCCTGATCCTTCAGGCATGCCTTTTCCACCACATTAAATTGGCTCCTTCAAACTGTGAGTCAGAATAAACCCTTCCTTCTTGAAGTCATCAGGGTATTTCGTCATAGCGATGAGAAAAAGTAATTGACAGATGTCCCTCCCTGGCCACCTCAGGGTTCTATGAAACAGGCAGTGACCAGTGCTCATGTGCCACCACATTGCTGTGTTGACCCTTTCCTCAGGCCCACCCAGCTATTTCTATTGGGGTAAATCCTTCTGTCAGGCTAGGAAGCTTCTAACCACTGCCTTCTAACTCTGAGCAGGACCAGTTGGGTACTTTGAACAAACAGCTCCGCGTGGCTATGCATGATCTTACCCCAGATCGAGTTCAGACTTCTCTGGCTCCTAAGGGGTCAGAGGTCTTGATGACTGTGCTCTTGTGAGAGCGAGTAAGAGTGAGCAGTCCTTTTTGACTACTGCCACAAGTTAGTTTTCCAAAACATAAAATTCAACCAAGGACCCCATACGGGAAGGTGACTCTGACGGGTGGGCACAGAGGGCCTTGTCCACACTCCTGGGCCCACCTGGAGCAGATGATTTCATCAGATGACTGCACACAGGGCAGCTCCCCCAGGTGGTTGTTTGAGAGGTTCAGCTTCTTCAGATTGATGAGTCCCCAAGGGATGATGGAGGGGAGCGAAGGCAGGCAGTTGGCAGAGAGGTCAAGCTCTGTGATCTGGCAGGAGATGTCTAAGAGCCAGTCGAGGTCCACCCAGGGCAGCCTGAGATGGGACCATTTCACACGAAGTGCCTGCAGTTGGACGGTAAGAAGCAGCATATAAGTTTGGTGAGTCCCGGCCCACTCCAGCTAGAACCCTGTCCTGAGAAGGTGGACCATGTCTACTTCGCCCCTTGCCTCCCCAGCTTCCACCATGGTAGCTGGCACAAGGAGGTAGTGAGTGTGCTCTGCACAAATCATCTGCTCACAGCTCCCTGTCACTTCCAGAGGGTATCAGTGGGCCCAGAGCCAACCCTTGAGAACTGCACACTGGGGTGCAGCGAAGCAGCAACGACTGTGGGTCCAAAGAAGGAGCCCCCCCCTCCCAGGCTCGAGAGTCCTCTTCTCAGGCAAGGGAGAAGGCTGAGTCCTAAATGTGGCTCTGAGATCTCTATTCTTGACTCACTCTGTGTCATCTAGGCAGCCACTGTGTGCAGCCACCTGGTGCTGTGCCAGGCCACACACTGGAGATCCAGAACTCTGGTCCACAACTCACAGCAAGAAAACCATGCCCTTAGCAAATAGCCCAGGAAGCATTGTTATCTCCATAACAACCTAATGAGCTCACTAATTTCCTCTGCAACAGTCAGCCCAGGACTATATCAGTAACAGACAGCTTCCCTAACTTTTGGCCCTACTTCCAGTTCAGGTCAACCTGAGAAAGTTAAGTATGGCCCCTACAGAGAAATACAGGAATCCCTACTTCAATTTCCATGAACAATAACCTCCACTGAAGACACAGTAAAACCTTCCCATGGTTCTGTTTTTAGACCTATCAACTCCTCTGTGCCGAGTCTCTGCCATAAGCAAACAACAGCCCAACCTTCTTGCCATGGCACACCCAGAACATGTTCCTTATTTTTCTTTTTACAAGAGGAAGTCCGAAATCCCAGTGATCTGCTATTGTGAGGCAGCAAATGGGTCCTAGTTAAATATATAAGACTAAGGCTTTCCTCTGCCTTCAGGTTTATCAAGGAATCTGAGACTCAATTGGGTTTCTGGGGAGAAGAAATCTGGCTTTTTTTTTTTTTTTTGGCTTGTATATCCAAAGCAACTGAAAATCCATAACAGAAGATTACTGGGCCAGCAATATAAACAAAAATTAGTGTTTCACATGTAAGAACTACAGGAACTGTGGGAAAGTACCAATGATGATGGCTAAGTTGGCCTTTGCAATTGGCAGTGGCTGAGACGTGATCACATCTGGACACAAGGTGGTGCTGTGCACATTGTCTTTAGCTCCCTTAGCCAAATCCTGGAAAAGCTGTGTGCCTCCCTTCCAACAGAATGATCTCCAGCCTTTCTCTCCCTCATTTGTTTAGATGAAGAAGAATGAACAGCTAAGATCCAGAGAGAGGAATCTTAGCCTCTGGCGATTGTGTTAGATAAGTCACTCCATTTCTCTGGCAGCCTTTTTCCTTTTTAATGACTGACTTTTCCCATTTACTCTAAACATTTAAGCCTAGAAAAAAATCTAAAGTGTGCCAAGAGTTGAACTAGGACCCAATGGGCCCCACAGACCTAGAGTCACCTGCTGTCAAAGCCTCATCACCATGGCTGGCTCCCAGCTCTTTCCAAACATAAAAGAATATACTCTTGGGGCTGGCTGGGGAGATGGCTCTCTGGTTAAGCACTTACTGAGTGTGGCCCCTAGTCCTCAAGTTGGGTAGGCGTCACAGTTGCCTGTAACTCTAGCTTTGAGGGGGTCCTATGCTTTTGGCTCTGAGGGCACCTGTGTTCATCATATGCACCCCTCCACATACACACTAAAACATTCAAAAATAAAACCAAAACTCTCCACTCTTTATTGAACCATTTTTGAATGCCCTATCGTGATATGTGTCCTAGTTAGGGTTTCTATTGCTGTGATGAAACACTAGGACAAAAGCAACTTGGGAGAAAGGGTTTGTTTGGCCTACACTTCCACATCCCTGTTCTTATAGGGAAGTGAGGACAGGACCTCAAGCAGGGCAGGAGCTTGGATGTAGGAGCTGGTGCAGTGGCTTCTTTCACAGTGGTCATTCTAGTAGAAAACATAGAGGAGTGTGGTGTGTTCCACTAACCTCCCTAGACCCAAAGGACAGGGGAAATCAATTGGTACTACCAGTTCTTAAAGCTCCTTCTAGGGCTCACCACCACATGTTTCTTCACAACTGAAATCTGATAAGTTCCTGCCCAGAGAGAAGTGGTCAGAGTCTGAAGATAGGACGACATACTTAGAAGACAGATGAGCATGCGGCACGGTGCATGCTGGGCAAGATGGGGCATACTGTAGTCAAACACGGAAGCTTCCCACCTGGTCTTGGGTTACGTTGGAAATTTGGACTGATGCGTTTTATTATTTTTGGTGCACAGGTACCCATAGTGCCTAAGTGTTCACAGGATGCCAGGGAGAGTTAGACAAAGAACACCAAATGACAGTGATATCTACACACTTGACAGAAACAGGTTCAGCAAGCCTGCAGTGCTCACTGCTTGTTTGTGTTAGTCTGGGCAAAATTACCACAAACCAGGCTCCAAGGGAGCACAGCCAGCCATTGCATAACCCTGTCCCAGAGGGCTAAACTGAAAGATCAAAGGCAGCTGGCACTGACTGCTCAACAGCTTAGCCATCAGGCCTCACGAACTGGCTGAACACAGATGGAAAATGTCCCGGTGTCTGTCTCCAGACCTTTTAGATGCTGGCCAAAAGCACACAGGAAGCACCGCCCTCCCCCGGAGGCAGCAAGGGATGGCTTGGAAGCTGTTTTCCAAGGTGATGGTTGGGACTCAGGTTGTTAAGGGTTTAGGTGGGAGGCTAGGGAGATGCTTAGTGGGGAAAAGTGTTTGGCATGCAAGTTTGGGCACCCGAGTTTGATCCCCAGAACCTAAGTTAAGGTGGAAAGAGACAACTGCTAGGCCTCTCAGCAGGAAGTATTCTGGTCATATTGGGACACAAACTCTCTCATGTGGGCCCTGAGGATGGAACTCAAGTTTTCAGGCTCAGAGGCAAGCGCCTTCACCTACTGACTCTCCAATGGTTTTAGCTTAGCTTTAAGACTCCACTGAGAGAGCTGAAGAATAAGTCCAGAACAGTCACGGAAAAGGATTGTTGGCTCAGAGACTGGTCTGGTAGAGCGAAGCCCTCGTTTCTTATCAGGACTCTGCTGACCCTCAGGGCAGAATTCATAGAGCTACCTCCCTGATTCCCAATCCACTGTTCATGTCAGGTCTGTCTACTGGACTCACAGCTAAGTCAGAACCGTAACTTCTAGAGACTATAAATCCCTTGACGGGACAGACCAATGTTCAGTGCAGTGGGAGGGCACCTAGAGGGGCAGTGAACAGATGTTTATTCAGTTACGACACATGTGTTAACATGGAGGAACACACAGAATACTCTAGAATTGTATGTTGGCCCTTGGACCACAGCAACCCCCAAACTTTCTTTGTTTAACGGAGGTTCTCAGATAATGTCTGAAGATGGCTTCTCTTTAATTTGGGGCCTCCGAATGGTGAGAGGAACAGCATGTTCATCTAAAGCTACCCATGCTTTGGTTATAGAAGCACTAGGAAATGATAACTGGTTACTGTCCCTGATTAGGATTAGTTTGAATTGTCACAGGACTCTAAGTTTAGATTGTCATAATCTAAGCCACATGTGTGCTCATTTTTATAGAAACATGGGGTTTTTGCAACTATGTCTATTTAGGTAGGCGCCTACTCTTGCTAAACCTATCTAGTCCATTCTCATCAGGAGGAACAAACAAATGCATCCTCCAGAGGGTTTTATTTTTGCAATATTGTATAGAGTGAAACATGGAGGACTAGCTACTCTCTCAGACTACTTTGCCTATTTCCCAATAGCTCTGTGTTTTTTTGTTTTTTGTTTTTTGTTTTTGGTTTCTTTCTCCATCTGTTTTCTTGGTGTATAACTCTTTTTTAATCTCAAGCTTTTTAATTTCAAAAAGTTCTAGTTTCTTTTTCAAGTGGCAATCAGAGGCCAGACAAAACCATCACAGGATCCTAATCAGTTAGGTAAAGCCAGT
This sequence comes from Mastomys coucha, assembly GCF_008632895.1. Classification (NCBI taxonomy): domain Eukaryota; kingdom Metazoa; phylum Chordata; class Mammalia; order Rodentia; family Muridae; genus Mastomys; species Mastomys coucha. The sequence continues at coordinate 56,503,495 of NW_022196904.1, forward strand.
CTGTGGTTCAGATCTGGAATAGCCTTGCAGTCTAGTGGCAAAGGCCTTGTCTCCAGGAGTACGGGGGCGAGGGTGGGGAGGAGAAAATGGGACTTGGTGGGAAGTCTTCAGGTCCTCAGGGGCACACCCTTAAAGGAAGATATCTGGACCCATTCTCTTCTCTTCTGGTTTCTTTTTTTTCCAATTCCCATCCAGGAATCAAATGGGTTACTTGCTGCACATTCTCACCTTGGTGCCAAGCAACAGGCCCGAGGTAGTGAGGACAACTGATCATGGCCAACAGATCATGGCTTGAAACCTCTGAAACCTTGAGATGAAGAAACCTTCCTTCCATATTACTTGATTTTTCTTGGTTATGCTGATGTAGTAAAGGAAAGCTAACTAATAAAAAGGAGTCAAAACCAGAGAATCCAGATTATTCCATTAACAGACACCAACAATTAGGTTCCATCCATAAGACACACATAGTAGGAAGAGAGAACGAATCCTTTAACTTCCACATGTGCTGTGGTGTGTGTGTGTTTGCACACGCGTGCGCGATATATGCATGCACACACATGCACACACACATGGACACGTGTGCACAAGTCTTTATGCATGTGCACACATGAAATAAAATATTCTAGAAAAGACTATAAATATACCTTTGTGGAAAGCAAAAGGAAGAGATGGATTCTTAAAAATCAAAGGGCACCTGCCAAGAGAGTAAATGAGAAAGCAAGATCAGCAGGTAAGGAAATGACCTAAAATCAGCCACCCAGTCAGGAAAGATCTGTGGTGTACAAGGAAGTCCAAGAAAGACTTGGGAATATCTATTTCAGAAAGCAGGGAAAGGAGAGATCAAGAAATGGAGGAGGGGTTTTTCCTAATCTTGAAAGGCATTACTCAGTTAAGTCAGTGACTGAATGAGAGAAAAAATAATATGAGTTCTGATGAAACACATGTGCTAAAATATAGTGTGAGTGTCAGACTTAATAGTACTTAGCTGCCAATCATATAAAGTAGAATAAACATTACCACAGAAACCAGATGATTGAAAAATATTAAATACAAAAGTAACTTTCAAATCCAAGTTTAATGGTGTATTAAAAACAAAAACCAACCAAAAACTCCAGTTGTCTGTTCTTTTCAGGTCCGTGCAGGTTAATTGTAGGCATGGACTCCATGAAGGAATCCCTGGAACTTGGTAGGGCATGCCTGGTTGTGTCTGTGAGGGTCTAAAGGAGATCAGTGGGTGTGGAACATCTGCCCTCAACATGGGCAGGTGCCATTCCATCAGCCAGGGGCTGAGACAGAACTGAACAGCAGAAGTCATTTTCTTTGTCTACTTCTGCCTGAGACATTCCCCTTGTCCTCACTGAAAGTAGAAATCTAAGCTTGGGGTCTTTACACTGATGGTCTTCTAGGTTCTCAGGCCTTCCCATTAGTCTACCACTAGACATGATATTAGCATCCATGGCCTCCATCTTGAAGAAAGAATCAAGGGGCTAAGTCTCTATAGTTACACAAACCAACTCACCTAGCAAGTCTTCTCTCATCTATCTATCTATCTATCTATCTATCTATCTATCTATCTATCTATCCCTATCATCTATCTGTCTATCTCTATCAATCATATATATGTCAATCTACTCATCCATCTATCCACTAATCATTATTATCTATCTATTATTACCTGTAACTTGTACAGGCTAGATGGTTATAGATGATACCAGATGTAGTTGCTGTCTCAGAGGCTTACTGCTTAATAAGCTCACCCTTTCTAGTTCTTTCCAGGCTCTGGCTGGCTGGTTCAGCACAGCAATCCTGGCTTAAACTTCTCTCTAAGCTGACTGATTCCACCTGGTTTCTCTCAGCTTCTCACTGAATTGCTCTGCATGCCTCAACTACTCCTGGCAATTTGTTCTACCCTTCTGGCTCTTCCTTATTCTCTGGCTTCAACTGCCTCTGCTGACCTGCACTAAACTGATAAACTAAGGAACAAACTCAACTCCACTGCCCTGTGCTCACTGCACTGACTCCCAAGCGACTGACCCTCTCTCCCTCCTTCTCTTTCCTGTGTTGTTAGATGCATCCTATCTCTGACTCTTCTATGAAATCTTTCTCTGATTCATCACTTTTTCTGTTCCTCAGTTAGATATCACTTTCAAATATGGCTGCTTCCTCCTACAAACAATTTTATCTTAAACGTGTCTCTGTACTGAGGGTGTGTCTCTATTCTAGCCAAAGGGATTAAAAGTGTGTGGTATGTCTGCATTCCAGTTCAGTCTCACAGACCTAAATCTTTGGATGTGATCCCTTGCCAGAGCAGCCATGATGCTGGATTAAAATTTATCTACATATTCATCCATCTTTCCACCTAGGTTATTTACCCATTTATTCCACTGGCTGTGCTATCAGAGGAACCCCAACTAATACAAACACAGTCGAGACCTGAGTGTAGGTGAAACAGTCTTATGAGCACTTTCAACTGACCATTTTCAGCATCCCTGCAAGGCTGCTATAATTTGCATAGAAAGAACTCCAGAAGTGACCTAGTTCCATAACAGACTCAGGACTATAGTTTACCTGCCCAGTGTTGGATATCTCTCCCTCTCTACTACATCTGTATCCTTATAGGGCTATGGAAAAGCTGAGAGTCATCCAAAGACACCTAAAACAGGTGGTGATAAAAGGTAAATTATTACAATCAAAAATTACAATGAAGTTAAATCTTTATGTCCTGACACAAGGCAAAAGAGACAACAGAAAAAAAAAATCAATGAAAGTGCAGGTAAAAATGACAGTATACCATAAAAGATGAACTATGCAAAGAACCATTGGGGAATTTATAAAGCTATATGTCATGTAATTTTGGGAAGCCACTAAAGGGCAGAAGCCAGAGAATAGTTCTATTTTACACAGGAACAGTCTCATCAATTGGTTAAGTTTGGAGATATGAAAGGAAAGAAACTTGGAAAAAGAGCCTTGCACCATATCTCCTCCCTTTCCCAGCTACATAGCTCACACCTATGACTACCCAGGAGAAGAGGATTAAACAGTGGCCAATTATTTGGATTGAAATATCTCCCCTTTAAATAATGTGGGGTGGGGAGAGGAGAAGAAAAAAACCAACACATAGCAACAGTATAGAAACCTAAGACAACGAAAGCCTTGCAATGATCGGAGAGCCCACAGCTCTGATCAGTTACAAGAGGGAAAAATGGAAACATCACGATATTCTGTGCTCACTCAGCACAGAGGGGTGACAGAGAGCAGAAAAGCAAAGGCAGACAGGCTAACACGGAACATGGAGATGACAGGAAAGCAAGAGCATGAGCAGGACGGTCAGACTGAGCATCTCTCAAAAGCCAATGAAGTTGATTGCCACTGATGAGCTTAAATCAAACATGCTCACTTTCTGGTGGGATCTGAGTCTGGCTCCATGGGGGAGTCAGGCCAGGGAAGAAGTTACATCTTCAAGCATGGTCAAAAGCTCATGGCTGGGGAGGTCATAGGCCTTTCTATCACTGGTTTGCTAAATGCCCTGTGGAAATGCCTTCTAAACATTTAAGATTACACCATAGATCAGTGTTACTCTCGGCCTTGGCCAGAGATGTTTTTTCTGCAGTGGGCAGCTGGCAAAAGTCCTGAGGGTAGGTGAGTGTCACATGCTCAGTCCTAAATGGAACACCTGTACCATTCCTCTCTGCAGATTTAGGGAGTATAGTGAAAGGGGCAGAAATAAATGTAAGGTAGGGGTGGGATAGATGTATGAAATGCCGTATTTTGGATATGACACTGTATTTGCAGCCATGACCCCACTAACATTATGGCTACCTGCATGAGACCAACAGGGGCTCAGTGGGGTACAGTGTATGGAGACATTCAGGAGAAGTGGGAAGTGGAGGAGTCGGGGTGCATATAATCAAAGCACATCATATATGTGTATGAAATTGGTAAAGATGAATAAAAAATATTTAAAAAAGAAACTAACTCAATACTTAATAATCTACGAGTAAAAATCGCAGTAGAAAAGCCAGTGTAAAAATCATTGTCTAAAATATGGGAGATTTTATTGTTAACCAGAGCTAACAAGCCCCTGACTACACTGATACATAAGACTTATTTACCAAAAGAAAAAAAAAATCCCCAACGTGACACAATAAAAGTAAGTGGGAAATGATGTATCCAAGGGAAATAACTAAAGAACCATTCCCACAAGTTCCTGATTCAATATAAATTGTTCTCAAGTAAAAAGTTTAAAGAACAAACAGTCCCCGTGCTGTGCAAATGATTCCTTGCCACAGCTGCTCACTGCGTTTTATGAGTCAAAACTAGGGGTTCTGCAAGAGCCATTAAAATTCCAGGTCAATTGCATGTGTGTTCATGGATGTAAAAGCTGCTATAACATCTTTAAAAATAGACTGCAATTAAACCAAACTCAAATATTTCAGTCCTAGGGCCGATTAATGTCTCTCCAGAAAACCAGCACAGTGGTAACTCAGACCCTGCCAACTGCAGTTGATTACAGAGGAAAGGGATCACAGAGCTACTCGTAAGTCAGATGAACACTACACACTTCTTAGGGAAGCTAGGCTCTGTCTGCACTAACTCTCTTGTTTTGCACCCTGATGACAGAACCCAGGGCCTCCTGCATGACTGATACAAACAGTCTACACTGAGCCCTGAAAGTTCTTATAAAGTTACAGGGTCCCCTCAATCCATACTGCCCTTTCTTATACTATTTTAGCTTTTCTTTTAAAATATAGGAAATTTATAAGAAACCTCCTACCACTGCTTTGCTAACAGTTGAGAAAGAGAAAAGGCCAGACATGAAAAATCTGTGTGTAGTTAGCAAAGATCTGCAGCTTATTATTGAGAGACACCTCCCCCCGCAGGCTCCTCAATTTTTAAGTAAAAGCAAGATTTTTGCCCCACACTTATGTGAGAGATTAAAGCAGAATATTTTGCAAAGTACATTTAAGCTTTGATATCACTTACAAACAAAAGGGATATTATTTGAAATTTAAAAATTCAACAGTCTGTCCATTTATGCAGCCAAGTATTCACCCATCCATCCAATCATTCATCCATATATCCATCTGTTCTTCCATCCATCATCCACCCCTATCCCCTACCCATATAACCATTCATCTAACCATCTATTCATTCATGCATGCATCCAATGATCCACCCACCCACCCATCCATCCATCCATCCATCCATCCATCCATCCATCCATCATCCATCCATCCATCCATCCATCTGGCCATCTACTAATCTTGTTCAAAATCTATACTGAATGGCAAAGATGGAGTGAGGAAGGTGGTCAGGGGTCCTGCTTTCAGGAAGCTTCTGTTGAGGTAGTAGAGTTGGCATCAAACAGGAATGCCATCCAGAGTCAAACCTAGATGCTAAGAATAGGCAGGCAGGAAGTTTTGAGAGACAATGAGGGTGTGTGCCATATGGTGAATTAAGGAAGACATACCTGAGGACGTTGTGTGGGGCTGATGTTTACAGAGTAACGGGGGGACATAAAGCAGTAGTATATCGAGTGTTGAGGAGGCAGGGACTCTTTTCTTTCTGCTATTGGACATTTGGGGTTTGCTCCTCAGTTTTCCTTCTTATAAATATCAGGATTTGGCTGTTTGTGATAGTCACTGTACATATCTTTTTAATTATATCCTAAGGATAGATTTCAGAAATGAAATACCGAAATCAGAATAATTCCCCGGGAGAAAAAAAAAAGTGACTAGTCTTTGTCATGTGATGCCAATCACTTTTGCACACATGGAACTGATCTGCAGTGCCAGGCGCATGTGGGTGTGCCCACTACTCTGGGCTCTCCTGAATGTCTTACTGAGCATTTCTGTTTATGTTTGATCATTTAATAGGTGGGTGACCGTGCTTTAAGTTGCTTTAATTTGGTTTTCCCTGGTTGCTACTAGGTTTGTGTATGCTCGCCTGTGGTGGTTTACTGCCTTGAGTCTGTTCTCATGTGAATTCACTGCCTGTTTCTCTTGTTTGTATCTAGTGGAATCTGTAGCCAAGGTGACTGCAGAGGTGGAAGTGTAGCCAGGCAATGTGGAGTCCCAGTCACAGGAGGCAACTCATGGACACTGGCTGGATTAAAGCCAGCCCCAAGTGATGAGAAGTAATCAGTCATACAAAGTGATAACCTATTTTGGATTTAAATTTTTTGCTTTTTATTCCTGTGTTTTGTTGAGATGGTGTCTCCCTCCATTGCCTAGCTTTTCTCCTAGGCTCAATTCTCCTGCCCCAGCCTCCCAATTAGGTGGGAATTCAGGTACGGCCTTTGCCAGCTTTACTGGCCTTTAAAAATAGGTTCATTATTAAAAAATACCCTTTATTATAAATAATTTTACTATTTAAATGCATTCATATTGTGTCCGGTTATATATATGTTCATATTTGGAAGTACAGTTTTAACACTTGGAAACACCAACCATCTCCCTGGTTTTTTTTTTTAATAATTGATGAGTACTTCTAATATTTATGAAATGATGGATGGTGGATAGTTCTGATGGGCTTCCCAGGCTGACTTCTAGCTTGTCTGCAGTCTGCCTGCACCATGATTAAACTAAACTGCTGGGCCACAGCTCCACAATCCCAATAACCCTGATGCTTCTTACTTGTGTTCTCTCTCTCTCTCTCTCTCTCTCTCTCTCTCTCTCTCTCTCTCTCTCTCTCTCTCTCTCTCTCTCTCTCTCTCTCTCTCTCTTAGACAGGGTTTCTCTGTGTACTCAGAGAACTCACTCTGGAGTTCTGGAACTCACTCTGTAGACCAGGCTGGCGTTGAACTCAGAGATCCGCCTGCCTCTGCCTCTCATCTTACTTGCTCTCTTATCCTTCCTCTCTGTGTTTTCCAGGTTGCCATGTAAGATCAAGTAACGGTTTTCTGAATGTCTGGTTTATCAATCATCTTCTCTGATCTTAACTAAAAATGAGGAACAAACACAACTACTGGTTTACATCCCAGCTTCTTAAACTGTAGCTTGTTAGCTTACATGGGGTCATGAACCTGAATGTGGGGGAGTCACAAACCTTTGGCAACCATAAAAGGCTTTTGAATGTGTAATGACTGGAGGACAGCTTCAGATCGATGGTGTCTTGATCCTGAGCTGTCTCCAGCAGAACTCAACCCTGGGGTGTCGTGTGACTTCACAACAGTCTCAGCTGGAAGCACACAGCACAGGCACTTTGCACTGTGCCAGCAAGGCTAACACAGGTTCCAAAACCACTGTAGCCTGGACCTGGGCTACAGTATTAAGAAACTCAATGCTTTTTACTACATATACAGATATTCTGTTCTTATAGAAACATAATGGTTTAATTAAGGAGAACAAAAACTTCAAATGGTTTCCAGCTGTTGTTTCTCATGTAAGTACAATAAGAATACATTAATACTATATTGTGCTAGAATGTTTGATTACAGAAACTGTAGTTTGATTTGCCGACAAGTTTCATTAAAAAAAAATCGCCCAATGAACTTCAGCTGGGGATTATGATAGAATTTCTAGTACTTTCTGAGATGGCTCTAATCACAGTTCCGTACATACTACATATGTATGTGATGTGGTGGTTTGGGCACTGACGTGTGTGTGTGTGTGTGTGTGTGTGTGTGTGTGTGTGTGTGTGTGATCAAAACATCAGCCACCTCTGAACAATACTGACAATGCTCTAAATCCTGTAGCATCAGATTTTCAGCTGAAATTTAATTCTCTCTGTAAAAGCAAGCACACACAACTACTTCATTGGCATGAAAATTTGCTTTAATCTCTAATAACAAGTAAATTATATATGTCAAAGAATTGTTTTTAAAATAAAATTCTTTATTACCCGTAAATGTTTGATTTGTATACCTGTTTTATATAGCTATATAACTGTAACAATTTATTAGGCCAGAAGAGGTTGCAGTCTGTGAATGGAAACCTCTGTAAGAAATCTTGTTCAGCAGGATGGCTCCAACTGAATCATGTCCCACGGGACACATACTGGAAAGAGTCAGTCTGTGAAGATGAGAGAAAACTATACCTGTGAGGGACATACCTGTCCTGCCTCATCCAAGGGAAGATGTCCTGAGATCCCAGGGATGCTTGAACTATGGCTAATAACAAGCTCTAAATATGCTGTGCTCTTTCCTACATATCTGTGCCAATTATATGAGTTTAATTTGTATGCTGCACTTAGTAAGAGATCAACAACAAAAACTAATAATAGAATAATAGCCAAAAGTCATCAATAGAAGTCAAGAGAGCCTTGTCATTCTCTCAAAATGCATTGGTGTGTATCTGAACTGCCAGCATTTCCTCTTAGGTGCATGGGCTACTATAAGCAAGATAAAGACTATTTAAGCATAAGCCCAGGGACACCCTGAGAGTCGATCTAGGAGTTGAGACAGTGGCTAAGTGACTATTGGTCAGGTATAAATTCCGGCACAAAGGCACTGGATAAGAGGGCGCTTCACTCCTGGGATGGGATGGGATGGAAGTCTAAGACCCATCATGATACCTGGAGTGGCATACAATTTAAGACTTGAGAATAGTTTGATCTAAAGTTTTTCATTTAATATTTTTGGACCAAAATTGACTGAATAATTGAAACCACGGAAAGTAGAGCCATTGGTAATGAGGGGACACTGCAATGTAACAAGGCCAGGAAAAGCACAATGGACAGAAGATGCCTGACTTTGCTTTGTGACCCTCTGAGGGTAGCAGAGAGCTTTCTCTTCCTTTCACATGACTGGGGCTGGACAGGCCAGGCTGTGGGAACCCAGGATCTTGTTAGCACTGCCTCTACTCCTTTGGCACCTCACTCATCCTGAGACTTAAATCCAGGGAATCTAATTTCTGCCTCTGCCGTGGGAAACTGAACTTTCAGACACTCAGGGGTTCAAGGAACTAAGATGGCCACAATGGATACATGATTGTTGTACATGCCAATTACTTATAATTCTTGAAGAAAATCCCTTGCAATAAGTGCAAGGCCTTACCTAGGAAGTTAGTTCTCCCCCAAAGTCTTATCTACTCCTTAAATAAAACAAAACAAGACAAAAGCAAACCAAACCAAACCCTTCCAGCCTATGAGCTGGAGGTAACCAGCTGGGGCCACTGGCAGCTCTCACAGGTCCATCAGAGGCAGAGGCCTAGGCTTCCCTGAATGCCTCAGGCCCTTCCCGTGCAGCCTGAAGATAGAAACACCCACCCAGGTCATCCAGGCAAAGACCTGTTTCAGCACAGACAGCCTGCTGCTCAGCTCCAACATGGAGACAGGCTGATGGCTCACCAATGGTTAAACTATGCAAGCCAGGGCCAATCCCAAGATGAATATGAATGGCAAGATCTAAACGGCTCTCTATCTTTACTTAACTGAAAGATCTGAAAGAGGAAATGATTTCCCCACTGAGCTGTGTCAAAATAAATTTCAGTCCTTGTTGATGTTCAACCCGGCAAATGGCCCAGCAAGCCCTCTGGCCTGACACAGACAGTTGCACAAGAATGAACAGCTAAAGTTCCAGAAACCAGGTCAGCTTTTCCTGGTGTTTCAGAGTTCTCTTTTCTAGGTGTCGAAGCAACAAGCTGGGTTTGGTTTTCCTCTCACAGCAATACAGCACAACACTGTCCAGCTGGCCATTGTGAACTTGGCTCTCAGTAGGCAAGAACCTGGCAGTTTAAGATAGATACCAAGAACCGGGGAAATGGCTTTGCCAGGTCTGACTTGGCTTCACTTCCATTGTTTGGAAAGTGTGTCTGAGAAGATCGGATCATGTGCTTGGCTTCTGTGACCTTCCTTACTCAACAGGGTCCAAGAAGCCAGATGCTGTCTGTGGAAAAATCAGAGCTTCTTGGTGGTTCTTAGTCAGCCAGCAGAGGTGGACTCTGGCAGCCTCAGAACCGGTGGTCAACCCATGGCTGTTCTGCCTGTGTTAGCTGAAGCTTCCAGAGGGGCAGAAATGACGGTAAAACCATGCCCATGACAGATGGGCATAGCAGTGAATGCTTGCAATCCCAGCACTTATGAGGCAGAGGCAAGATGATTAGGAGTTCAAGGTCATCCTCAACAGGCAGCAAGTTTAAGGACGGCCTGGGTTATCTGAGAGCTTGCCTAAATATACAAGGAAAAATAAATCCCCTAAGGATCACTTGTGCAACCTTAGCACTCAGGATACTGAGTTCTAAGGCCAACTTGGGATACAGTGAGACCCTGTTTCCCAAAAGAAACCCCAAACCACATAAGCCAGTTAGGGAAGCAAGATCTACATACAAAACCAAGGTGGTATACCCTAAAAATGCCACTGGAGGTACCCTCCATCACCAGTGTCCTTCCTGGTGGTGGCTACCTTGTGGGAGTTACTGCTGTGAATGGCAACAAAGCCAAGGGCGGTTTCAGGCAGGGTATCATGTGGGCAAAGTGCTCATTTAATACCCAGCATTTGCAGCTCAATATTTGAAAGTAAAAACAACAACAAACAACAATAACAGTCCCATGGGATACCTGGAAAAGTGTCGAGCTTACCTGGGCCACCTGGGCGATCACCCTGATGTGCTCTTTGGTGGCAGCACACAGGGAAGTCCCTTTGCAGGTCTGAGATTACAAGGCAGCCCAGTGTACCCACTCCAGAGCATTTGCCTTTGAGATTCACTTGAATCACAAAAATAATACCTGCTCTGCAGAAGCCCAGGGAGCTGGAATGAATTGGTCTGTACTGTAATTTCATTTCCTCTTCTGATGTGAGCTGAAAAGCTCAGGAGAGGGAAATGCATTGTGGTCTTTTCTTTGTCTTTTCATTAGCCTGCTGCTAGCCTTGGCATGTGGGGTGGGAGACAGCTTGCACATGGGATCAGGGTTGTCTGGCCTTCTTTGCTTCAACATTATACTAAGAAATCAAAGCCCCTGGGTGTCAAGATCTGGAGCATGCTGGAATCAACTGGGGGAGTTTTTAAAACTCCTGAGGCCAGGCCCTGCCTCCAAGATTTGGACTGATCAGTGTAGAGTATAGTTTGAATGTGGAATGTTTAAGAGCCCCTGGGCATTGTAGCACATAGGAAAGTGAGACCCACTCACTATCCTGAGACCCTAAAGGCTTGTCTGCTCACAGCCCCGGCTTACGGAGGCATCTTCTCAATTGAGGTACTCTTCTCTAAGATGTCTAGAGGATGACATAAAACTAGCCAGTACAATTGATCCCTGTCAACTTGACACAAACATATTACTGTTAAGCCATAACCTTTCCTTCTTGTTCATCCCCAAGGTCACACATTAATATCAACATTACGACATAAGCATTCCGAAATTTAAGAATTCTACACTCTTTAAAAATAAGAACACTTAAAAAATCCAAAGTCTACAACTCTGGGCTCCTATAAAATAAAAATTTAGATAAATGCTTTCTTACTTCAAAGGGGGAGAACCAGGGCCCAGTCACATTCTGAGCAAAACACAACCAAACTCCAGCTGTGTAAATAACTCAGTGTCCAATGTCTGGGATGCGCTCACAGTCTTCGTGACTCCTCCAAAGGACCTGGGTCACCTCTCTGGCTCTAACCTGTGCACCACACACAGACTGTCTCAGGCTAGCTCCACTCCACCACTGCTGCTGTCCTTGGCAGCTGTCCCATGGTACTGGTATCTCTGAAATGCTGGGATCTCTTGCTGTAACTGGGCTGCACTTTTACCAATAGCCTCACCTGAGCTCTCTTCAAGGGCTCCAGGTCTGCCACACAATGACAAGCCGCAGCTGCTCCCCATGACCCCTTCATCCCTTCAAAACCTGTTCCACCTGGGTGACTTTCACACATGACCAACTATAGTTGCCAGCACAAAGTACTAGCTTGGTTACCTCTAAAACACAGCTTCTGTGTGCTGCCTCTGAGGAAACACTGCCGAGATTTCACCTCAATGATGCTGGTCTCTTCTTAATCACTGCTAATTTTTCAGCCCTAGCTCACCAGCATCAATTGTCTTAGTAAAGCAAAGTTTTACTTCAGTAATGCTGGTCTTTTATTCATCATGGTTGATTCTTCTATCCCACCTGACTAGAATGACAGACTCTTAATTCAAAATATGCAATGGCCCCAAAGAGTTTTTAAGTCAAATTTTCCCTTAGAACTTTACAAGCCAGGCCTCCATCCTCTGAATTTTTCTGTCAGCATTCTTATCTTCCAAACTCCAACAGAACAGCTTACCAAGCTTTGACATTCAACAGATTTTCTTCCCAAAGTTCCAAAGTCCTTTCACAATCATTCCTAAAATAACATGGTGGGACTATCACAGCAATATCCCACTCCTGGTACCAATTTCTGTCCTATTACTATTGCTGTGATAGAACATTATGACCAAAGCAAGTTGGGGGGAGAAAGAGTTCATTTGGCTCACACTTCTGCATCAAAGTCCACTATTGAAGGAAGTCAGGTCAGGAAGTCAAATATAACAGGAACCTGGAGGCATGAGCTGATGGAGTGGACATGGAGGGGTGCTGCTTACTGGTTTGCTTATCATGGCTTACTCAGCCTACTTTACTATAGACCAGGACCACTAGTCCAGGGATGACACCATCCACAGAGGACTGGGCTCTCCCACATCTATCACTAATAAAGAAAATGTTCTTCAGGCTTGTCTGCATACAGCCCAAGCTTATGTAGACATCTTCTCAATTGAGGCTCCCTCCTCTCAGATGACTCTAGCTTGTGTAAACTTGACATAAAACCAGCCAGCCCATGGTTATTTTATATCAAGTCACATATGGGAGACAACCTCATAGAACACATGAATGTGATAAAAACTCAGTAGCAGTGGGGGGTATGTATATGTGCCTAGACACATATGTAGCTACAGTCACACCCACATGTATGTTGGTGCAGAAAGACGTATTTCTATATCCACACTTCAGACAAATAGGGATGTATAAGGGGTTGAGTATTATGATCAGGAAGATAAATAAATAAATATTCAACCCAAGACATTTGAAAAAGAATTGTAGGCAGCCCATCTACCCATGGGCTCTACATGTACATTAACCTAATCCCATATAAAAATTAATAGACAAAAACCTCAAGTGTGTAGTGAATGTGTACAAACCTTCCTTCTTGCCATCTCTCCCCAAGTGCTACACTGTAAGGACCAGCATGCCCCCTTTGCATTGTGTGATGTATTCTAAGCCATATGGACATGCTTTAAGTATACAGGAGGGGGTTTGTAGATGATATAGGAATACCAGGACACTTCATATGAGGGACTTGGGCATCTGTAGATTTTGGTATCATCTTCCCAGGTCCTGAAACTCACTTTCAAAGATACGGAAGGATGAGTGCACCACAACTAACTGATTGGGCCCATTTGCTATTAGAAAGTTACAAATGCGACCACATTTAATTACCAAGCATCTGTATGAGAGAAGTACTTTATTGGCTTTTCTCCTTTTGGAGACAGAGAAGGTGCTATGAGAAGCAGGAATGATGGATCCTGGAACCCCAAACAGACCTGAGCCTTGTCAAAATCTCATTATCAACCACAGAGTAGTCAAAAGAGGGACATGACAAGCAGGGTTGGGTGTGGGTGTGGGGGTTAGGGTAGAATGAAATTTAGCTCCCTGATGGGACTCTAAGACACAATCACAAGGTGTTCTGTGGAAGTCTGAAGGAAGAAAAGCCAAGCTGCTTAACATCATAAAGGGAGAGAAATACAGATAGAGATACAAAAAGAGAATGCTTAAAAAACCATAAATGAACAATAAACGCATCACCCCAACTTGAAAGGAAATGCGTGTTAAGCCACCAAAATTTAACCTTCTAAACTTCTAATCATCTGACGGATGATTCAAAAGAAGCAAAAATAAAATAAAGACTAGTTTTATCCAAGCAATGACAATGGTTCTTATAAAACATCTACCAAGAAACAATGAAAACTTTAATTGTTGTGAGAAGCAAGAATGGTTACATAGCAAACCTCAACAGAACAACAGAAGCTGAAAATCACAGAACAACGCATCCCCAAATATAGATGTGAAAAGAAAGGCCGTAGTTCAAATCCAGCCATAGAAACAAACCAATTATTATTCACTGCAAGAATTCAAGGTTGGCTCAGCAATTACCATCATCATTTATGTAATCAATGAATTAATGTAGAAAAACTATAGCTTCACATGCGATTTGACCTAATTCAGCAACATTTTTTAATGCAACATTAAGCAAAAAATTTTACCTAAATACAACAAGGGTCTACTGTCAAGAAACCCAAAGCCAGGGCTTATAAACCACAGACACCAAGACCTTAAAGCCAGGGATACCGGAGAGGTGCCTGCCTGCATTATGATTGCCCAACTCTCAACCATCCTAGTGATATGTGGACACAGACTAGATGGGTTACACAGACATACACTTCTTTTGAACCTGCTGATGAACTATCAGTCTGCAGGAACTCAGAATTAATAAGGGAAGCTGGGAAGAAGATAGTCCAAAGACAGAAAAGGAAAACATTTTCCCCATCCAGGGCCATCAGACTAGAAAAGGAGATAGGAACCAAACAAATGTACATTTCATTCAAACAGAGCCAAAGCAATAAAAGATTACAAATCAACAAGAGCGATCCAAGACCTCTGGGGAGAAAACTAGAAAATATACACAAAGGCACATGCATGGGAGGACCTGAGACGTGCAAGTGAAACTCAGGAAACCCACCCAAGACGTATGCAAAGCAGAGAGGTCACTGGAGGAGACAGGCTCTTCCGGTAGGATGGACATGTGAACAGAACTAAAGAGTTTATATGACATGACAAAATGGGTGTCTGTGAGGATCCCATAGAGGCAAATATGGAGAAGGTAAAGAATCAGGAAGGTTGTATTCCTGGGTTGTAAGGATTCCCCAAGGCACCTGTAATCAAACGGCAAGGCTTTGCCAGTGCTAGTCCCTGCATACCACTCAATACTCAAAAACCCCAAACATATACATATACCAATATCTATATGAACATGGCAGCAGTGACTTTTAGCCCAGAGGAGAGAGGAAGCTCCATTTTTATTAGTTTAGTTTATATCTAAGCCAGGGCTTTGCTATATAACTCCAACAGTCCCAAACTGAAGATGTCCTATCCAAGTGGGGATTGTAGACGAGCTCACCACCACACCCAACTAGTTTCCCCTGGAAATTATGCTGGATTAACTGGTTATCCATTTAGAGCTATGAAAGCCAGCCCCCTCCCCTCGCATAACACACAGATTAGCAGCAGAAAAGACAAAGCTTTCAATGTAAAACCTAAATGGATGAAAATCCTGTGAGAGTCGCCAGCAGGGTATTTATATAAAACCTGACTGGAAATTCCCCCTTTATACACCCCAGACCTGACAGAGCCAATAAACGAGATGAACTTCTGTGATAGCATGACCTCATATCTGTGTCAGCACAAGAAGAACAGGCAAAAAGCAAATAATGTGTTAGGGGAGAGACTTGAGATACACAGGACCCACACAGGTTCCATACCTCTAACATGGAAGAGATTTCCAACGTGAAAATGAAGAGCTAAGGCTTCAGAGAAATAACTGACAAATGCCAGCAGGTGGCTCATATTACAGGGATGTAAATACTTTATGAACATGTGAGAAAATGTAATAGTACTATTAATAAAACATGGAAATGAAAACACTTGATAGCTGTGCTCCTCAGACAGGCTGGAGAAAATGAGAAGGTTCTGGGTGGAATGTGTAGGGCTGGGCCAGCTGTGAGCCAGAGAGGCTCAGATGCTGCTGCTGCTGCTGCAGCCGCAGTGACTCCAGAACAGCCTGCTTCAGGACCTCAGACTGCAGACTAACAGAAGCAGCCACATTCTAGCAAATGAGGCCATATAACAAGAGGCAAATCCCAGAATCCCTAGCAAAACCAAACACATATCCACAAGAGAAGAGCTGAGACTACCTTGCCCCGAAGGGCATATCTGGAAGAACAAGTTACGGCAATGCTGACAGAAAGCCAATGTAAATTGCATGCTTTTTTTGTTTGCCTTCTTGTTTTTAGACAGGGCCATGTGCATCTCAGGCTGGCTCTGGGCTCTCTGTGAGTTAAGGGTGACACTGAACCCCTGATCTGTTGCTCTGTGCTCCAGTTGCTGGGAACACAGGC
>NW_022196904.1:56519617-56528076 GCF_008632895.1 Mastomys coucha
TTCTTTCAGCTTTCCTTGTGGGAATGTCTGAAGGGATGCTTCCTAGCTTGGTAGATTACTTACCTCAAGAAGAGCAGACTCATACATTTCATTACACCAGCCCCCCCAACCCCTCCCCCAAGTTTTCACCTCTTAACAATACACCCTAGCTCCATAGCGTAAAGTATTACTTAGTTTAAGGGATTTTTTTTTTTTTTTTTTTTTTTTTTTTTTTTTTTTTTTTTTTTTTGGTTTTTCGAGACAGGGTTTCTCTGTGTAGCCCTGGCTAGCCTGGAACTCACTATGTAGACCAGGCTGGTCTCGAACTCAGAAATCCACCTGCTTCTGCCTCCCAAGTGCTGGGATTAAAGGTGTGCGCTACCACTGCCCAGCTTAAGGGAAAATTTTAAACACATATATGACCTACTTAACTGGTTTTGTAAATGTGTCAAAAAAAAGCCCCATCTAAAGCTGTGTTCCAGACCCTTCCCACACTCACGATTTTCCCGGGGTAGCTGCTCGGCAGGGCACTGGCTTCGATAAAATACTTCCTGAGCAGATGTTTGCTTGGGTCAGGACTATCCAGTAGGATGTAGGAGCAGAAATAGGCTCCGTGCCGAAGTAGGAATATGGCAATGTCTTCATTCCCTGATGGGACAAAGCACAGAGAGCTGAGGGCATCCATAAGTCCCAGTGGCGATTTCCACTTGGGGGCGGGGGGGCGAGTGCTTAGAGAGCAGACCCTAGGTTACTTCCCTGATGCACCCAATTGCCGTGCTCACTCGTCTACCCCAGTAGGTCTACAGTATCAGGGTTAAAAACCTGATCATGGACAAGAGGCATTATGACTTCAAAGGGAGTTTGTGCCTCCTGGGTATTCAGTCAGTTGTTGGCATCTCCTAATTTAGACGTGTTCCAGATTGATCTCTGCTAAGTCTGTGGAGAAATCTACATGCTTTCTTTATTCAGGCATTAAGGTGTCCTAAGAAATATTTTTTTACAGCTAAAATTGAGATTTAACATTGTTTCCTGGCCTCCACAGTGCTTCAATAATCCTAACTGATTTCCTAGCTGTTATTAGCTTGGAATTTTTACAAGGGAAGCTGCCTTAGCAGAGAGGGAGTCCCCAGAATTAGCAATAAAGGTCAGGCATTATTGCCTACTGATTCCCACAAGGAAGCTACCATATCAGACAGGGTGTCTCCAGAGTTAGAGATAGTAGTCAAACACTATTGCTATCTGTAAACATAGTTGGAACTCTAAGAGCAGTACCACACAAGGCAGAATTGCTCTACAAACTAGAGAGTAGTCGAAAAGCTTCCTGAACTAATGTTTGTGTTACAAGTCAAACCATTCCCAGGAGCTGCTAGAATGGGACCTCCTGGTGCTTACCTGCTTCAGACCACAAGAGAGTTTGCTTAGGGCTGCCAAGATAGCCCAGCGGGGAAGAGCACTATTGTTCTTCTAAAGAAATCATTTACACCTGGCTGTTTGATTTTACTGACCTTTTGACTGCTACCTGCCTAGTGATCCCTGACATTCGCCCTGTTTCTGTATACTATATAAGCCTGATTCTTATTTTGTGAAAATATATTCAGATAACACGCTTCTTGTGCCGTTTCTGTCTGTCACTGCCGAATCCCTTGCCCATCTGGCCAGAACTTTCATCACCCTGTGGAACAAGGGCTCCCTGCAAGAAACCCCTGTCTGTGGCACCCAATTCCTGGCAGAGAGAGTTTATGGGACTTTGATCTTTGAGTGCTGCACACGAGGTCCCACTTGTCATAGTGGGTCCCTGCCACCCATTGGGGGACTAGTAGGGAGGAGCAGCTAGCTATTTTGATAAAGACACTAAGAACAGGGCCATGTTCCAGCCTCAGAACTCACATAAAAAAGATACCGAGAAGCTGGAAAGATGGCTTCAGCAGTTAGGAGCACTGGCTACTCTTTCAGGGGAACC
This sequence comes from Mastomys coucha, assembly GCF_008632895.1. NCBI lineage: Eukaryota > Metazoa > Chordata > Mammalia > Rodentia > Muridae > Mastomys > Mastomys coucha. Next base: position 56,521,557 of record NW_022196904.1, read on the forward strand.
TGGGTTCAATTCCCAGCAACCACATGGCAACTTACAACTATCTGTAACTCCAATCCTAGGGAATCCGACACCCTCACACAAACATACACGCAGAGAAAACAGCAATTGACGCTAAAAAAATAAAAATAAGTTATTTTTAAAAAGATACTGAGCATGATGGAATAAGATTGTAATCTCAGAAACAAGGAGAGGAAGAGAGGAGGATCCATGGGGGTGGAAGGCCAGCCAACTGAGGTGAATAGGGACTCTCCAGGCAAAACTGAGATACACCATCTTTCTGTCCTAAGGAACAGCAGCTGAGGTTGACTTCTGGCCCTCCACACTTAAGTGTGAACACACATTTGCACACATGTGCACCACACACACACACACACACACACACTCACACAGGAAAAAGATCCTTTTTCAGGTCACTGGAGAGTTAGCGGTGGGGCTGAAGCCAGAGCTCCACACTGGAAAGTGGGACCCTTAGCAGGGCAGGGTTGACTGTGTGGGACCCACCTGCCTTGATGGCCGCATAGAGGGGCAACCGCACAATGACGGGGAACTCATTCTTCCTGACAGCGTAGTTCTCAGGGTCAGCCCCATGTGTCAGGACCAGCAGCTTCACAACCTCCAGGTGCCCTCGCTGGCAAGCTAGGGCCAGCATCCAGTTCAGCAGCCGCTGGGGGATACAGGGACCTGGAGGGGGTGAGAGGACAGAGGGAAGGTATATCTCTGAGTCTTGCTGCTTGTTCCTCACACTCATCTTCCCATTGGCCATGAATAAAGCACAGCCATTCTAGGACTAAGTGAGAGCTCTGCTTCCACCAAGTAGAGAGTGTTCTCTGGAGCCTTCTCTGCACACAGACACACTCACACAATGTGACCCAGTACAGAAACAATAGGGTCTTTGGTTTTAAAATTATAAAAGAAATTCCAGGTATCAATTATAGAATATTAAACCATGTGTGGCTTCTTCTTCAGCACACAGCCCTGTCATCAAAGGTCTAACACTTATATTTTATTCCAAGAGTGCCCCAACCTGTAGTCACAGTGAAGCTGTTGACCTTTGTCACTTGTTGCCGAGCCAATACTACAAGGAAGTTATAAGAGACTAGAACACCTTGAGTTCCCAGAAGCAAATGACCAATGCATCATACTATGGTATATCCATTTGATGGAGTATTAGTTAGCCAGAAAAGGAACAAGTTACTGAGTAATGAAAAGACACAGAATAACTTTCGATGCATACTACTGGGTGAGAGAAACCCATCTGAAAAGCTTGCCTAAGGAGGTGTGAAGTTCAAATTGCATTCCCCAAAAAGCAAAGCTAGCAAGGAGAGTGGTCACAGAGCTGACTCACACAGAGGTTTACCTGGTAAGGACTCTAGCAATTCATGTACTACTTCGGCGTGTCCAAAATGCGCTGCCACCACAGCTGGGTTGTCATCAGTGGGCTCCTGCGGCAGCTCCACACGCTTCTCGGTGAGCAGGAACCGAACGGTCTCCAGATCCCCATGGGCTGCTGAGATGCTCAGCAACTGGCCCTGGTCAAAGCGGGACAGGATTAAGCGAGGCCAGCTCTGTAACATCAAATGTTTCCTTCAGTCTCTGGCAAGACTGCAGCTCAGCTCCAGATGACACCACCAGCCTGTGCTTCTGCGCCACACTCAACTTCACACACTTAGAACAAAACCAGAAAACGGCCCACCAAGAGCTCTGCATTATTACATGTGGAAACGATGACTTTAATATATGTAGACATACTTTCCAACTCATACTGGGGTATAAACCCATATATCGAAAACAGCATGTGCAATGTACTGGGCCTATCTAATCCAGGACACCACAGCTTAGCAAGACTGCACCCAGAGCTGTGATTGGTGTGGCTGCCCTGTATTTCAGAGATGATTACACATACTCCCATTCCATGTATGACTGTTCCTGAATGTGCGCTATTTCCCCACCATTAGAAAGTCCAAAGGTCAAGCCAGACCACTGCAAGTTGGAGAATGTCCATTCAGGTTCAATAAAGCTTTATTGACATTTCCTGTTTCTGTTTACTTCTCTAATGCGGTTTAGAAAAATCCAGCTTTCAAAGAGCTGAGGATAAGTGACTTCGGGGTACTCAGCCCTAAATGGACCATCTATATAACCTTCAAGGCTCTGGGAACACAATGGCAGACATGGCAGAAAGACTTTTAGAACCAGAGGACAAGAAAGAGTGCTGTAACACACTTCTGTATGTAACATAACCATGAACTCATGAACCAACAACAGCTTTGGTTACATGCATATGACCTGCATAAGATGGGGCCCATCAACATGTCCTTATGGATGGGGGAGAGGCTCATGACACAACCCCTGCCCCTTACCTGAGGAGCTATTGGTAGTTAAAGGTTGCTGGGGGAGAAGGGGCCATCTTTCTACTTTGTTACAGCCACTGATAAGGAGCCCATACAAAAACCCACAGCCATGCTCAGGCAAGAGATTAAACCCAATGGGTAATAAATAAGACATGAAACTAGAGGCTTATGGGGAAGGCAAAGAGGTTCAGTGGGAGAGGTGGGGTGGGAAGGGATAATGGGGATCAAAAAGGCCACAGCATATGATATATGTATGAAATTGTCAAGAGAAAAAAATTAAAAAAGAAAACCTGTCCTTATCTATATAAATTATCCTTTTATAGTATGGCATTTTTCTAAGCCACCTGCTTCATGAAGATGGAGGCAGTATGAGCCAGAGCCAGTGCTCAACTGCCAAATGACAATTCACGAACCTTAGAGAGGGAGACCTTACCAAGCTCCTGAGGATCACCTGTGGTGGTTTGAATGAGAATGGCCTTCATAGGCTCATAAATGTGAACGCTTGGGAAGTGGCACTACTTGACAAGCATTAGGAGGTGTGGCCTTGCGGGAGCGGGCGTGGCCTTTCTGGAGTAGGTGCGGCCTTGCTGAAGTGGGTGTGGCCTTGCTGGAGTAGGTGTGGCCTCGCTAGAGTAGGTGTGGCCTTGTTGGAAGAAGTTTGTCATTGGGGGTGGGCTTTGAGGTTTTAGAAGCCCAAACTAGTTCCAGCATCTCATTCTCTTCTTGCAGCCTAGGGATCTGGATATAGAACTCTCAACTACTCCTGTACCTTGTCTGCCTATATGCCGCCATGTTCCCCACCAAGATGAAAATGGACTAAAGCTCTGAAACTGTAAGCAAGCTCCAGTTAAATGTTTTCCTTTGTGAGAGTTTCCATGGTCATAGCGTTTTGTCCCAGCTATAGAAACCCTAAAACACTGCCTTGCAGGTTATTGATAAATGTATGTGACTGATGACAGGGTTTCACACTCCAGAATCCAGGGACAAAGAAGCACCAGCAGGATTCTTGATTTGAGTTCCAGGGAAGAGAGTGATGGGATAGACACCAGTCTCTGCCTGAGTTCCAACTTCATTCCAGACACTCTGGCATTTAAAAGTCGTTGACAGGTAGGCAGCCCAGCAACTCACAGACCTGTGTCCACCCAAGGATCAGCACGGGTGTGGGAATACACAGCTGAGATCTCAGTCCTTCCTACAGCTTGGCTGCTTCCCATGATCTTAAGTGTGAGCATAGGGAAGGAGGTAAATGGAAAACCAGGCAGGAGTGAGTCAGTCGGTGCTTCTGTGCACATTTATGGAAGCCCTGTATGTGTGAAGGGCCTGTGAGCACAGAGCATGTCAGGGATGACTGCTGGCCTTCCTGAATTTTTAGGTAAGCACACGGTGTGTGTGTGTGTGTGTGTGTGTGTGTGTGTGTGTTCATAAAATAACCAACAGAACAGTTCAGAAAGCAGACATCTCCAGGAAGTATGTCAGAGCAAGATGGGCAGGAAGGGCCTATGAGTGAGGCTCTGGGGAGAACAATAGATGCTCACCAAGCTCTGTCCATGTGTGGGTGGTGCACTGAGTATTTCCTTTGTACAGTTATATGGTGTCCTCAGTATGGTCATGCAAGGACTCTATTTCCATGCCAGGGATCTGAACCAGTGACCCTCAGTTAGGAGCTACACAACTGACAGAGCTACTCCGGATCTGAACTGTGGTCTGGAATGCTGATCCACATTCTCTTCATTTCACCCAAGACCTACTGGGTAGGCTGGGACCCTTGAAGGAACAGATGAGTCCTGTAGATGGTGTGACCCCACTAGAGATGGTATGTCTGACAACTGAGGGGACTGGACTTGCTTAAAAGTAACTAGAAAACAAAAACCCACCATTCCCCTGGCCCGGTGGGGCCCGGAAAGCCCAGCCATTCCTGGAAAGCACTTGCATTACAGAGAAAAGCCACAAGTGATTGATTAACTGACTTCCAGGACTAAGAGCTGTCTAGACTCCTGTCCATCACAGGCCTAAAAGCCCCATTCTCAGGAGGTGATGGGTGATGTCACAGCCGGCCACAGCCAAGAGGGACCCAGAAGACAGGGAAGGCAGGAGCTGCCTTTCTGGCTGGAGACAATCTGGTGGCTATGAAGAATTTAATTCAGTTAAATTAAAAGGCCAGCCTACTCCTATGCCTTCACCTCCCTCTATAAAGGAAAGCTTACACATGGCCTTCTAAGGCATAGTTATCCACACATACTCATAGGGAAGCCATACAGACACAGGTATGCTTTTCATCTGTTTGTGTGTGTGTGTGTGTGTGCACACAGCTTCTTTGGAGGTGCTTGCTGGTGCATGCTCCGGTAGAGGCTCAAGACGACTTGTATTTTCCTCTATTGTATCGCTTCCTAACTTACCTTTTGAAACAAGGTCTCTCACAGAACCTAGAGCTCCCATTTCTGTCAGACTGGCTGGCTAGTAAGTCCCAGGGGTCTACTTGTCTCTGTCCCCTTGTCCAGCATGGAGGTTGCAGGTCTAAGTCCCTACACCTTGCTCTTGTGTGGACATTGGGAATCTAAACTCCGGCATTCCTGCTTAATAGAGCAAGCACTTTACCTACAGGCCTTTTCTCTGACCTTCAAAAATCACTAATTGATTCATTTTAACTAGTTTGCAAACATTACAAAAATGGTATTATATTATTCTAATTTTTTTTTAAAAACTTATTTCACTGTGAAATATTTCGAGATTATAGAAGTCACAAAAATAGAACAGAGCTGGGTCCCTGATGGAGGAGTTGGAGAAGGGACTAAAGGAGCTGAGGGGGTTTGCAGCCCCAAGGAGGAAGCAACAGTGTCAACCAGCCAGATCCCCCCCACCCCCCAGAGCTCCCGGGGACTGGACCACCAACCAAAGTGTACACATGGAGGGACCCATGGCTCCAGCTGCATATGTAGCAGAGGATAGCCTTGTTGGACATCAGTGAGAGGAGTGACCCTTGGGCCTGAGGTTGTTCAGTGCCCCACTGTAGGGGAATGCTAGGGCAGGAAGACAGGAGTGGGTGGATGGGTGGGTCGGGGGGGGCACCCTCACAGAGGCATGGGGAGGAGGATGAATAAGGGGTTTCCGAAGGAGAGACCTGGAATGGGGAAAACATTTGAAATGTAAAAACTGTCCATGGTTTCAAAACTGGTGATACGCTGTCAAGACACTGCCTACCTAGGACAGACTTGTGCCACATATGACTCCTTTGCCAAGAAATCTGCCTCCCGCTGTCTTCTAGGCTCAGGCACTCTGCCACCCCACCCTGCCAGCCACTAATCTCCTATACTTCTGTCATGCTGTAGATGATAAAAATTGGTCCTAGTGGAATAGACTGTGGGAGGTGGTGCCTAGTCAGAGGACAGAGGTCACCAAAGACATGCCCTTGACTGGTGTGTCCAGTCACTGCTCCACTCTGCCTCCTCTGCCCTCTTTCCTGGATGTTCTGAGGTAAACAGCTTTCCTTCCCCATGCCTTCATTGCTATGATGCTCTACCTCATATAACAAGAAGCAAGGAGGGAGAAAGCCAACTTGTCATGTGTGTGTGTGTGTGTGTGTGTGTGTGTGTGTGTGTGTGTATCTGTAAGTATGAGTGAATTTGTATGATTGTGTGTATGTATGTGAATGAGTGTATGTGTGTGTATGTGAGTGTGTGAGTATGTGTTTGTAAGTGTGTCTGTAAGTGTGTGTGTGTATGAGTATGCGTGAGGAGCGTGAGTGTATATTTGTGGGTGAATGGGTGTGTTTGTAAGTATGTCTGTAAGTATGAGTGTGTGAATGAGTGTATGTGTGTGTGTATGTGTGAGACTGTGTGTATGAGTGTGAGTGTGAGAGTGTATGTTTGTGAGTGAGTGTGTGTGTTTGTAAGTATGTCTGTGGGTGTGTGTGCAAGTGTGAGTGCATGTGTGTGTCCCATTGGGTGGAGTAGGGCTCCTTGCCTGAGCATGGAGTGTTTGCTTTCTAACGCCTACTCCTCCAACTTCTATCCTTCAGAACGAATGTGATGTTAGGGATGCAGTCAGCAAACACTTCCTCCTAGGCTGTGTGTTTTCTTTCTAGTCTCCAAACAGAGTGCTCATTAGAGCGTAACTTTTTTTTTTTTTTAATTTTGGCAATATGCAATTTATCTATTTTCCTTTTTTTTTTTTTT
>NW_022196904.1:56528108-56556541 GCF_008632895.1 Mastomys coucha
TTTTTTTTTTTTCTAGATTCTTTCTTTTCTGAACACATTATGCAGACGGTACCATCTGCAAATGGAGGATAGTTTTATTTTCCCTTCAGATCTATACATGTTTTATTTAACTTCACCTTACTTCCCTGGTTGGAACGTCAGGTGGTCTACTGAATAATATATTGATTATAATTATAATAATTCTTTTTTATTTCAGTGGAGAGCATGAATGCAGTTTCTTATTACAAATTATGCATAAAGATTGAAGATTGCTATCTTGGAGATCTAGATCCTTACTAGTAATTAATAACCCCTCCCCCCCACCCATGGTATTCCTCTTTGCTCTGTAGTTCACTTTATCTGATATCAACACAGCCATTCCTGCTTGCTTTTGCTTAATGCCTGAATGGCCAATATATTTTCATCTACTTACTTTCAGAACACATACATATTCACACACATATGCACATTCACAATTACACACATTCACACATAGTACATGCTCACACACTCAATACTCTCACATATATGCACACACACGTGTATGCACATACATTCACAATAATCTCACACCCATGCATACACATATGTACACACACTCACATTCACACACACATTTGCACACGTACACACACTCACACATACATGCACACTCACACATACAAATACTCTCACACATGCATATACTCACACATATATGCACATGCATGCACACTCACATTGTATTTAATACACATACCATTGTATTTAAAGTAAATTTCTCACAGGTATATCCATTTCTTATTCTTTTAAAAATATCCTACCTGTAAAACTCTGGAACTAAGCTCACGTATTTAAATCATTTATATTTAATATAATTATTTAGATATTAAATTTAAGTCTGCCATGTAATTTTGTTTTTGTTTACTCTCATTTTTAGTTTTTTCCCTGTGAGCAGCTTGATTTATTTTGAATTTCATTTTTATTAGGTTATACTGTTTTTTATGAAGAGCTCTATGAATAGTTTTAATGTTTATTTATTTTTAGATGGTGACTCACTGTGTATCCTTGGGTGGTCTGGAACTCTCTATGTATCTCTTTGTAGAACTGTTGCCTTTCTCCCAAGTGCTGAGATTAAAGGCATGTACCACCATATCCAGTTATATGCAGTTCTGTAAATGGTTGCCTCAGGTATTGCATTGTAGATTTGTAACCTACCAAGATAGACTGATAAAATACTAGTTTCAGTAAATTTTTAAAATCAGTTTAGGTAGCATTGAAATTTATCTTTATTAGATAATTGCCTTATTTTTAAAAATCCCCTCTCTCTATATTAAGAGCTGTATTAAGCAATGGTTCCATTTGCTTCAATTGTCAAGTACAACTTGAGGAACAAAGAATGAAGTGAAAACCTATTTTGTGTGTTTGTGCTTTGTTCTCACCACGCTCCTGTTTATTCCAGCAGCCCTCATTTCATCATTTCCTGGGTTTAGCTGCTCCATTAGGGACATATTCCAGACATTTGTTCTCTCTTCTTCTCCATCACTCCAGAACGTAAATTTTCTCTTCCTTTTTGAAGCGTATTCTCCAGGCTATGGGGTTCTAGGTTGACCCTTTTCCTTCTTTAGTGCTTTGTGTCACTTCCCCTGGGAGCCTGGTGTCTGACAATGTCGTTCAGATTGTTCCATCCCCCAAGGAAGTTCCCCCCCCCCTTTCAATAGCTCTGGTTTTGTCCCTTGTTTTTAGGGTGACTAGAATACAATGTGCAGGGAGCACTGGTCACTGACTTCACTCCTGTTGGGGACCCTCTAGCTTCTCCACTTTGCTGGCTCTGTCTTCTCCGCTTTGGGGGAGTTTTCAGTTTCCTAAATTAGGGTTCAGTGTGCTTCCTTCCACTCCTTCTGGACTCTGATAGCATGAGTTCAGCTAAAATTCTCACCTCCCTCTGAGGCTCTCTTTACTTTCAATCTCTTGCATCTTCCTCACTCTCTCTTCCCCCTCCCCTTTCTTCTCTAATCCCCTCCCTTCTCCATCTTCCCCTCCCCTCCCTCTTCCCATCTCTCCCTCTCCCCTCCCCTCCCTTTCCTTTCTTCCTTTCTCCCTCCTCATCTCTCCCTTTCCTCCTCTCTCCTCCTCCCTCTCCTCTCCCTCTCCCCTTCCTATCTCTCTCCCTCTTTCCCCTCCTTCTTCCCATCTCTCTCCCTTCTTTTCCCTCTCCCCTTTTCCCATCTCTCCTCCTCCCTATCTCTTCCTCTTTCCTCTCGCTCTCCCTCTCCCTTTCTCTTCTCAAACTATCAGAGTACAGACTCTTTCCTCTGTCTTCTCTACTCTAGACTTGAGTCTGTCTACAAATAAACCTTCAGCTATTGTATTTTAGAGATTCTAAAATTTCCATTTCATTCCCCTTTGCTCCTCGGTGACACTCCTTCTTTGGAGATGTCTACTGTTTCCTTTGCTTTAAGCACACTCATGTTTGCTCGCTGGGGTGTTTGGTCTGTTTTAGAAGTCTTGTCTGAACTTCCAAACATCTGACTCATCCAGCTGTGGACGTCTGTGGCTGCCCTGTTCTCACTGAGTGGTATTTTTCTGTTTTCTGAGGAGAGTGTGTTTATTAGGATCTGGTGATTAGTGGAGATGTATTTTTAGGATTGGGATCTTATTTAAGTCCTGGGCTTGGACTCTGCTAACTCTGGCGGGTGAACAGTGGTGTGGATTAATCACTCCTTGGGTGGGCTGGGAAAACAGGAACTACTCAGAATTAGATGGGACCAGGGGAATAGACTCCTGGTTCCTTAGGTCTCCAGTGGCAGCAATGTGTATGTGTGTGTGTGTGTGTGTGTGTGTGTGTGTGTGTGTGTGTGTGTGTTGGGGGGATGGTTATTATATTACCACCTAGTGCCCGAGTGCTGATTAGTGTCCCAGCACTAGGAGGACTGGGTCAGCTTTTACAGTCTGACTGGGTTAGAGTCACTCCACCTGCTGTTGGCTGGAGTGTGGTGGGGAAGGGCTGCAGGCACTGCTGTGATGTGGCTGGGCGTAGCCTATAGACTCTGTCTTTTCATGCTGCCATTGCCTGACCCTCTGCCTTTCCTTAGAGCTTCTTTGTCTATGTCCATTTGTTTCTGGGTTGCCAGCTTCTTCGTGTTTAGTTAGGGATGCAAAAAACGGTGAGAAGGACCCCAGAGATGCAATAGCACCTCCCCCCACCCCCAACATTGGCCTCACTAGTGGCTCTTCTCTCTCCCACTTGAAAATGTCCATTGCTGTGTTCGGGATGTGCAGGGTTCTCAGCTGCACAGAGAGAGGAATGTTGAAAAGCACACAGTTCCAGCTTCTCTTTAGTCTTTAAAAACATGTTTAATTGTTTTTATTTTTCATATGTATTAGTGTTTTGCCTGCGTGCATGACTTCCTTCTGCATGCCTGCATCCATCCCTTCTTCTTAATAGATGCAGAAGTTATTGGCTTATTTACTGAAACTATAGTGGAGAGCTTTCCAAATTGTTGAGATGCTCTGGGAATTCTTCACAGCATTCTATGGCCAGGGAGCACTGGGGATTACATCATCTTGTGGACCCAACAGTTGGGTCATCTCACACACATAGGTGTGGCCCGGAGAATTCATAACCAGAGTGATATCAAATATTCTCTTCCCAGTGCTCATTGTCTCCAAATCTCTGACTTTTCTGAGATTAGGCTAGAGGTTTAAAAATAGAATAATTTCTAACAGTCAATTAAATGTAGTCAGATTAAGCCTATGCTAACCAAAGTAATGCAAACAAAGTATTGATGAAGGGTTTCCATGGTAACGTTTACCTCTTAGCCCCTTTGAGCTGTTGGCAGGAGGGTTATTTTGGATTTGCTCTTTAGCAAATGGTTTGGCATATGCCATAAAACTTTAAATACCATGTACAAAAGTGTCAAAACGAAACTCACTGTTTTATACTAATGTGCTAACAAAAATGTGCATACCGGTACTCTCCATTTGGGATACCCACACACACTAAGAAAATAGCCTTACAATAAGAAAACAAATGGGCAAGAAATTCCATAATTGGTAAGAAATTTGAAATAATCCAAGTTTCCAATCAAGAGGAAGTTTCCAATCCTCTTGATTGGAGTGGAATTGAATTTAAGTTATGTTCTCTCTATCCCAGGGACTATTATGTAGCCATTAATGGTGATGCCTGCAATGAATTTACAGTCCTGCAGAAAATTCTGCATATAACAGAAGCAAACAAGAAGTCTATGCAAAACAATTATCTGTACTTATATTACCTAAAGAATTCATCATGTAGTATCAGAAATGGCATCACTCCCCCAGAGCAGCCAGGCTAGAGGAAAATGTACCATGTCAATGAAGAGGCAGGGTTTGGGCACATTAGGGACCTCATCAATGAAGAGGCAGGGTTTGGGCACATTAGGGATATGCTCAGCTTTTGTTCTTTTTTTCCTTTACTAACAGATTTTTCCAAAATTTTCTGAGCCCATGCTGTCGTTACATAATGGAAGAAAGTATGAAATCAGTAGAGACAACCTGCAGGAGGCGTTTGCTCTTTACATTTAACGGAGCCCATTCACAACCCTGCAAGGCCCTACACAGAAGGGGATAGCGCCATGTCACTGAAGACGCGGCTGGAAAGAAACACTTTTCACATGCTCAAGTGTAAATCGAGGTGTTCCCAGAGGAGTGCTGGAGTCCCATGAAGACTTTGGGGGTGAGAAGATGACCTGCAAGTTGGGGATGTGGTTCAGCCGGTCCAGTACTCGACTGGAAGGCACCAGACACCCTCCATCATCCCCAGCATCTTAAACCTGGCAGGGAGGGACATGAGGTGGAGGCAGGAGAATCAGAAGATTAGGGTCAACCTTGACTACACAGTGAGTTAGCAGACAACTTGGGATCCATGAGGCTTTACCCCTCCCTGTCCCTTATCGCTAAAAGTAAGACTTCATTCCTACTATCCAGTGGAGAGATAGCTCAGTGGGTAAAAGCAGAGGTGGGGTGCTCAGTGGATAAAGTGCTTGCTGTGCAAACATGAAGACCTGGGTTCGGATACTCAGTAACCATGTAAGACCCAGATTCATTGGTGCATGCCTCTAAGCTCAGTTCTAGAGGTGTGGACTCACTCAGGAAGATCCTTGGGGTTTTGCTGACCAGCCTAGTACAGCTGAGATGACAAGCTCTGGGTTTAGTGAGTGACCCTGTATCAAAAAATATGGTGGTGGGGCTGGAGAAACGGCTCAATAGTTAAAAGCACTTGTGGCCATTTCAGAGGATCTGAGTTCAGTTGGTTCTCAACGCCCACATCAAGACTCACAACTGTCCATAGTTCCAGGGGGTCTGACGCCCTCTTCTGGCTTCCTTCAGTACTACATGTCCATGGGAGTGCTTCTTACTTTGCAGGCAAAATACATAAAGTAGAAGTAAATACATCTTAAAAATAAGGTAGGGAGTGATCGAAAAGATGCCCTGGGTAAACCTTGGGCTTCTGCATGCACACACAGGTAAGTGTATCCTCTGTCTGTCTGTCTGTCTGTCTGTCTGTTTTGTCTCCCTTTCTCTGTCTCTTTGTCTCTTTATGTCTCTGTCTCTCTCTCTTGAACACACACACACACACACACACACACACACACACACACACACACCAGCAACTCCGGGGCAGTAGCGCACCCTACCTTCTCCTGGGAGGATTCGCTCTCTTCACAGACCTCTCTGAGTAGATCACGGGCTCGAGAGAGGTTTCTCTGCTTGTATGCGGTGTGGATTTCTTCCATGCTGGGGCACTGCACTGTGGAGTTGCCACCTGGTAAAGACAGTTTGCTGCCCATGTCTTCGGCACCTGCATGGGAGGACATGTACACATGGTGTCACTGGCTGGTGACCTCTGGGTAGTCACGGGAGGTGACAGTGGAGGAATACATGACATCACGGGGTGGGTGGGGGCGGTTAGGAAGAGAATCCTGAAATGCTCCTGTCAGCAAGCTCCTATATCTCTAAGGACCCTCAGCCATTCTGGAAGGCATTTACTGGGGCAGTGGGAAGTTTAACACAGCTTAGCGATGGCTGCAGGGGACTGCCAACTGCATCTGCTCCAGTGCCCTGGGCAACAGGAGGCAGTCAGCATTCTGGTGAGAGAGCTGGCTGTTCTAGGCAAAAGGATCTACTACTGTACCCCTCTTAGGGAGAGAACAGCTATGACTGAGGGTGTGGGAATCTACACACTTCTCAAAAACACTCAAAAGGTCAAGTGGCTAAGGACTGGTAATCCTTGCCTCTGCACAGACATGCCACCCTAGTATCTCCAGCAGTCCTTTGAAACTCTGGACCTTTAGACACGCTTGGACCACACGTGCAGTTAACCCACGCTGTTCCTAAGGTGTCCAGTGACCCTACTATTGTGATTATCTGAATTGTGCCTTCCTGTAGACATATCTCTGTTCTCTATAAGTGAGTGCTAACCTGTCCTGGGTAGAGGAGGGGAGGTGGGATTCTCTGGCCAGATGAGCATCTGGTGCTGCTTGGGATGAGAGGCCAGACATGTAGAGGACTTGGTGCTTGGTCCTTATGGAGCAGCTGGACACAGCTGAATGCTGCACTGGGTGGAAAGATATGGGTGAAGGACATCACTGTCCCCCATCAGTGTCCTGCTCCAGAACAAGGTTCATATTAGAGGTCTGCAAGCTAGCTCCCAGATGCTGACAAATAGGCTTTGGAAGTCCCCTAAATGTTTTAAAGTTCTTCCCAAAACTGTTTCTCTAAAGCATGTGCATATTTCTCTGGAAAGAAAAGTGAAAGCGTTCTCTCTACAGATGTTACAGAAAAGGCTGCAGCTGATGAGAAGCTAAGTCCTGAACTGTGTTGAGTGGCAGGAGATATATGGTGAGAATTCTGTGATTCATGGCTAAGATTCACACAGGACGAGGGACCCTGGGATAAGAGGGGGAGCTGGCAGCCACCACCTACATCTCTCTAAAGGAATGATGTAATGCGGGTGCTTTCCTTTTTATTTTTATTTTTATTTTATTTATTTATTTTTGTATATTGTTAAATAGATGCTGAGCAGGATGGCCCTAAAACACAGACATCACAAAAGTGAGCCATATAAGAGCAGCTAACATCTGGAGAATGTCTTTGAAGTATAATTTGGACTTTAGCTGATCCTCAGAAGCCCATGACTTAAAGGCTCTATCTCCTGGCAGCTGACAGATCTGTTAGCAGATAGGCCTACTGGGAAATCATCACATAACTAGGGGTGTAGCCTTGGGACCCAGGGCCCTTGGTCACTCTCATCCCCTCTCTGCTCACTATAAATTCATGAGTTGAACATTTTAGGATCCTCACAGACTCAAAGCAGTGGAGCAAATATGTCATGGACCAAAGCTATGAGCTAAAATAACCTTTTGCTCTTTAAAGTTGGTTAGATCAGGTATTTTGTTATAGTGAGGGAAAACTGGCTACTCAACAAAACTCAAAAATCAAGTGCTTAGAAACAAATTTCACAAAAAGATGAGTAAGATCTGAACTCTAGAAAAAACACTGCTAAGAAAATTAAGATCTGTGTAACCAGAAAGATCTCAGATGCTAATGGATTAGAGACCAAATACTGTGAAGATGCCAGTCACCCTGGATTTATGCAGATTCAGTTTCAGTTCAACCATAATGCCACTGTAACATTTCCCCCATCATACAATTATATCAGATTCTTAAGTTTATATGGAAACCTTGAAGAACCTAGAAGAGACAAGCAATCTTGAAAAGGATTTATATTTCCTGATTTCCAAACTTAACTACCATAAGGCTCCCACCAGCAGCCAGTATGATACTAGCATAGACAAATATCCCCACAGGACATAACTGAGTTAATAAACAGAGTCTTGGGCCTGGGCAGATGGCTGAGATTTCCACAAAAGCATGAGAACCCGAGTTCAGATTCCCAGCACCCAAGTAAAACCCAAGAGTTGTGGGCACCATCTGTCACTCCAAAGGGTTGGGAGGTGTGGAGAGAGAGCTCCCTGTAGCCAGCTTAGCTGAATTCATGAGATCTGAGTCTGGTGAGAGAGGTCTGCCTCAAATAGCAACGTGGACAGGCCTGAGAGGGGGCTCAGTGGGTAAAGTGCTTGCTGGGTAAGCTTGGGGGGGTCAGAGTTTGGATTCCCATTAGGTGTGTGCAGCAGCCTGTAATTTCAGGCTTGAGAAGGCAGAGATGGGATCCCCAGAGCCAGTGAGACCAGAGAGGCAGCTCTGGGTTTGACTGAGACCCCAGTGCAACAGAAAATGTGGACAAGTGATCAAGGGAGATTCCAAGCATCCACCTCAGGCCTCCACATGTGAAAAAACACACACTCACACACACACTCTCTCACACACATACACACAAAGGCATATAAGCACACACCACACCTAGACAAACACACGCATACAACACACACACACATTTACATACATACATAGGTATACAAACATACACCACACTTAGATAAAAACATGCATACAAAATACACACAAACACATGCACAGGCACATGGACATACACCACACCTATGCAAACACATGCATACAAAACACATACATTCAAACACACAGACCACACAAACACACACATGCACACCCCTGCACAAATGAACACATACATACAGCAAATACACAAAGACTCATATTTGGCCATCTAATTAACGTTTGACAAAGGTGCCAAAACACAATGGGGGGAAAGAATTTTCAATAGATGGTGCCAACATAACCAGTGTCCTCATTGCTGGGGCTGGAGCGGTGACTGAGCAGTTGAGAGCATTGCCGCTCTTCCAGAGGAACTCGACTTCGGTTCCCAGCACCCACACATTGGTGTACATCTGCCTGTAACTTCAGTTCCAGGGGATCTGACCCTCTCTCCAGGACCCCGAAGGCACTACACACTCACATTTCATACACACATGCAGGCAAAACTATTCACATACATAAAATTAAATGTAAGAGATGCTTGTTTCTTATAGTGCACAAAAGTTAACCTGAGATGGATTATTAACCTAAAATATAGAAGCTAAAACTACCAAGGTCCTAAGAGTTCAGAGAAAACAAGGTTCCTTAATGGTGCTGCAGTTTGACATGGCCTGAGTGTGTCTCAGTCTGATGGGACTTAAGGACTGGGAGCGAGACAGCACTACCGGAAGGTGCTTTACAGGGTGAAGGCTCTTGGGAGGTCTAAGTGGCGAAGGCTGAGGAAGCTCTCACTGTCACCTGTGATCACCTGCCTGCCCCTGCACATACAGCCTGCCCCTGCAATACAGGGCTGCCTGGCATTCAACACAAGTTCCCCATCTCTGCCAAGTTGGTGTGGGCTCACTCAGGTTCTGAGACTCTAGAACTCTGACCTACACAAACCTCCTTTTTTTTTTCTTTTGTCAAGAAGCATGTGTCCATTCTTTGTTACAGTGGAGAAAAGATGACCAATACAGAGGGTCCCAGAAAACATAAAGGAAAACTGCATAATTATACTTGATTAAAAGACTTGGAAGTAATGAAAAGTTGCTAAATTAGACTATGTCAAGAGTTTAACATTATATAAGCCCATCAAAAGGAATCCTTTAAAGAAACAGGGAAATTCTAGTCGGGAATATACACAATGTCAAACACATCTGAAAAGAAATGGTACATAGATTACCATAAAGAATGTTTTTTAAAAATACCTATAATATAACAAAAAGATAACACAATTTTAAAGAGTCAAATATTTGAACACTGGGAGGCAGTCAAAGAACTCAGTACCATTGCCCATCAGGAAAACACAAAAGCCACCACAACACCCACTACAGTCCCACCAGAGCGCTAGCCTTTAATGAAACATGCGCAGCCAGAATGCTCAGGCCTCATGGGTGAGAATGCGAACTATAGACAGCTCTAGTGGTTTCTTTCACAAGGGAATACACACTAACCTATGATCTACCAGTGCTTTTACCCAGAATGAGTGTGTCCAAAAAAGTTATCCAAAAATGCTCATAAAAGTGGTAGTCATGATCTCTCCAAGCTTCAAGTAGCCTGGGTGTCCATCCATGGGAGCATAGACAAGCAAACTGTGGGGCCATAACTGTTCAATAATAAAAAGGAATGAACTATTGACCATTCTGATGGCTGATAGGAATCTCAAAAACAAAATGCTGAGAGGATAAAGCACAACATGGTACTGTTTCTTGGGGGTGGGGAGGGGCATGAAGACATTGCTTGTGCTGATGGTACCAGATCCTGATCGAGTTTGCATTACACAGAAGCTGTATTCGCTAAAATGTACCAAAGGCCAATTTAAAATATATGCATCATACTTTGTAGGCATTTTATCTAAAAAGCTATCATAAACATCACACATACATTAGTTAAGGGTAAAAAGTAAGTTGGTAACTTACTTTAAAATCATTGGAAATGGGATGGGCCCATGTCAACCTCTAGGTGGTAGGTGTATGGGTGTACCCTGGTTCAATTCCTTCAGTATAACTGCATATTAGGAATTTCTCACAACAACACATTGGGAGAAATGAGGTTTATAGTGTCAAACCCTACATGCAGGGCTCACCATCTGACATACAGTATGAGCTTCCCTATCAACACAGAAAAAACCCTTTGTGCAGAAGCCAAAGTAAGCTGCTTACAACCACAGTAGATGCTATCTACAATCGTTACAACATTTCGTAAGCTAGGATCTGACCCTTTCCAAGGCAATTGTTCTGAAAATCCATGACAGATCATCGCATATGGCTGAGAGCTTTCCTGAAGCATGAGGATTGCTAGGTCTGAGGGGAGATCTTGGGTTCTGTTTCTGGAAAGACAAAGCTTTGCACGTATGTGGCTATACAGTGTGAATATGGCAGCTTCTCTCTCCAGCTCACAGGACAGTCTCCATTAATTATTCACAGCCTGTGACCCAGGCAGCTAAGAGCAGGCTGGGTGGGAGAAGGGCCATTAGTAGAGGTGAGAAGGAGGCGGAGTCAACCCCCATCAGCACTGGGCACTTCATCATGTCATGGCTCAGCTTTCAGAATTACATAAGCAGCCGCTATCTCATAATCAGCCAGTGTGCCTGTAGGTCTTTGCTTCTGCTCCTGTTCAGGCAGCTAGATCCTGAAGTGACATGAAGGAGAGCCATGAAGGTCCTACATCCATACAGGTCCTACCGTGCACAGGAAACTACAAGAGTGCTTTGACTTTAACACTGTATTTAAATAATGCCAAGGGGAGTAGCAGGTGTCGTGGATTGCTTTAAATTCCCTGGACTTGGGTTTTTCAGCTTGGTCCCCCATTTCCTTAAGTTGTATAACAGCTCATGTGCACTCTAGTCTGGGGCTCTAGTGAGCTGGAGCTCTAGTCTGATCAGGCTGTTGCATGGGTACTAATGCATGCACACACAGCTAACTACCAATCTCATGCAATTTCCAGAAATGCCAAACATGAAGGTTAACATGTATTGATGCTGAAAGAAAACGTGAGACTCCAACAATGAGCATTAAGGATGGGTTGTGAGAGGAGAACAACAGAACTACAGAAGACTCTTTAAATTCTTTTCCAAGTTTCTTGTACTGGACTGGCATGGCTGGTTTGTCTTAAATAGAAATGACACATACCTCAGGAGTAGAAAGCCAGAGAAACACCTCATGTTAAAGGCAGCCTTACCATGGTCAGATATCTTTTTTTACAGGCAAAGATTTTTCATGGAATATCTATTTTTTTTTAAGCCCAAGACGTTATAGTTCTATAATTGTGAGTGGATGACTTTGATATAAAGTTTAAAAAAATTGAGATTGTTTAGCTATGTGTACCTATCTATTCCGGTACTAATACTTATCATCTTGCTGAAAATAACATTGTCCTTTTTATGTGTTTTTTTTTTTTTTTTACATTAAGACTTATCAATGTATTCTTCAGATTCACTTGAAAGTCATATAGAGATTTCCCAAATCTATTCTTTTAACAAAACATAAATGTCTCAAGTAGCAAGAGCTGGTATGAAAATAGAATATTGAATAGCTTAGTTTCAGATATTAAAAATCCTTCTCATCATCTTTATTATGTCCTTATTTTCCTAAGTAGCTGCAACCTTTTCCAATATACACTACAAACAAGCGCATCATTTGCTTTTAATACAATTAAGACGCCTGTCTAGCTGAGCAGAGGAGGGGGGACCAACAGCATCTTCTAAAAAAGATTCAGCTTCTAAAAGAGCTGCCTGTCAGACTTTAGTAAAGAGTCGACCAGAAAGAGGGAACAGAAACATGGTGCCCGGCAAGGGTCATGGACACGGCCCACGTGGAGTTATCCAGGAACACGACAAGAAGCATTTAAGTGAGCGCAGAGCTCCTAAGTGCAGTGTTCCTGTTTGACAGCAAGCATGAGTCGCAGCCGTATCCTGGATACTCCAGGCATGAGTGGCAAATTCAAGTTCATTATGGGAAGAAATATTGGTTAAAAGAAGTGAACGATTCTGAAACCCATAGAAAGAGAACCTCATTTGTGTTTGATTCTTGCTTTCAACCCAACAAGCTGTTTATCTCGCCAGGCTCACACAACATGCCACAGTACCAGTCCTATCTGGGGGAAACGAGTTTGTTGGCGATAACTCCCTCCCTAGGACTTACATAATTCTTGTTCTAGAACAACAAATTATTCTGACTACAGACACACTAGCAGAAAGGATCTACATTTGTTGTTGATTTATAGCAACAGAATCTCACAGATATTACAGAGCAAAGCTGCTGGGACCCTGTCCGAACAGGGTCCTAGGAGCTCACAGACACTGTCACACCGCAAGGACAGCCTCCTTTGTCTCTGTCCCTGAGGATGTCCTGTCTCAAAGCAATTCTTAACTTTTCTTCTAGATCAGGGTTTCTCCCAACACAATAACCAAGAACATATTCTCTACTGCTTTTTCCTACAAATCATGGGCAATGGAGAAATTATACAAAAAAGTAAATTTAATTCTGAGATCTAATTTTGACTGCATGTGCATAGCATGTATGTGTGTGCAAGTGTATGCCTGTGTGCATGCATGTGTGTGTGTATGTATGTGTGTATGTATATATGTATATATGTATGTATGCATATGATAGTTCTCTGAGTAGGAGAAATGTATATGATGGGAGGAAAAGACCATTGTTATTTAAGTATATAGTGTCTTTATATTTGAGAGACACATTCATGACACTCAGAAAAGGCACTGCCATTTTATTGGCACACACATGACATTGCTGATTACATTCACTTCCATCAACAGAACAGCAAAAGGGTCAACTGACCCATCAGCCCTCAGCTCACTGCAGAACAAAGACAAGCACACTCCAGGACGCTACCAACCTGGTCAGAGTTGTCCAATGACCTTCCTCCATCACCGAGTCCCCATGTGGCCACAGCACAGGGAAGGAAGGCTGGGCCTCCTCAGAGGTGACACCCTCTTTGCACTTCAGCGCTCGCCTTGGTGACCCTGGCTTTAGTAGCCATCAGAGAGCAGGATGCTTCTCTCTTCCCCAGACACCAGTGGAAGGTTTTAGCTTCAGCTGCAGTTTTTACCTCTGGGTCGCATTACGGTGAAATCCAAGCCTTTATTTCTTTGAGGGAAGAGGCAGAAGATACAGGGTGCCAGGGGAGGGAGGTGACCCTCCAAGGCAATTCCTCTTGGCTTCAGATGGCTAATACTCAGCTCCAGTCCTGTCTGCTAGCTGCTGCACCAGCATCGGCATCAGCAAAGAGAGCAAAGCAGGGGCCGGGCCGGGAGCCGGGGACCAGCTGGAATCCTGAGGTGAGTGAGTTTCATTCTAGCCAAGCTCCCCGAGTATAGACTTAGAACCCTGTGGCTAGTCTCACCTAATCTTTGGAAATTTCTAATAGTAAAAGACAGATGGATGGCCATATATATATACAGACTGCTCCATGGGAGAAATCACATAAAAGACCTATTTTCTTTAAAAAAAAAAAAACCACACAATCAGGAGATAGCATAGGTAAAAGCACTCACTATATAAGCCTGATGAGCTGAATTAAAATCTTCAGAAGGCACCTAAAACCCAGAGGTGGCACCACAGACACCTATAATAGCAGCCCAGGCACCTGGAATGGCAGCATGCACCTGGAATGGCAGCATGCACCTACCAGTGATGGCAGGCAGGCAGGCCAACTGGCCAGACTAATGCACAAGTGAAGAGACTCTGTCTCAAGGGAGGTAGAAGGCTAAGAAATAAAGTCAGAAGTTGTCCTCTAACCATGCCACCATGGCAAGCACAGGCCTGCAGCCACATATGATTAAGTACTCACACACACACACACACACACACACACACACACGCACACACACACACATGCACGCACACTCACACGCACGCACGCACACACACAAACACACACACACACACACTCTTACATGCACATACACACTGAAACCAATCCTAAAATATTATGTTATGTCCACATTCACATGACACAGTAGAAACTGGAAAGACAAAATTCACTGCTGGGAGAGTGTGGTGAAATCAGAGCATCTTATGGTACCTTGGCCATTGCTAGAGATATTACACATGTCATGACGATTCATAAAGCAGGAAGAAAATCCAGTATAACCAGCCCCAAGAGGAGGTTCTAATTGTGGACCTGTGGTTTTCTCTTAGGAATTAACCTGTAGGATAACATACCACAAACCAAAAGCTACAAATGCTACTTCCTGCAGAGCTCCTGTGCCAGCCAGTGAAGTGCCAGCCAGCCAGGGATGGCAACATCAGGGAAGTAGACACTTGGGACTCTCCCATAGGACAGGGGCTTGGCTTATGTCACTGGATATAGTACCCACAACCCTGTTCTGAGGGAGTCCTGGCTGCCATGTACAAATGAGGGGTGGGGGCAGGAGGACGGCTAAAAGTTCACAGAATTCTACAGGATCAGGGGGAGAAGAGAACCTGTGCTTTCTAATTGTAGAGAGCATAGTGTCCATGTCTCTGCTTTACAATATAGGACCTCCTAGGACTTTCAAATGAGAAACTGTGAGTCACTAAAATGAATCAAGTACATAGAGCATTGTCCATATAGAGCATTGTGCAATACAGCATTGTGCACATAAAGCATTTTGCATATTATATATTATGTAAAGTATAAGGGTGGTTAATTTAAATATTCTCTTATATCTATCTATCTATCTATCTATCTATCTATCTATCTATCTATCTATCTACCTACCCATCTATTCATCCATTCGCTCATCCATCCACTTAACTATTTATTTGTTTGTTTGTGTGTATGCACATGTGTGCATGCCTTTGTGTCTATGTGGAGATCAGAACACAACTTTTAGGAGCTGCCTCTCTCCTCCTATCACATGAGTTCCAGGGATCAGACTCAGGTCACCAGGCTCTTACCTGGCCACCTTCTCCAGTCCTGGGCTGGTAGATCTTGAAGGACTGAAAGGTGCCTGAGGGGTAGAGAAGCATTGTTGGAGCTGCAGTGAGGGGATTCTACAGAGGAGTCACTAAGGGGTTGGGGAGATTCCCCCTGAGGCTGGGACCTGTGTGAAATAGAAGAAAGCAAAAGCAGAAAGCCTGAAGTATAAGGATGCTCACTCTTTCACTGCTTCCAGTCAGCCATGCTGTGAGCGAGTCTGCCCTACCACTCTCCTGTGGCCATGGGCCAAATCCTATGAAACCGTGAGCAAAGTAAACATTTCCCCTTTAGCTTGTGTATGTCAGGCATTCTGTCAGAGCAATGACAGAGCTAACTGAGAGACACATCACAGGGAAACATGTACCATCCTGCCATCTTCTCTCCCTCCCCCCCTCCTCTTCCTTCTCCTTCTTCCTGTTTCTCTCTCACTTATAAATATGAATGAGAATATAAATATCAAACATGAGAATGGTGGTTGCCTTCAGCAGGTAGTTTGTTATTTCTCAGTTCTGCTGGGTTCTCTGGGAAACACCCCACTTACATCTGCCTTTCTCCCAGCACCCACACAAGGCTGTGTATCTCATTAGCACCTACCATGAGGTGACCAGGCCTGGGGTGGTTCAGGAAACTTTACCGAGCTCTGTATAGCACAGCTAATATTTGGACCTTGGCCACCAGAACACAACCTTCTGCCCTCTAGGTTATCAGCCAAACATTAGATTCTTATTCAACATAAGATATGTCAGTGGTGTGCATGGTAAGGAACATGGTATCTGAGAGGTGAATGATCCTGTCTCCCTGGATGGGGAAAAGCCAAAGCAGAAATGGAAGCAGTTGTCCTTCATCTCCTGCAGTGGCAAGAAAGAGAGAGAGACAGCAAGACGCAGGCATGATGACTTCTCTCCTAAATTTAGATCTTTCTCCAAAAACTCACCCCACCACTCCTTCACTCTATGGACATTTAATACCTCCTATGTGCTGATTCTGGACCTGGAGCCTGCTGAGACAGCTTAAGTCAATGTTGTAGTTTTCCCTGGAGTTTACTTTTAAACATGTGCAGCAGAAAACATGCCCTCTGCACAACTAGGGATGTTTGAAGGACTTAGGATGGTAAACACACAAGAGCTGATTTATGAAAGAAAGAACCATCGGTCTGAAAGAGAAAAGCCAAAGAAAAGACAATACGTTTAACTCCATACCTACAGCACAATATAAAATGCTCTAATATGAAGATACAAAAGTTAAAAAATAATTCCTAATCTGATCTTTGAGGTGATGTGATCATAAATACCAGGAGATTAGAACATCCTTTGATACCGCAATCCTGTTTGGAGTAACAGAAGTGTAATTAAGTTGTCAGAATGGGGTTCAAGCTCCAGGTTTCCCTCTTATAGCTTCCCAGGGATTGGTAAGCATTTAGGATCTTTAATTCTCCCCCTTTTGTAGAAGGATACCTATGAAAGGATTGGGCTGTATATTCCACATAAGTCAATCAGAAGAACAGATGTGGGCACAAAGGGACTCAGGCCCCTTCTTCCCACTCTTGTCCTTATGAGGCAGTTGTGTGCGTTGGCATTTCCTCAATGGACCCCAGGTTTCCTTCCTTCCCTCCCCACCCTTTCCCTGCTGGCCAACATTCTCCTCTGCCCAGAACCCACCACAGATGAGAGTCCCCAAATAAACAGTTGTGGACTTCCCCTCTGGGCTTCCTTCACTGTCCTCTGCCTATATGTGATCTGACCCAGATCCTGCCCTCTTGGGAGGGTGTCTATCCAGCACGTCCCTCAGGCCAGGCCCCACTGACTCACTGCTACGGGTGTATAGCAATTTGTCCTCTACACAACAGGCACCCACCAAAACTTCCTCAGTACCCTCTGCATTCCAGGAGAGTGTTCAAGGGGCTGTAGCAGTGGTTCTCAACCTGTGGGTCATGACCCCTTTGGAGGTCAAATAGCCCTTTCACAGGGGTAGCCTAAGACCATTGGAAAAACAAATATTTACACTACAATTCATAGCAATAGCAAAATTACAGTTATGAAGTAGCAACAAAAGTAATGTTATGGTTGGTGGTTACCATAACATGAAGAACTGTATCAAAGGGTCACAGAATTAAGAGGGTTGAGAATCACTGAACCTTTGTCCACCTACACTTGATGTAACATGACTCAGGGACATAGGACTCTGTGAAGAGCAAGAATGATCTGATCTACTCAGGGCCTTTCTGGAATTTTCCTTCCAAGAATAGCTTTATTGCCTCCTGTGCCCCCATTTCCCCTCTGTTCCCAAATCAGGCTGTTTCAGAATAACATTTACAGGACTCACGTCAGATCAAAATTCACACAATTTCCAGGTAGTATTCTGGGGCTTTCCACTTCACACAAGGATCTGAAACTTAACCATATACTTAGGAATACATGGCTGGAGATATATAAAGCATTCTAAGGAAGGAGACCCTGAGAAAGCTCCAGAGAGGGTCAGAAGAGTGGGATCCCCAAGAGCCACACACCCATCGCTCCCACCCCTTCTCCCTGTCATTAGCACCTTTCCTGGGGTCCCTGGTATGCTTCCATTACCTCTTTTCTTCGGCGACCAAACTAGAGGGAGTGGTAGAGCCTGGCTGGCTCAGAGGCTCTGTGGTCAGGGTCAAGAGCCTGAAGGTGTGGGCAGGTTTTAGCACACTGCCTGACCCTTGCCGGGCTCTGGGGAGACGCAATACCATTGTCATTACTTAAAATTAAGTTAGAAATTTAAAGTTAGAACATTTCCAAAGAAACTATGAAGTCTGAGGTTCTTAATCATATTCTCCAGCTACCTGGGACCAGTTGGTGTCAATTCAATGGGTAAACTGGACCTAGCACAAGCCAGTGCTGAGGGGCAGAGGTAAAGGCGGACTAAGCTCCCTAAGTGTTCACTCCAATGTGAGCCACAGCACAGACAGGCACTGCCTGGCAGGCTGCTGAAACTCAGTAAACTTTCAGGTTAGCTGGGTGTGGCCACACATGCCTGTGATCCCAGCACCTAGGAGGCTGACATAGGGAGACTGTGGCTTCGAGTCTATTCTGGGAGGCAGTGTAAGATGTAGTCCTGCCCCCACCCATGGGAGAAAAGTCCCTGTCTAGGGAAAACAACAACCACTTCCCCAAACACGCTAAATGTAGAAACAAAACACCCTGATTGCTTATGTTGACAGTGCCTTTCTCTTAAAACGCTGCTTAAGATTACCACAGAAAATCAACACCAGAAAGAGAAAGGAACTACAGAACAGTAAAAAAAAAAAAAAAAAAAAAAAAAAAAAAAAAAAAAAAAAAAAAAAAAAAAAAAAAAAAAAAAAAAAAAAAAAAAAAAAAAGGAAAAAAGAAAAGAAAAGAAAAAAAGTAACAAGATGGTACGAGTAAACCTTTTTTATAATATGTTTGATTATTTTTTATTTAATGTCTGCATATATATTTAATATATGTATATATGATCAAAATTCACATATACATACATTGTATATATACATATATACAATATACACACATTTGTAGGTGTGTGTGTGTGTGATCCTCTAAAGCAGGAGTTATAGGTGGATGTGAGCCACTTGATGGGTGCTGGGAACAGAACCAGGTCCTTTGGGAGAGGTGCAAGTGCTCCCAATTACTCAGCCATTTTTCCAGTCCAAGAGTAAATCTTTACCATCCATAGTTACTTTCTTGTGTGTGTGTGTGTGTGTGTATTCCATATTTCTTATATTTATTTGTTATTAAGCACTTAGGTCCTGCCCAGTTTTTTTTTTTATTGGATATTTTCTTTATTTACATTTCAAATGTTATCCCCTTTCCCAGTTTCCCTTCCTTCTGGAAATACCCTATCACATCCTCCCTCACCCAGCTTCTATGAGGGTATTCCTCCACCCACCCACCCACTCCCACCTCCCCACCCTCAATTCCCCTACACTGGGGCATCGATCGAGCCTTCATAGGACCAAGGACCTCTCCATCATTACTTTCAATCTGAATGGATTAACATTTCCAATCAAAAGGCAGAGAAAGTCCCAAGTAGGAAAAAATAGGAAACGCTTTGTTGCCCACGGGGGATGCACACAGACTGAAAGGGAAAGGACAAAGAAAGGTATTCCTTGTGAACAGGGACTAAAGAGAGACTTCTGCTGTTAGAGAGGAGGCAGAGAGTGTGTAAGAGCCAGAGGGGACGGAGGACACCAGCAGAGCAAGACCCTCTGAATCAATGGAACAAGGTTCAAATGAGCTCATTGAGACTGAAGCAGCAAGCACAGGGCCGGCACGGGTTTGCACCAGGTCGTCTGGATATATATTATGGCTTTCAGTTTGGTACTTTTTTGGGACTCCTGAACAAGGGTCTCTGATTCTCCTGCTTGCTCTTGGTCCCTTTTCCTCCTACATGTCCAGCTTGGCTATGAAAGTTTTTCTCCATCTTATTATATTTTATTTTGTCCTGTTTGGTTGTTATCTCATGGAAGCCTGCTCTTCTCTAATGAGATGGAGAGAGAGTGGGTCTGGATGGAAGGAGGTATGGGGGAGAAACTGGGAGGAGTGGAGGGAGGGGGAACTGTAATCAGGATAGATCGTATGAGAAAAGAGCCCATCTTCAATAAAAGGGCAGGGGGAATGAAGAAATGTACTTATATTAGACAAAATAGAATGTTAGTAAAAACTTGTCCTAAGAAATGAAGGTCATTTTACAGATCAGTTTAATAAGAGGACTTAATAGCTATATGCTACTATACACATACACACAAGCACATGAGCATGTGTCTGACATCGTAAGTACTAACTGAAGAGAAAAATAACAATGTAACAATAGTTGCCATCTTTGCTACCCTAGTTTCTACAAGGGAAAATTCAGACAGGAAGTCAAAAAAGAAACCACAGACTTGAACAACATCAAGCTGAATGGAGCAAACAGGTACATGCGGTACTGCCCATCTGACAAGAGGGTCCATGTTCTTCTCAGGTGCAGGCAGACATCATCCAGAATACAGCACATGGTAGGCTGAAAAGAAGGCTTAATACATCCAGACAGACTGGAATCATACCAAGTACTGCAAGACAGCTCAGTGGCAGGGACACATACTACTCTTGCAGGGGACCTGAGTTTGGTTCCCAGTACCCATGCTGGGTGGCCCACAACCGCTTGTGACTCCAAAGCCCCTGGCCTCCACAGGCCCCGGATTCATGTGCACATACCTGTGCACACACACACGTGCATATTTAACAACAGTAAAAATAAATCTTAGAAATAAACAAGAATAAATTATACGTAAATAAGAAGAATAAACAGGCAGAGGGACGCTGAAAGAGCAACAACAAAATCAACAACAACAACAAAAATTCCCCCAGAGGAAATCCTAGGACTAGATATCTGCAGAAGTGAATTTTATCAAGGTGGAAGAATTGGTGACAATACTACCCAAACGGTCCCAAATATTGAATTCATTTTATGAGACTGGCCTGCCAAGATCATATAAGGACACTGTAAGAAGAAAAAAATCTAGGAGCTCAATGTCCAGTAGCCTCCGGACTAGCACTGCCCTCAACCTCTGTCAGAGAATGGTGGTTAATGTCGAGACTCACGGCTGGTCAAAACTCTGAGAACAGGTTATGAGTGGTCAGCCTTGAATGAGACACTCATCTCTCCCCTTCCAAGGCTCAGGGAGGACGGGGACTGGGTTAGAAAGAATGTAAGAACTGGGTGGTGGGGAGGAGAACTGGGAAACATCACCTTGCAGGCATGACATGGCCATGGCACTCAGAACTCAAGAGGCTGCAATTGCCTCCATGGGGTCTGTAGAATTCTCAGGCCTGAAACATTTGGTATCAGATGGGGCAGGAGCTCATAGCTCACCTTGCTCAGGAGAGCAAAGGTCAGAAGCAGGCTGTTAAAAGAGGAACTCATTGTTTCTCATGATGTTGTTACAGGTAAGTTACTCAAAGTTTAGTGAATAGCTTCTCGCTTGTGGGGTGGCCTCTGTTAAGCCCTGTGGGTCACAAAGCAACAACACAAACAAGGGATGGAACCTGGTGAGAGGAGGGGAGCAAATGGAGTGGGAAGAGGATAAGAGAGAGAGAGTAACAGATGGCTAGAATATTATATGCATTTATATATAATATGTATATAAGTATATACACATAAAATTGTCAAAGAATAAATTAATAAAAAGGGGAAATTATAGATCAATAAACAGCATTAATATAGGTGCAAACATCCTCAACCAAATACTTGTAAACTAAGTTCAACAGCACATTAAAGAGATCATATGCCATAACCAAGTGAGAGTGAGATTTATCCTTGGGTGCAAGGGTGACTTAACATATGCCAAACAATGACTGTGACACACATTAACAGATCATCTTAGTATAAACATCTAAGTCATCAATAGTCAATGCAGTTTCATGACAAAAACTGTCAACAAGCTAGGTATAGACGCAAAGGAACTCAGCAGAATAAAGGCCACATGTGGTAGGGCCACAGTTTCCATCATGGCGAGCCATTAAAGCTAATAAAATATCTAGCAATTAAAGGACACAAAATCGACATATAATAATCCCCTGTATTTCTACTCAATAGTATGGAAGATCAGAAAATTAATTCAAGAAATACTCTCATTTACAAAAACTACAGAAATACTCAGGAATAAATTTAACCAAGATATTGTATGACAAAACTTTTTCTGGGGAGATATAAAACGAAAATCTACTCACTCCAGAGAGGGATCCCATGATAGACTGAAGAATGGATATTACCAAAGTTCAACTTGGTGAACCAATGAGTTTTACTTACAGGGGTTACTTATAGGAATATGAATGAAGGGTTACTTATAGGAGGAGAAATGGCTCAAAAACAGCTGCATCACCAAAGCCCACCTCAGCATGAATGACAGCTTTCAAAATCTGGGAACCTGGAGCACACTGCACAGCCTGCAGGCAGCTCAATGATTTGGAGAGTGTCCTTCCCAGGTGCCTCAGTTGGTCTAAATCTCTTCCACGTAACTCAGCTGGTTTCTGCTTCTTCCAGGCCTCTGGTCTGGTTTCAGGGTCTTTGCAGATCAGCTTCCTTCTATCTAAGGAAGACTCTCAGCCTTTTATTATTTATTCTGAAAGGGAGGGGCCTAGTGAATCTTGTCAGTTTCAGGAACTTCCTGAAGGTATTTTGAGTTGTGTACTTTACTGCTTAAGGATTTTCCTGCAGGATGAAATGTTTCCATCACAGAGGGAACAGTCATATAACACAAGGAATGAAAAGACCTACTGCAGACTTGATGAAAGAAATCAAAGACACAAACAGAATGGCATACCATATTCTTGAAGTAGAAGAATTAATACTGTAAAAATTTATGGACTATTCAAAGAGTCTTTCAGATTTCTATCAAAATCCAGCAGTAATTGATACAGGAGTAGAAAGCAAAACAACAACAAAAAACAAAACAAAACGAAACAGCAGCAACAACAAAACCTCTTAAAACAAATTGGAACCACAACTCCCCAAATAGCTAAAACAGTCTTGTGAAAGACAAAACTGAAAACACCATACATGCTGGCTACAAACTATACCACAAAGCTGGAGTAATCAAAACAGTATGTTTCCATCATTCACATAGACAGACAGGTGAAACCAAGTAGAGATCCCAGGAGAAAATCCACACATATACAACCAACTAATTTCTGACAAAGCACCTGGAGTACAGAGACAGAAGGATAATTCCTTTAAGAAAATGTGTTGGGAAAACTGAAGCTCTAATTATAAAGAGAGTGAGAATGGATCTTTAAGTTACACAATATCCCAAATTCAACTTGACATGATTAAAGACTTAAATGTCAGACCTGAAGCTACTAAAAGGCACAGCGAAAAGCTCCTTGGCATGAGATACAGTAGATGTAATAGGGAAGTGACGAGCTTCAGTACAGCCATCGTCTGTGATTCTGTATCACTTGATCTTGTTGGAGGAAGTGTGTCGTCCTTCCAGGTGGACTATGAGGTTTCAAAAACCTACGTTAGACCCAGCTCTCTGTGTTTCTGGACCAGAATGAGATTCTCAGCTATTTCTCCAATACCATGCCTGCCTGATGCCATGCTCCCTTCTGCCAAGTTCTCTGCCACAATACTTCTGCCAGGATGATAATGAGAGTCACCATCTCCTAATGGTTCCAGAATATTTTAAACAAATCTATAAACTAGGGGGCCAACTGCTTAAACAATAGTCAATAGGATACCATTCAAAGTACAATACAACTTGTAGTTATAAAATTATATTAGTCAATATTAATTGAAAAATCTAAGGAAAGGGGAATTAAAATCACACCCTCATTATATTAGATAATAAACTTCCTCATATTATCAAGTATCTGTAAAGCCTGGGAACATACTCTATCCATGGATGTGACTGGCATTTTTCTTCATAGAATGATACACATAGGTTTCTAATGTTTATTGATTCTCTCTCTCTCTCTTCTCTCTTTCTCTTCTCTCCCTCTCCCCTCTCTCCCCCCTGTATGTATGTATGTATGTATGTATGTATGTATGTATGCATGTATGTATGTATGTCTATGAACTTAAAGTAACTCCTCACTCCTGATTTCCTTTCATGTAAAAATCACAATGCCCTCTCCACACTGTTTTGCAAGTGTTCTTTCCAGATGAAGAAAGTTAGCTCTCTGCTAATGTGTAGGAACCAGTTTGTTCTGGCAGTTTTCACACAGAAAGGTGCTGAATCAAATCAGTTCTAATTGAACAGAGTCCTTAGTTTTCTCTCCCACGATGCCCAGGTTTTGTGCTATCACTTGAGAAGAAGATATCACTTCAAACAATTTTAATTTAGTAACTTTTCTAGACTTTAGTTAGCTAAGTTTTACACCTATGTTTTTGATTCCTCTGAGACTGACTTTTGTGCAGAGTTGAGGAAACAACATGGTATCCTATGCCACTACCAAACAAACCCAGAAAAGCAAAAGCAGTATGCATCCTGATGCACTTCAGAGCTGGTCTTTGGTTCCTGCCTTTCTCTGGTCTTTAGTTCCTGTCTTTCTCTGGTCCTTCCTTTCTAAATTTCAATCCTGAGGGATGTAAAACCCATGCCAGGAAGTTAGAGCAGGTTGAGACCCGGAGACTGGGTGGCACACACCTGAGGCTTAGGTGACTCCCACCTCCCTGTCAGACTCCTAACTTGGAACACAGGTGCCATACTTCGCACATAAAAGTGACCACAGGTAAGGTAGGCTCAAGACAGAGTTCTCCATGCTAATGAGGTATCTAGAGGCCCAGAGGGTGTGACCAATAAGCTTTCCTTCCCATACATTTCTCCCTTTAAAAGGTATTTAATCTCAGGCCCACCCTGAGAAATGGGATATGGTTTTACACACCCACTTTCTGCCATGATAATAAATACCTTTAAACCATGGACTGTCTCTTTTCATCAAGATCTGCAGTGGGGAGCCATGGAGAAGGCCTTTGCCTACAGAGCCATGGTCTAATCTCCCATAGAAGGCCGCTCTGCACTCCAAGCCACAATCACCACCAAGACTGCCACCATCAAGCCAAGGACAATCACTGTGGGACCAGTTGGAACTCTTCTCCCTACACCCTGCCCCAGCTAGATGCAGCTGGGGGTCAGAGGGGCACTTGGTTCTCAGCTCTTCCGAGGCTCCCAGTTGTGCCAGAGAACCAGACTGACCCAACCTCTTCACAGTCTGGCAGATCCCTGAATCAGCTCTGGCTGTCCCGTGCCTCAGACACATGCCTAGGACAGCATGATACAAGCACAGTCAAACTCCCCAAGTGGTCTCCCCAAGTGGCTGTGCCCTATGGCGGAGCAGACTCCAGCGGGGTATAGAATCCACTCTTCCACTGCCTGACTCATCACAAGAGAAGTGCACATTGAACAGATGTTGGGTTCTGGGACACAGCTTAGTGATAGGGCTCACACTTACTATACTATGCTCAAGGTCTTACACTGAGATAATTTTCCACACAGCAAATTGGGAAAAACTCCAAGTCTGGTAACAAACACTGTTGTCTGACCTATGGGAAATGGGTAAGACCAAATACTGTTGAAGTTGGGAGGCAACAGGACACACGTTCTTGGAGGTAATTTGGCAACATCTTTCTGATTTTGAAAAGCATATGCCCTTTGTCACAACACTTTGGAATTTGCTGTATATATAGACTCATTAACATCTGAACAGAAAATTAGAATTATTTCTTAATTCTTAATAGTAAATATTAGGACTAGCCCAATGTCTACTGACAAAAGACTGCCTATATAAAATGTGGTACATCTATTCTACAGAATACTATACAGCTGTCAAAGAAAATATCAAGGGGTTGGCGACATGGCTCAGCAGGCAAGAGCACTGACTGCTCTTCCAAAGGTCCTGAGTTCAAGTCCCAGCAACCACATGATGGCTCACAACCATCTGTTCAGCTACAGTGTACTCACATACATAAAATAAATAAATAAGAAAATTAACTTTAAAAAAAGAAACTATCAAATATATAAATATATGAAAGAAACAGGTGAAATCCAGACAAGCATTTGCAATTAACTATATTCTGTATAAAAGAAGAGAAATAAGAGAAAAAAGAAGAGAATCTACATTTGTTTTACTTGTTTGGCTAAAAATAAATTCTGGAAGAAGGAAAACTGAGAATTAAAGACTTATCCCTAAGATATTAGAATCATGCGATCATATTACATATTCAAATGAGCAAGTTATGAAGTATTGTCAGGTGGTGCCTAGTGCTTTCTTTGGTCAGTGATGGCCGACATTGACAATGGTGGGCCATGAGATGATGATGTAGCTAAAGAATCCCTGTGGAGCTGTGTTGACACAGACGTGTCTGTGGTGATGCACATAGGGATGAATCTCCTGCTCAGCACAGCACAGCACCATGCTTTCTGTTTATTGTGTCTCTCAGTTATATTGTTTTCTTTCTTCATTAATCTTATGTTGTTTAGTGTGGCTCTAGAAGCAACAAGCTATACCATAAATGTGAGTGTGCACACACACACACACCCACACATACACACACACATATGTATGTATGTATGCGTGGGATATATATATATATATATATATATATATACATACATTTAAATTTATCTAGATAAAATATAACTCTCTCTCTATCTCCATATATGTATACTCTCTCTATATACATGTGTATACTCTCTATATACATGTGTGTGCTCTCTCTATATATGCATGCTCTCTTTAAATATATGTGTATGTATGTATATATATATATGTGTGTATGTTCTCTTTCTATATATATGTATGCTCTCTCTATATGTATGCATGTATGCATGTATGTATGTATACATGGAGAGAGACACTATCAATGTGTGTATTTAGCTACAGTATGTATGTATCTCTGAGTAGTCTATGTTCACACAGGAACAAAATTGCCTAGCAGGTATTTCTCAGATGTTCAGCAGTCCTGAGGAAATCCAGACCATGTTGTCAAGGAAAAACGTGAGGTCATGTGTTCTTTCTTCTCTCCATATCTTCAGAGATCCACACCCTCAAGTTCAAACAACAAAAACTGAGTCCAGCTCACTTTCACCACCATAAATGTGATCATCTACCTTCCTAGGCCAAAGGCAAGGATGCAGCCCAGGCCAAGATCAGGGTTCTAGGGTATGGCTGCCTGAGAGCAACCAATCCTGGCCTGTGGTTGTCATACCAGTTTTCTTTCCAGTAAAGACTTCCTTCCTTAGAGTAAATGCTGGGTGGATGGCAGTAATGTGTATGCTGTCTGTCTATTTGTCTGTCTGTCTCTTTGTCTCTGTCTCTATGTGTCTGTTTCTCGCTGTGTTTCTGTCTTTCTATCTCTCTCTTTGTATCTCTTTCTGTCTCTATGTATCTCTGATTCTATGTATCTGTGCCTCTGTCTCTCTGTCTCTGTCTCTGTCTGTGTGTCTCTGTCTCTTTCTCTCTCTGTCTCTCTGTCTCTTTGTCTCTCTGTATATCTCTGTCTTTCTGCCTCTCTGTGTCTCTATTTGTCTCTGTCTCTCTTTCTCTCTTTCTCTGTTTCTCTGTTTCACTGTTTCTCTCTCCCTTTCTCTCTTTCTCTCTAATTATTAAACTGAAGCACACTCCAAGATTCCTTAGCAACCACAAATATCCCAAGAATGCCCCAGCTCCGCTCTCAAGGCCTGAAGCCTGCACCCCTGACTCATAGCCTCCCTTCTGGATCTTTCTACAACTTGCATCCAGGGTGAATAGCCTGAGGCTGCACATTTGAGACAACATCCCTAGCAAGCCAATGAGGGCAAAAAAGGCCAAGGAGGGAGAAAAATGGTACTTCTTTCTCACTTGGAACTTGTTTAAGGAATAAAAACAAACAAGAGAAAGGAGCATCGCCTCAGGTCCAATTTAGAAATGGAGCTCCAAGCTGCACACCTTTAATCCCAGCACTTGGGAGGCAGAGGCAGGTGGATTTCTGAGTTCGAGGCCAGCCTGGTCTACAGAGTGAGTTCCAGGACAGCCAGGGCTACACAGAGAAACCCTGTCTTGAAAAACCAAAAAAAAAAAAAAAAAAAAAAAAAAAAAAAAGAAAAGAAAAGGAGCTCCAGATAGCCTGTTTTGGCATCTTCCTAAAGCCACGCGTTTAATTAAATCTGTAGAAATTATTACGGCAGGTAACAAAGATAGGAAGTTGCTATCTTTCAGAGATTTCAGGAGATGAGAGAATGCACTCTCTATTTATGAGGTGGCAAGCTGCAAATGAAGAAGATTCGTGTCATTAATCTCCTCAAGTATTACTGTTATCTTGGATAGATGAGGTGGTTCACGCCTTTAGTTACAGCACGGGGAAGCCAGAGGCAGGCAGATCTCTGTGAGTTGCCAGCCTCATCTACAGAGTAAATTCTAGGACAGCCAGGGCTGCATAAAGATACCCTGTCTCATGCTGGGCAGTGGTGGTGCACACCTTTAATCTCAGCACTTGGGAGGCAGAGGCAGGTGGATTTCTGAGTTCGAGACCAGCCTGGTCTACAGGATGAGTTCCAAGACAGCCAGGGC
The DNA here is from genome assembly GCF_008632895.1 of Mastomys coucha. Classification (NCBI taxonomy): domain Eukaryota; kingdom Metazoa; phylum Chordata; class Mammalia; order Rodentia; family Muridae; genus Mastomys; species Mastomys coucha. Next base: position 56,556,503 of record NW_022196904.1, read on the forward strand.
TACATAGAGAAACCCTGTCTTGAAAAACAAACAAACAAA
>NW_022196904.1:56556551-56612224 GCF_008632895.1 Mastomys coucha
ACAAAAAACCAAACCAAAACAAAAACCTGTCAAATAAATAAATAAATAAATAAATAAATAAATAAATAATTAAATAAATAAATACCAAAGCAAAAGAATTAACAACTGAACGACCTGAGTCCAACCCTCAGCACCCACAGGGAGAAGTTGAGAACTGACTTGGACAAGTTTTCATCTTACCTCTAAATATGATGTGGCACATATATCCATATACATACACAGAATAATAAATTTGATTGAAAAGATTTAAACAGAATTATCCAAAACTGCCATGACATCATATGAGTGTAGGAAGAAGATGAGCAGTCATGGAGCATGGATTGGAGAAGGCTAGGGATGCTCTCAGACTGCTCAGGCTGTGCACAGGAGCAAGAGAAATGAAGGCTACTGGCAGGGGCTGAGAGAGGGACCCCGGAGAGGCCACAGAGGGACTCCTGTGGTTTAATTCAGCTTGTGCCAGCTAGCCGGAACAAAGAGATCTGTCCCATTTGTACTAGAGAAACAGAGTGGGAGGCCAGACTTACACACCTAATAGATGCTCCTGCTCAGGAGACATGCTCTGGGTATGTCTCACAGGGAGTGTGTTGTAGTCTTCTTGTCTGCTTTCTGCAGGCTCTTGGGACTGATGGTGGCTGCAGAGATCCATGGAGAATCTCAAACACAAAGACTGAAACCCAACCAGATAGCCACAACACTTGAAGAAGACCAGAGACAAATCAAACCACTAGAGGAGTTGGTATTCAGCCCAGTATATATTCTCACTGGAAGCCAGGCAGATGTGATCCATGGCACGGGTACAGTCCTTGGGCCTGAGTTCACGGGGAGATACAAGCTGATCTTGCTGTTACTGCTCCAGATGGGGTAGGGGAAGTGTAAGCCAGTCCCTGTAATGAAGGAGAGCTGGGTTCTCATGGTAAAAGTTGCTGCTGGCAAATGTCACCTCATCCTGGGAGACAGGCTGAGCCAGCACTTGAACTTCCCCCACATAGTCTCAGGGTCAGCCCTCCAGCATCTCAGAACCATCTCTACCCAGAACCACTGTTAGAAAAACAAACAGACAAACAACAAAACAAAACACCCTGGGAAATGAAAACCAGAGAAGCTGGATAGGAGAGAAGCAGGTGAGGTGCAGAGCAGAAGTGACCTCTGTGATTTGGAAGGTCAAGCAGAGGCTGCAGCAGCAGAGAGAGGGAAGCGGAGATAAGCAAGAAAGAGACATGGAGAGCACAGTTGCCCCATCCCCATATGTGCTCAAGGTGAGTCCAGGATTATCCTTCCATGCCAATATCTCTGCAGGCACTCAACCTGTTTTATAAAATCGTGTAGCATATGCACACAGCCCAAAGTTCAAGCATCTACAGATTACTGATGACACTCAGCACTATGTAAACATAAGCTAACAATTGTTCTATGATAAGAATGAGGTCTGAAAATGGCCCACACAGAGTTCATTTTTTTTTCCACACATATTTTTGATCCTCGGTTGAATGCTAGGTGGAGCCATGGATTGGAAAGGAGTGGGCTCCTTTTTATCAAAATAAATCTATAATAACAATTTTAAAAATGGGGATGGAAGGATGGTTCAATGATAAAGAGTTCTAGCTGCCCTTATGGAGGATCTGGGTTCAATTCCCAGCACTCATATGGCCGATTACAACTGTCTATACCTTCAGGCTCAGGGGATCTGATGCCCTCTTCTGTCTCCTCTGGGGCACCAGGCTTGCATGTGGTATACAGACTTACACACAGACAAGACACTTATATACATAAAATAAAATAAATAAATTCTCAAAAAGTCAAATGAAAATAAAAAAAATTTAATAAGTATCTAATCTAATCTAGTCTAAAAGAATATAATTGAATCAGTGAGAATAATTCCCCAATTGAATAAGACAAATTCTCAGAAATGGCAGGATACTAGGCAAGAAAGTGGAAAAGGAAGTGGGAAATTTAGAAAAAGCAAGAAGTATATAAAATGTAAAAAAAAAAAAAAAAAAAAAAAAAAAAAAAAAAAAAAAAAAAAAAGAGAGAGAGAGAGAGAGAAAGATAAAAAGCCAAGTCAGTTCTTTTAAAGGAGTAATAAAATAAAATCTTAAGGAAAGACAGATTTACCAAAATTGAGACACAGAAACCAAGGGTGGGATGGAGTGAGGTGGGAGGGAGGGAAGGATGCAAACATGAGACACCAGGAGCAGCAGCTGGAACAAGATAGAGAGAGCATGCACCAAAGAATAAAAAATAAATAAAATCACGAGACCAGCCAAGAAAAGTGGGGCTTCTCGGAGAGGCGCTGGGTTCCAGGTCCTGGATAGGAAAGGGCGACCTGGACCCTGGGGTGCCTTGTCAGTAAGAAAGAAAGGCCACTATCTGACAGACGGTTTATGCCAAATACAGAGGAAGCAACCCAAGGGGCCTACGAGCCAAAGAGGAACAATTTAGCTCACAGTGATACTGAGAGGGTAAAGCCCTCATTGGTTTCCTGTGAAGGGTACGCAGGAGCTAACTCACGCTAGAAGAACAAACAGGGAAGAGCCAAGCATCGGTCCTGACATTCCCCCATAGCAGTAACCAAAGGAACCACAGGTTCGTGATGGACAGAGAAGATGCTTATCTAGAGATGTCTATCGACTAATCACTGAAGAAGGGAAGGCTTTAAGCACCCTCTCCTCTTGCTGAGACAGGATCTCATGTAGCCCAGGTTGACTTCACCTCACGGCATAGTCAAGATGACCTTGAACTTCTTCTTTTTTTTTTTTTTTTAGGTTTTTCGAGACAGGGTTTCTCTGTATAGACCTGGCTGTCCTGGTACTCACTCTGTAGACCAGGCTGTCCTCGAACTCAGAAATCCGCCTGCCTCTGCCTCCCAAGTGCTAGGATTAAAGGCATGCGCCACCACTGCCAGACCTTGAATTTCTAATCCTCCTGCCTTTGACTCCTGAGTGCTGGGGTTACGGGTGTTTGCCATCACACCTGGTTTCATGAAGAACTGAGGACCAAAGCCAGGACTTCCCACTAGGCACATACTGGAAAACCCATCAGGACCTTAATAATAAATAGAAAGTTTACACCAGTTAAGATCTCTGGGAAAAAAATCTAAATATCAAAGAGAGATACCAGACATTCTTTGACTCCTAAAGCAAAGTAGGAAGGACACACAGACACCATCTGGTGTTCTTGCCAATAAAGCTCCCTGAATCTATCCAGCCCTCCAGGTTCAAAGAAACTATGGCTAAGAGGAGAACAAGCCAGGCCACACACAAGAATGCAAAGCCAAGATCCAGACAGTGGGAACTGCCAAGGATCATGTGGCCTTATCAGCAATGAAACTGCACAGAAAGCGGAAGTGAAGGAGAAAAGTAGAAAATAAGAGTCTTAGGGCAGCGCTGATCCACAGGACACAGAGACAATGATCCAGCCGGCTGAACCGGAGAGAAACAATAATTAAAATGAGTGCATAGACAACAAGGCACATACAAATATTGATTAGATAATGTTAATGGATTCTTTAAAAATTTAAAGTATGCATGTGATGTGCTCTGAATGCTTTGAGACTTCTGAAGATGTAACTCTATGTGTAAGTCTCAGTCATCTGGAGAGACGTAGAACGTTCACAGATCCAGACAGGCCAAACGTAAAGGAGGTGAAGCCATGTGACAGACACACTGGAGCTTATTGTATTAGTCTCTTTCATTTTGTGATGCGCTCAAAACTTCCGCAACAACACACACACACACACACACACACACACACACACACACACACACATGTGCGCACACATGCACACACCCATGCACACAAAATTAAAGGGAGATAAAGCATAAAATGTTACACAGGCTAAAGGTTTATGAATGAGAAAGCCATCACTGTGAATTCAAGCCTAGGAAAGTGCAGCTCCTCCTGTCTAAATACTAGCCAGGCCTGGTCCTGCTTAGCTTCTGAAGTCAGATGAGAACAGAAAGTCTCAGGGTGGCGTGTAGTAGACAGAACCTGTGGTTTCTGAGCTTAAAAAAATACCAAGGGGAAGCAAGCCTCTGTCTGGTTTTTGGAAGAAAGGGAAACTAGAAGGCAGGGAGGGGTGGGGAGGTGGGAAGGCAAGGTTTTCATCGTATTTTCTTTTAAGCTTCGGAATTTTATGGCAAAAGTAACAATTTTTTTTTTCTAGGAATCCTGATGTCACTATGCTAAAACACTGGAAAACTATAGATAAATTGAAATCAAGAAGCAGCAGTTAAGAGCACTGCTGCTCTTCCAAAGGACCTGGGTTCAATTCCTAGCACCCACATGGTAGCTCACAACCATCCATAAAGGGATCTAGTGTCCTCTTCCGGAATGAAGACAATGTACTCCTATATGCTCATATACACAAAATAAACACACAAATGTTTACAAAGTGGAAGGTCTAAACACACCTATAAATAAAGAGAAGTAATGGTCAAAAGGAACCTGGCTTTTAAAAAAAAAGAGTCCAAATAACAATGTCATAAATGTCTAAGGCAAAATATTATGTCTTTCCTTAAATAATGTGATAGGCACAGGCAATTCTTTTTTTATTAGATACTTTCTTTATTTACATTTCAAATGATGTCTCCTTTCCTGGTTTCCACTCCAGAAAAAAAAAAAAAAAAAACCTGTTCCCTCTCCCCTCCCCCTGCTCACCAACCCATCCTCTCCCACTTCCTGGCCCTGGCATTCCCCTACACTGGGGCATAGAGCCTTCACAGGACCAAGGGCCTCTCCTCCCATTGATGACTGACTAGCCCATCCTCTGCTACATATACAGCTGGAGCCATCAGTCCCACCATGTGCACTCTTTGGTTGGTGGTTAAGTCCTTGGAAGCTCTGAGGGTACTAGTTAGTTCATATTGTTGCTTATCCTAAGGGGCTGTAAATCCTTCAGCTCTTTGGGTCCTTTCTCTAGCTTCTTCATTGGGGAACCTGGCACAGTGAATTCTTGGCATCTGCAGGGATTGGCTCCAGGCTCCTTCTGGATGGCAAAATACACAGATGCAACAGCCTTTATGTCAAGTGTCGTACAGTATTTACATAGAACCTATGCGTATCCTACTGTATATTTTAAATCTTTTCAAAATGACTTACAGTAACTAAAAATAAATACCATATGAAGTGTTGTCCTATTAAAGATAGTCACTAATTTTCTGCCCTTTCTCCTGGGCAGAAACAGAGCTTATTTCCTATGTAGGCTCGATCTGACCTTGCTTCCTGGCTTGTTCTAACTCGTGAGAGATGGCCAAAGCGATACTGCTCCAGTTCTGGACTTGAGCCTTCTGAAAGCCTAGAAGCTTCTACCACTGCACTCTGGAACTTTCGACTGTAGGCCGTGAAGACTGAGGCTGTGTGACAATTGTACATGCTAAAGAGGACAGAGTCACACAGAGGAGCACTGAGAGAGCAGACACATGCGTGAAGCAAAAGGCAGCTGAACACCCCAGACAAACCCAGGCAACCACGGAGTGTTTATCGTTATCAGGCTAATTAGTTCTTGCTTGATGTGATTCCTCCCTGGATTCTAAGCATTAGGTAGACATTTCTGGTTTTCCAAGTCTGGTTCACACCAGGCTTGGACATAGAGTGCATAAATTCTTAAAGGGATTCTCTGTTGTTTTTAGTATATTCAACAAATGTTTGTACTACCTCCTCATGGCTCCTTCCTTCTGGTCAACCAGGAACATCTGAGAGCCAATGCCATCTACTCGTGTGTTTTAAATGAAAATCTCAGTGCCAGACATGGATTACCTCCCTACAAGTTGCTGGTCAGGGAGCGTCTACAGGTACCTGAAAGAACATGGGTTATTATCATTGCTCTTGGGCGCCCATCATAGCTACATGGTAGGAACCCACAGCTGAAGACACCACACATTTTGGCTTCAGGATGTAAAGAAATCGGTCTTGAACCTATTGGGAAACTCTTCTTGATGAGTAGCTTTCATAGTGTTGTAAGGCACTGTCCAGGCTGCTGGGGAGAAAAGCCATGCCCGGTCTTATTCATGGATGGACCCTTCCTTCACTCTACAATACTAACCTACCAGGCAAGCCTTGCCCTTTGGTACAATAGCAATATGACTATTTATGATGGTAGCCAACTGCCTTAGTCAGGGTTCCTCTTCCTTCACAAACAGGGCTGCCTTGTGTGGTTTCAGTGGGAGAGGGCGCGGCGCCAAATGTTAGAGACCTGATGCTTCAGGGTGGGAGGATACGGGCAGGGGCACTCTCAGAGGAGAAGGGGAGGGGGTAAGAGAGGGTCTCTGTGAAGGGATACAGGGAGGAAGCAGTGTTTGGGATGTAAACAAATAAACAAACAAATATTAAAAAAAAAATACTGAGCCTGCTAGAAGAGTTCAATGTGTTCCACAGAGGAAAAGAAGGAGATGGGACTAGTGGAACAGTGAGAGACAAAACACATCAAAGAATAAGCCACCCTTCCAAACCCAGAGGGCAGGTGGTGGCAGGCAGGTCCCCAGGGGAGGTGAAGGTGCCTCCCAGAACACAATCCCATCATGTCTCCTGCAAAGCCTTCCTTAAGAACCTTCTTGCTGGAGTACTCTAGTCAAACAGCCCAAATTAAGAGTTCAGGGGGAAGCTGGGTAAGGATGCAAGGTAAAGGCAGGATGTACACATCAGGGTCTTACAGGATGAAACCAGGCCTGAGTCTCCAAGCAGGAGCCCTAGTAATGGGAACACGTCATGATAGCAGGCAAAACATAGAGAGTTTAGAGCAGCGGTTTTCAACTTATGAGTCACTACCCCCCCTTTGGGGGTGAATGACCTTTTCACAGGGGTTGCCTAAGACCATCAGAAAACACAGACATTTACATTACAATTCATAACAGTAACAAAATTACAGTTATGAAGCAGCAACAAAAATAATCTTATGGTAGGGCGTCACCGAACCCAAGGAACTGTACCAAAGGGCCGCAGTATGAGGAAGGCTGAGAACAATGGCTCTAAGAGACACTTCACCAAGGGAACGATGAACGGATAGGATTGTGTTTATGTCTATGCCCATGTGGCACAAACTCTGACATCACTCAGGGAAAAAGGCTGCATGTTTAATGTGTAAGATTGGTGAGGCTGGGAATATAGCTAAGGGACGGCACATACTGGCTGAGAACACTTGAGGTCCTGGGTAAGATTCTAGGACCATTAAAAAAAGTACAACCGAGTAGAAAACCTATCAAGCAAGAGGCATGTGCATGCACGTGAGTGTGTGTGTCACATGGTCAAGACATTAGGAAGTATATTCAGCTAAGGGCAGTCAGCCCTATACAAGATGAGAAGCGTCAACAGGTGATGCCTCTCCCTGTATTATTTCAATCTCTTGCAAGAATGTATGGAATTACATATGGATACCTGTTTTCCTTAACTTTCAAGTAGTAATTGGGTCTAGGAGAATGTTCCCTGCCCATTGTGGGTAAGTAAGCCTTTGTTTGCCTCTTATGTTGGAATCCAGAGGTGCCACTGACGTCTGCACAGAGGCAGGAGCAATTGCTCACTGATGCTGTTTGAGCCTGTCAGCTGGGGCAGGAGTGGGCTCCCTGAGGGCCCTGCCCTGCCTCCTCCCACCCAGCACTACTACAGAACCATGGTCTAGCTTCTTCATCTCTAATCCCCATAGGTGTGGGCCCCCCTTACCTCTGGGTGCTCAAAAATGTTAAGTCCAGACCAGTTTCTCTCAGGAACCTTGGTGTCATTCTTGCCATTTTACATTCAAATTCCAACCTCAAAATTGTCACCATCCCGTAATTCTATATTTACAAGAACAGACTACAAGCTCTCAGGGACTTTAAATACCTTTGAGTCTTTCAAACGCTCAGTGTCTCAGGAGTCAACTATTTTCCTTCTGGCTCTCCTGAAAGGGCCAGCTAAATGATTTTAAGACACATTTGGCAAAACGCACCCTTGGTTCCTGAATAGTGGATGAGGGCCCAGAAGGTCCAACTTTAGTAGAAACTGGGAAAGCGAACTGAAATCCGAAACCATCCATATTTCTGAAACACAGTGGGCAAGTAAACTATTGCGTGATTCTTTCCACGATATCGGAGCTAGGAGCTCAGGGACAGCATATTGCTTGAGACGTCTGCTCCCTTTGTGTAGCTTCTACCCTCCTCCCCACGACAAATGTCATGGCTGTTAAATAGAATCTGGGTAGGTTGCAGGAAAGGGTGCTCTGGATGGTGAACGATGGAGAGAGAGAGGCTAAAAGACTCCAGATTGCTAAGGGGTTATGTCCCAATGAGCTTACTGCAAATGGAAAATGTCCTGTGGGAAGCACCTCCAAGACAGGTATGCTGTAGAACATCCCAACTGAGCAACACAACCTTGTGGAGTGTCAGTCGTTTGCCTTGAAACTCTGTTGCCCACTGGCAGCTGAGGCTCTCCGCTGCTTCCCAGTATTCTGGGAGAGAACTGGATCGAAAACCAGAAGCCTATTGTGGGGGAGGGAGTCAGGATGCTAAGCACAGTTCTCACAAAACGGTACCACAGAATCTGTGTGACATTCAGCCCCCTTGGAGTTTAGGTTTATATGTTATAAGTTGAGGGTTCTATCGCTGGAGGACCAAAGAGTTTCATTTTTCAAAAAATGGTTTCTAGTTGTGGCAAAGTCTGACTCACATGGATCAGGAATCCAAACAGGGGCATGAAACTGCTTGTCTTTCTGCATAGGAATCTCACATCACTCATGGATGGCTAGACTGGATATCTCTGTTGGCTGCTGAATGTGTGACAAATGGGTTGGGCCTGGGCACAGAGCCTGTTCTGCCCAGCTACACTGGGAGTGGGGTGGAGGGGTAGGGGGTGATTCAGTGGTGATCAAGTGCAGATTAGGGAAGAGGGGAGGGCAGAGGCTTTGAGTAAGCCACTACCCCAGGCTCTGGCCACTCAGAATGGGGAAGGGGCTGTAGGAACCTTCCTTAGAGCCCGCACACATGGCAGGCTGGAGAAGGTAGGAGCTGCTCTTTCCCTCCACCCAGGAAGCCACAGGCTAAGGATCGGTCCATAGACAAACTGAGGTTGGAAGAAGGTTAAGCACTATGGGAGCAGAACATGCTACAGGGACTGGCCTGTCAGAGCATCCAGAAGGCTCTGCCTAAGAAGGAATCTACAAGGAGAGCCAGGTTTTGGCTTTTAGCAGGAGATACATTTAGTTTCCAAAGAAAGGGCTAAAAGGGATTTAAGTTGCTCTACTGGGCAGAACTAGTTAACAGCAAGAAAGAGTTCAGAGCATCCACTTCCTAAGAAAACCTCATATTACCCATTGGCTAGTCAGTTCCCTATTGTTAGGCATGAGCAAGCATCCTCTGGAAAAACACTTAAGAGAGGCCTCGATCTCTGATTAAGGTAAATGTTACAAGTCTCACTTAGCCCAGAGCTCACATAGCTGGGCTAGGTTTTGTAGGAATGAGGTGCAGCTGAGCTAACCGCTGCCTTATGAACTGTCTATGACCCTGCAGACTATCTCTCAGCCACTCCTCTTTTGCCCACTTAGTAAGACACCGTATACCTGATCCTCAACGTGCTTCCTGTAGAGGCTCAATGTACCCCTGGACTCAGGTTGGAGAAGGTGGCTCCACTGATCAGTCTACCACATGCACCCCACACACCCCAGCAAGCACAGTCGCACATGGATACAGAAGCACACAGGCTAATGTGTTAGAAGCATTTTCTATTACAATCTATTTCCCGGAAGGCATGATGAGTCCCCACTTGGGCAAACGATGTGGTTATATTAACATGGCAGATAACTAATACATATTTTTAAAAGCCAAAGGAGGAGAAGGAGGAAGATGAGGAAGAAGAGGAGAAGAAGGAGGGAGAGGAAGAAGAAAAGGAGGAAGAGATTTCAAGCAGCTATGTAATGACCTGGGATTTGAAGCCCCTCTGGAATGTTCCATCTTCTTTGGTCCATGCTGGGTCTGGCAGTTAATAGTGCTTTAAGAGGTAGGTAGCTGTTTCACATCTTTTAGGGACAAGAGCAGGACCCTCACACAAAGATGGGTCCCCTCCAGCCCCTCCCCATACCTTCAGCTGTGTAGGAGAGGCTGAGTTATCTGGAAGTTTCCTAGCTGATCTACTTTCCCAGGTGCCTTAGCTGGTAGAGCAGGTTTTTCCACTCTAGCTGGTATGGGCATACAAAAGAACATGTCATGCTTGTCAAAGGAATTTGTCTAGCTGCTAGATGCCAGCAGCACTGGCCCAGCAGAGGTAAGAGCTGGCTGCTCCTCCTGCCAATCATCTGAAATCCACAAGTCTTTCTAACATGACTCCTCCACCTCCTCAGAGCCCTTCTCTGGCATTCTCATGAGAGGCATGGTGAGGACGCGTGATACTGCAGTTTGGTCTGTACTTGCAAATGCATGAACTTTGAAACCATACTAAACGCATACAGGTCAAGATAGGTAGGACACAATACACATGAATGCAAGGCATAAAATACCATTTCCAAAGAACTCTGGAGTTTAAACAAAGTGTAAGTCTTTTTTTTCAAAACCATCCATGCAAGTATGAAGAATTTAGTCATTTTAAAACATGTTATATTCTAGGGACTTTTCAAAGATGGCAAGATTCCCCTCTATAATTTGAGAATGACTAGTTTCCCTTCTGGCAGCCGACTTTTCTTAGCCAGGACTGCAAAAATAGGTCTGGAGTAGTCTTCCCTGATGTGAGGTTGGTAGATGCCATTGGGAGAATCGAGCTGAGAGGTTAAGGCACTCCCTGGCCTCAGAATGTGTTGGGGGGAAGGTGGGGGCGGGCAGGAAGGAACAACCCATACCGAGGATACCTTCAAACCCAAAAGTGGACTCTGAGGAGGGCTCAGGTAAAGGTGACTTGAGTCTAATGTCATTTATTCCAAAAAGATATTGATGGCAAAGGGCCGGGGAAGCACATTTGACCTGAGATGTGAGTCGCAGCTCTGCAGGGTTGCTCCTAATCAAACACCACCATTTGACGTCACTCAGGCTGTGGTCTTGGTGTATACAGACAGCCCCTGACTTATATAAGCCCCTGACTTATATAATTGAAAACTACATAGTATGTAAAACTATGTAGTTTTCAATTATGACCCTGTGACTTCGTAATCGTGCAACAGTAGATGCATACAAGCTTTCTGTTTTCCACTAACATTATAGTATTTAATCAACTGCATGAGGCGCCAGGGACTTCATTATAAAATAGACTGTGCGTTAGAAGATCGGCTCATCTTGGAAGAGTACAGGTGTTCTGAGTACAGGGTGGTTCTGTCACCAAGGGTGAAGAAGCACACACTGAGGTCACCAGCTCTTGAGTAGGAAAGGGATAGGCAGAGTCCTCCTCAGGGCTTGACCAGGCATTATAGCCATCTACCCAGCAAGCTCCTATTGTCCAAATGTCCCTGCGCTCACACCTATTCCTTATCTTCATCCTGAGGAGAGGTAAAAGGAGTAGTGGGAGAGACGGCGGCTGAGAGTACACTGGAGAGGACGAGATCCTACCCCAGTGGAAGACAGTGTTGTACTCCCCTGGTCACCCTGATCTCACTCAAAAAGCACCTCTTGGGGAAAAGGACAGAAAAAAATCTAAAAGATGCAAGTCAAACACTCTGGGACATTTAGTGCGGGGCAAAATAAAAACGAAAAAAGTTGATTTGATTCATGTGCAAAGAAACATCACCCTAGTTAGCTCCTGGACATTTAAGATGGAGAAAACAACAACAGCAACAACCAACCAAAGAAAAACAAAACCCAGCAAGCTGAACAAATTGCCTGTGGAGCTAGTTCCCAATCATTGCTAGGGCTGAGAACACAAAACCCCACATACTCAATATGCGGGGTTCTCTCAAACCACTTGTGACAGACAGCCTATCATTTAAGAGCAAGAGTTCTAGGGAGTGAGAGGGGGTGCAGATGGCAGTTCTGTGACGTATGAGTTGTTGACCTTAAATAAAGTTCTTGATGTCTCTCATCTGCAAATTCTCTGAACATCTATAAAAGCACCATCCTCAGACTGATGGTGGAGCTCAGAGGGAGATGGTTTGCCTAGCATGTGCAAAGCTTTGGAGGAAAAAACCTCAGGAACCTGAACAAATGTCTCTCTGCATAATGATTCCTTTATAACACACACACACACACACACACACACACACACACACACACACATAAAAAGTATTGTCTCCACAGATTGCTATAAGGATTTAGTGAGATTATTTGATAAAGTGCTCAGGTCCTGGCCCTAAGACACACACTGTCAGCAATATCTAGGACATCCCACTGGTATTAGAACATCGAGGCTCTGATGGAAAATCTTTAATCTGATTTCAATCAGCATGTCTTATGGGAAGAACCTGAAAAACCACGTATAAAATTATAGGAATGTGCTGCTTTGGGGGAGAGTAAACAATTAGACATAACTCAAATGTCCAAATAGAAATTAGGTATTGGGTCAGGTGGAGGTGGCACACACCTATAATCCCATCACTTGGGAGGCAGAGGCAGGTGGATCTCTGTGAGTTCGAGACTAACGTGGTCTATACGGTGAATTTCAGGTCACCCAGGACTACACAGAAAAACCCTGGCTCAAACCGAAACAAAATGAAATGAAGGACTGGATGAATAATTTCATTAGTGCTCTCTGAAGTTTCCCTTCATCACAGGACTTAGGCAGTGATTAGTAGATGTCACCGATAGAAGGTTAGGAGACAGCAGCATGTAAGATCACATCAACTTTGTAAGTGCCTTAGAGTCGTGGTTCTCAACCTGTGGGTCCAGATCCCTGGGGGGGGGGAGTGGAGCCGCCACTTTACAGGACTCGTCTAACATTATCAGAAAACAGATTTTTCACATTACGATTCATAACAGTAGCAAAATTATAGTTATGAAGTATCAGCAAAAATGATTTTATGGTTGAGGGTCATCACAGCATAAGAGCATGAGGAACTGTGTTAAAGAAAGGGTCGCAACATTAGGATGGTTGAGAACCACTGCCATAGTGTGAAACCAAAGTCACTTAGGCACAGAGAAACAGACTAAATGGAGCAGGTGAGCCACTGCCTGTGCTGCTGCTGGTGCAGTGGGACCCTAAGTGAGTCTTTTTTTCTTTAAACTTCTCTTTTTCTCTTCTCAGTTGTTCTTTTGTAAACAAGTATTTTTCTAGTGTAAAAACAAAAAGGAATCCTCCTTTTTTTAAAAAAAAATCCCTTGACTAATGTGACATTCCACTTTCAAACTCTCTGAAAGCATAATAAATTTTGTACATGGCCTCTCAATTTTAAGAATTTAAATGAGAATCACAAGATATAGAAAAAGCACCAAGTAATCCAAAGTTTATTTTCTTTGGTTGAAAATCCCGGTTCTTAGGGAGCCTAAGCTCTCTATAGGCTGAGCCTGGCAGTCCCAGCTCAGCCCCTGCACTTACCATTATGGGTCTCCATGGCAGGTCCTGGACACACAGCTGATCCCTCTGTCCCCACACACCAGTACATACTGGGTGGTCGCTGTGACATGCCAGCCATCAACCCTCCAGGCAGCAGATCTCCAAAGGAAAGTCTCAAAGTTGTCACCACAACCGCCACTGTGCAGGTGGGCGAAAGCGCGGACACCTAGTCATGGCGCTGCAGACACACTCTCATCCTGGTGGAGAAAGACGTCAAATTAGAAAGTTTTTAAACTCAAGTCCTCTCTTGCAGGGCCTTGAAGATATTCTCCATTGTCACTGGCTTTCCCCTTTTTCTGCATATTTCTTCACGGTCTGTGTATCTGGCCAAGTCTGAAAGGACAGTAACCCTTCCCATCCCACCTTGACACTGGGCCCAGGTCTTGTTTCTATGGACACAAACTAAAAGTTATCACTGAGCATCACTGGTTGTGTCCAGTTGCTGTTCGTTCCACACTTAACTGCTGTCTGTGTCTTGCTCTGTAACAACCAGGCCCTGGATGCTGCTAACACAGCAAAACTAGGCCTCCTATTGGCAGGACTAACACTTCAGCCGGAGTGGGGTGGGCACATGGCTGCTCACAATCTGAGGCCATCCCTTGCTCAAGACTGATATCTATGGATGGGGTGGTCTCCAAATGACAACCAGGCGATGGTCCCAAACAGGAGGTGTCTAGGAAGAGTTGTTATTGGACATCAAATGAGCTCTGTAAATGTTGTCCCTCTCCAAGGGGACATTTGACATTATCTAGAGATATTTTAAGTTGTCACCATGTGGGGGAGGGGGTGCTGCAGGCACATAGTGAGTGTCTTAGTCAGGGTTTCTATTCCTGCACAAACATCATGACCAAGAAGCAAGTTGGGGAGGAAAGGGTTTATTTAGCTTACTTCCACATTGCTGTTCATCACCAAGGGAAGTCAGGCCTGGAACTCAAGCAGGTCAGGAAGCAGGAGCTGACACAGAGGCCATGGAGAGATGTTTCTTACCGGCTTGCTTCCCCTGGCTTGCTCAGCCTGCTCTCTTATAGAACCCAAGACTTCCAGCCCAGGGATGGCACCACCCACAAAGGGCCCTACCCCCTTGATCACTAATTGAGAAAATGCCCCAAAGCTGGGTCTCATGAAGGCACTTCCCCAACTGAAACTCCCTTCTCTGTGATAACTCCAGCCTGTGTCAAGTTGACACACAAAGCCAGTCAGTACAGTGAGTAAAGGTCAAATGTAGGCATAATGTTTTTGTTCACTGAGTCAAGTTTACCCTTGTGTTATTCAAATGCTGATTTCTCTGCCCTCTTGTCTTGTTTCATTCCAGACATGGCATTGTAATACTTATGTCAAAAATATCCTGTATCAAGTTTATGTAAACAATTCTTACCAATTATCTCTGCCTTGTAAATAAATGTTGATAACCCAATGGGTGGGCAGAAAAGAGAATAGGGCGGGATGTCCACCAACCAGAGGAAAGAGAGAGGGAGAGAGGGAGAATCAGATCAGCAGCAGGATGGAGGAACTGGAGCCCTAAAGAAGGGGTCCAAAGAGCCAGATCAATAATAATATTCAAGTATTATGAGATGAGGCTGGGAGGGAGCCAGATTAGCATAGAAAATAAAGATAGGTCATTTAACTGATCATCTATTGAGGCACAGTTTTAAATAAATAATTGTTTTTCTGTGCAATTATTGGTACAAGGTGAGGAACTACATCTGCCAGATTAATTCACTGTTAACATTTATATTAAGAATAATTTACAGTCAGCGGTATGGCTAAATAACTTATAATTCATGAATTTCCTGGCCACATAAATTTCTAACCAAAATAAGAGTCATTTCCTAAAACTTAACAGATTCTGATCTGAGGCTAAGCACATGCTTGAATTCCCATTGGCCCTGGAGGCCCTCCAACATGAATGTCCATGATGCTTTGCTACTTTGCTGAAGGTCCAGACCTATCTAGAAGGGCCTGTGTAGACCTGGCCCAGGACAGGAAGGTGCCAATATATATATATAGTCTATCCTATACATAAAGTGCACACCCGCAAGCATTTAAGACCCTAAAATAATTGAGAATGAGAACATAACCAAAAATGGCAATAACAAGAACTAACAGTTGTATAAGTGACGTCTTAGATACTATGTCTGGCGTGGCTGTCAAGGTGCGGGCTGCTTCCATTAGGTATTGGCAGTGTGATACCCTTTGGCACACTGAAACCCTTTGGCAGTTGAAAACCTTTTTCTCTGCTTTCTCACCTGCTAAGAATAGACCCTCACACCCCTACACCCTGGCAACCTCACAGGGCTACTGGGGGAACTTCACATAAGACAGAGTTTGAACAGCCACATTCTCCAACAGGGCTAGTATGGCCCCTACTTAAAACAGTGTGAAGTCATGGGAAGTCAGCAGGGTCTCATGCCTCCCTCCCTTCTGATGAACACACTCAGAATATCACCGTTTCCCAGCATGCAGATTCTAGAAGCTTCCCCGAAACTATGTAGGCATTGAGCAAGCCACGGAACAAAGCTAAAGTGTGCTTCCAATTTCTCCTCTAAAAGCTTAGGAATGAGGCACCTGCCCTTGGTAGGTGGTGTGTGGGGATAGGGGTAGGACAGGGTTGGGGCAGACTATTTCAGGCTGGGGAAGATGTGGCCAAGAGGGTCCACATCAGTGGTCTTGCTCCTATAACCCATACTTCTCTGGACCAGAGGACATACCATCCAAAGGAGTGTATTTAGAGTTGAGAAGTCTGACCCACACAGAGAGGGAAGGAAGCAAAGGAGAACCAGGCAAAATTCAGAAGAGTGTCAGAAGCTTTGTAAGTTGTACAACCCAGTTCAAGAGATCAAGCGGAGAAAAGAGCTAGGGAGACGAGTCTCCAAACAGACCCTGTTTAAAAACAAAGGCTCCAAATCGCACATTAAAACCCAGAAACCAAGAGTCATAGCTGTTATCTGCTTCCAAACACATTTCTAAAGCCACAGGATACATTAAGATCCCCAGAGGTGGCAGTTCCTACTCAGAACAGAAATGGCTTGGCATATAATGTGTTTAGGCTACACACACACACACACTCACACACACACACACACACACACACACACTTTAAAATACTTTATGCTAACTCTCACCCAGCACGCTTGGTTCCCCTTTCAGTTTCCTTTTGTAATCACACCACAGATAGAGGCTTCTCCCATAGGGGTGGTTTCTATATCGTCATTTGGTTTTTGACTTAAACACCCTAAGGTAGGTGCTTTAGGATGAGGTAACTGGAGTCACTCCATCTTTGCCCTCTCACACAGCTCAGTGCTTCCCTTAGGCACAGAGCAATGCCGCAGATCACTGTGGTAGATTATAAGAGTTTTTATTCTGTACCCTGCAGAAGACCTGGAGAGGCTTTCTTCAGTAGTTGACTATTTTAGTAATATTTTAAAATATCACCCATTTCCTTCTGCTAACTCTTCATGCCTGTATGAATGAGCAAACCCAAATACTAAGGAATAACAAAAGGAACTTGTCATTTGTTCTTGAAAGGCTTCCCCTGAGCCATGTCTGTGAAGAGTGGGTATCTATGAGTTTATAATGCCAGTAGGGAAGGAAGACCCTAAAACAAGCCACTGCTAAGAGGTTTCCTACCAAGGAGAGCCACACGTGTTTCTACAGAATATAGGGAGAATAACCAAGACAGGTGTTGAACGTCTGAGTGAAGCATGCTGGGACAGAACACATTAGCTAGTTCCTTCTTGAGTCAAAATCTGGTGGAGATGGACAGTCTATGGTCGTAGACACCTCCAGTGTTTTCAGCACCCTCTGACTAATATTCGTGCCTACAAAAACAGATGTCGAAATATCATGGAGCGGGAGGCCCAAGATCTATGTTGTTTGGAGCCCCACATGAGTGCAGAAAGTTGGGAGGACAGAAATGTTCCACAAGTCTGAACCTGCATCTAACTCAAGGCTCTTCTTTCACTAATCCGTCACTGTGTCTACCACTATCCACAGGTGGCTCCTGACACAGTTATAACAGGGGGCCACAGTGAACAAAGCAGTCTCTGCCCTCAGGAGCACCAGCAGAGGCCCTGAGTAAGTAGGCAGGAGATAAACAGACAGGGGTGGGGGGAGGAGCATGTGGACAGAGGGGTCATGTTGAAGAAGGGAAGGAAGAGACAGACGGTGGAGGCTTGGGAGGCACATGGAGAGACAACGGGCAGCAAAGTAGTCCCTACAAGCTGGACAGGGAGGTTGGGGGCAGTGGACTGCTGGGGGCAGTGGGATGGCAGAGGGCTGGAACAAAAGGGAAGGGTGCCCCTGGATTTCATGCCAACCACAAGATGAGAGTATTGGAGACTCCATGAAGCAGAAGGACACATCCCATCAAGCCATTAGGAATGTATGCACACTATTCTGTTCCTATGGGAACTCACTAGTATACTGCTCAAGGGACATAGCTATAAAATGGCTCCTGACGCCGTACAGCCATACCCACCAATCAGTGCATAGCTCAGCCCTCCTCAGAGAAGCTTCTTCTTGCAGGAGGTGGGAGTTAACAGAGACCCACATCTGGACAGTGTGCAGAGAGTGAGAGATTTTGAAGCACTATTCTAACTGGGATTTCTTTGTCATGATCCTCCCCTCAAGGCTCAGGGACCTATGGGTAAGAGGGGGTGGAAAGATTATAAGACACAACAGGGCTGATGCCCATAGGAACTCCTAAAGACTGTGGCAGCAAGCACTGGGCCTGAACAGGTGCAAACCGGACAAAAATCCGAGCACCGAGAAGGGGAAGTGGGCAGAAAAATCCCACTTCTCAACCAAGAAGCTATGTGACACCAGCTGGGATAAGGAAAATCAGTATTCAGCCTTGCTCCAGGGCAGACTCTATGCCTAAGACACACACAGACACAGAGAGAGAGGGAGAGAGGGGGGGGGAAGGAGGGAGGGAGGGAGAGAAGGAGAGGGAGAGAGGGAGACAGAGGCAGAGAGAGAGACAGAGATAGACAGACAGAGAGCGGACTCCATGTTTCTTGTGTGCCTTTTTATTTGTTTGGTGTGTCTTAGTGTTCTGTTTTGTTTTTGACAGAATGAATATCAAGTTGGATGGATAGAGAGAAGAATCTTGGAGAAGTTGGGGAAAAGAATATGACAAAATATATTGTATAAGTAATTTTTAAAAGAAACATTAAAATAAAGAATGGATGTATACTATATCACCTCACCTGCCAGCCAGAGCAGAGGGAGGGGCACATGGCAATTTGGACTGTGTAGAGTTGGTATGTGCATCAGCCCTGTTGTGTCTCAGAAACAGAAGAAGGGAACAGACTGGGCCCACTTGCGGATGGTGTCATGCGGCACTCAGATACCACACAGCCAACAAGACTACTGGGATGAGGAAGATTTCTAGGGTTCTTCTTATTTTTAATCTCTCTCTCTCTCTCTCTCTCTCTCTCTCTCTCTCTCTCTCTCTCTGTGTGTGTGTGTGTGTGTGTTGAGATCATCAGATGACCTCTGCTGTTGGTTTTTGCTTGGCACCATGTTTGAGACAAGGCCTCTTCTGCACTGTTGCCTACACCAAGCTAGCTGACCAATGAGCTTCCAGGGAATCTCCCATCTTGAAGTGGGGCATGCTGGGATTATACCTTTATCTCATCTGGCTTTATGTGGATTCTGAATCTGAATTCAGATCCTCACAGGTGACCAGCAAGTGCTTTGCATACTGAGCCATTTCCCTGGCTGGTTTATTTATTTATAATAATTATATCCAAGCTATTAAGGAGACATAGAAGTCTGCTGGAGGTGCGGGGGGGGGGGGGGGGGGGGGGGGGGGGGGGGGGGGAAGGAAAGGCTTGGCTAACTCTAAAAGCCCCTCTAGGGACAAGTTAGGTCTTGGTATGCTATATTCTTCTGTAACATGAGCAAAGACAATGAAAATCAAATCACAGAAAGAATTCAATGCTATGGTTTTACAAAATGTACCAATTGTGGGTCCTTTGATGCTGCTATGTGAGTGTGTGTGAACAACTAGGTTATTTGGTGAGAATTTGCTAAGAGCATGGCCCTTAAGACCCTATTTATCCTCCTCCGGTTTTTGTAGGGGTAAGCATCATGCAACAGAAAAACTTAGTAGCTTCAAACTATTAAAAGCCAGGCTGAACTAGCTGTCAGCACCCCTAGAGTCTCTCCATTGCTGTCTTCCTCCATTGCTGTCTCTCCATTGCTGTCTTTGCCACCCCTTTCCCTCCATGGATTCTTGGCCTCATCATTTAAGGACTGCCACTGACTCAAGCAACAGAGAGGGTAGGCACAGTGATGCGACCACAGGGTGAGAAATACGCCACAGGCATGGAGCAGGGGAAAAGCTCCGGACCATCCCGCACTACCCGGCTGCCCCGCACGGGGAGAGCCTTGCTGGGCCTTTGCCTCCCGCCACTCGCGCCCGTGCACTCCCACTCGCACCCACGCGCACCCCACCCCCACTCCCCAGTTAAAAGTCAGGCTTTTTTCAAACGCAAAAGAACTTTGTAGCCGCCCTAGTGTTTCCTACTTTTGTTTCTGAACTCTGCTTCCCACCCCTGCCCCGCTCCGATCCCGCGCGGGTTTTCGTCGTCCCCCAGGTCCCGGGGTGCCAGTACCGCACTCGCTTAACCCTTCAAGGGGCGAGGGTCGCTGCGCAGCCCAGAGAGGCAGCGAAGAGACCCGGGTCAGCCCGAGATCCAGACGCTCACCGGAGCTGTGACTTGCGAGTCCCGGGCACAGGCTGGGGTCCGGAGCACGCGGTCGCCGGGGGTACGGGGTGCTGAGCCAGGGAGAGGGGCTGTGGGGCGGGGCGAGGCGTAGGGCGCAAAGCAGGCGACCGCGGCTGCACGAGGGGGACCCGGGCGCGGGGCGGAGTGGCGCGGGCAAAGCTTGGATCTCGGGGTGCGGGCTTCGCTTGGGTCTTCCGGCAGGGCGCGGGTCCGAGCAGCACCTACCTGCGGTGGCGGGGTCCGGGAGCCGCGGGTCGGCGACATCAGAGGGCCGGGGCCTGCGGGTCCTACGGTACTCTTCCCTGCAACGCTCTGGCCGCCGGGGGCCAGACGCACTTCCTCAATCCTGCGGCCGCCTGGCGGGCGGGGAGGGCGGGTGGCGCGGAAGCGGGGCCGTGCCAGAGGGTCGGCCGCCACCGACCTCCCTAGAAAGGGACACGATCCCCTGGATGGCCTGCCTCAGTTTCCCTAGCTGCAAGATGTCGGTGACCAAGCTCACTGCTCTTGTGCCGCGGTAGACGCTTGGGTCTTGAGACTTTGTGGAGTCCTCTCCAAATTTGAATGCTTTGCTGTCTTCCCTGCAGACAGGCACAGTGACAAGGTTGCGCCTTTCCTACCCTGCTCTAGTGACAAATTAACTTTTATCTTGTATGCTGGCCATATACTCTGGTTGTAAATATTAAAAGGGCAAGAATATTAATGTGTGTGCAGGTCTTTAGGGAGCGGTACAGAAACTACATTTTAAAAGTTGATGTTTTGTAAATTGCGCTTTTTCACCACACGAGTTCGCTAACTTAATTATGGACGTTTGCAAAGTATTACTAGTTGATGAACATTTTTTTTTTTTTTCGATTTTCTAACTCCGGAGTAGCTGGGACTCCAGGCGTATGCCACCCTGCCTGGGTGCTTGTGTTAATGAGGTGGGATGTTGTCAGTTGATGCCACTGAAGATAATAACCAAACACGGCTATACACTCATGACAGGATTCTGCTCCAGTTTTCTCCCAAGGGGGGGAAAATCTTTGGCAGAAAATCAGTACTGCACCTAGGTGCTTCTCACCAGTAAGGTAACAACGAATATTCCCGAGAGCGTGTGCAAAGAACATAGATAGACCGCCTCACTGCCAGTTCACAGAATTTGGGAAGCTGTGGGCAGCCTGAGATACTTCTGGAATACCTCAAGTGTTTGCTTAGAGTTGGAGTTTGTATGCCTAGTTGGCAAGAGGAGTACCTAGTTCGCAGCTCTCCTACCTCCACCGAACACCATTCCAAAAATGTAGGCGGAGTTCTGCAATCCTGCCCTCGACACCGAGGTCCTCAGGCCAATTAGCAAGGCCAGCGATATAACCGATACGGAAAAGTCCCTAATAATTTGCAAGGCATGGCGTCAGCAGTTTGAATGAGCCTGGCTTGGTGGCGCCTTCAGGGCATACATCACTGCCACCTAGCGCTACCAAAAGGAAGTCCATGTCTAGAGCCAGGACCAACAACATTAAGGGGACATGTGTTACCAATACTTACTGTGGAAAGAAAATTTCCCCTTTAAACAAGCTTAGAAATAGGTTAGGAAAAGTGCCCAATGTAAAACAAACAAATGAACACACAAACAAAAACCCCAAACATCTGGAACATTCAACACATATATGACCTTTTTTTTGAGATGACCATATCACAGTATTCAACTGTACCTAGTAGGTGTGTTTCATTTACAAGTTTGTAAAGGGGACTATTACAAAACAGTTGAAATTTCTTCTCTCTTCTTTTTCATTCCTGCAGACCACGCACGTTCTTCTTGAGTTTGCTTACTTCCCACCCTGACTTTCAGTCTGAGATTGGAATGACCCTGTCTACAAAGGGGTCGTCTGGTAGACAGTAGTCAGAAGTAGATCAGCCACCAGCCTCCCTCACACATGTCTCTAGGGTGGCTCTCTTCAGGCAGGCATGTTCTAATTAAGCAGACAATAGAAGATGCCATTTTAATATCATCCTCTGCTCACCTTTGGATCAGATATGAAGTGTTCATAAGTACAGAAGCACATGCACAGGTGTATACTGAGAGAGATCTGGTCCAGCCTCCAGCAGCGTTTTTAAGGGGGCGATGTTTTCACATGTGTTAGATGCTTGGGCTTGTGAGGCTGAGTTCACGGTTTGATCTTTCCAGGCCTACACAAGGTTTCTGCTGCAGCATCAATGTCAAGTCATAACTCAGTAACTGATGTCTCTTGGCAATTAGAAGCCTTAAGAACTTCAGCTAAGTTAAGTCTAGACCTTTAGATTGTCATAGAGAAAGTCACAAAAATAGGCACACGGTCACTATTTGGGGATAAGATGTTTTCCCCAAATCCTCATTTTCTGCATTTGCCATTGTTGCTTTGTGACTGAGAGGAACTTAGGCAGCATAGAAAGCACCTTACACTTTGCCTGTGAGCCACAGGGCTCTTCATGGTGCAAGATTATAGAAATGGCTGTTACCATCAAGAAGAACCCTGTGCACGCCTGACTGGAGGCGTGTGATTTCATTTTTGCCATTGCCTAATCAAAAGCCACATTGCACAGAAGTCTCAGAAAGAGAATGGCCTGCCACAGAATTCAAATGGGGTTAGTCCTTCAATGAAAAAAAAAATAATGTTTCTCAATGTCCAACTTTATTTTTTCATTGCTGAACACAATCTGAAGTTAAGATCAAAATTCCCAATCCAGTCAATTTAAAAACCATACCACAGGGGTAGACCTTAAAAGAAGTGAAATCTAACATTATATAGATTTTCATTTCTAAGTACAGTATATTACAGAAGGTTAAATATACTACCTCTGTGTACTTACAGCTATAAAAAGATACATTAATGATACCAATTATAAATAATGTAACATTTCATATTAAAGGCATTATTGTACAATGGAAGAATAGCAATCCTCTAGTGTACTATGGTGAAGGGTAGTGCCTAGAGTTATTGAGATACTGAAAATTCAGTGTCTGAGGCCAAATCCTGATTTAACCAGTTATGGTAGTATAAGTGCCGAGGGAGGAAAGAAGGTGAATAGAATATTGCTTATCTCCAACAGGGCTGAGAGCCCCAGTTCACATACCATATTCTTTACCATACACTGGTTCTGATAGAAGGCTTAATTCTCACTCTTGCTCAGCCCAACTTTAATCCTCAAATGTAAGCATCACATCCAATCAGGGAGGTGCATGTTACTGACAGTAAACTTACCCAAATAGCAGTCAACCCAAGGAGTTTGGTTCTATCCTTAAAACTTTATGGGAACCGTTTTAGTCTTCCAAGTTCAAGCATGGAATTGCACATCATATGGATACATCAAAGAGGAAAGGAAAAAATGTTAACGTGACTGAGATACCCAGGTCGCTTGGCTGATGGTCGAGTCCCCTGTGGGATCCAGGTATTATGTGTTAACCAATCAGAAATGAAAGGCCAGATGGGATTTTGAAGACTACAGAGCTATGCAGTGGCAGCTGTTGTCTCTCAGTGGCATGAACTTCACTGATCTAAAACAAGTAACAGAGCTGGAGAAGAGAAAAAGGAAGGGGGTGTGCCCATTATTGAATGTGGTAGATATGGGCATCTGTAAAAGTGGATGGTGGCTCTCGGGGTCAAATGTGAGGCTTCATTGCCCAGGGTTTGCTCTGCCATGGTAGTTCTAACATGAGCCCTCAGTGGCAAAGGTGCCAAGTTCTCTGCCTAAGGTGGACCTTTTCATGGAAGACCATCTCATAACCACAGGGAAAACTCTCTGGGGTGTTGATTTGTTCATTCCAAAGTCAGGATTGTTTTCAAGGTGAATCCCATGGTCAGTGCCAATATGCAGGCCTTAGGACCCGCACCCCTGCACACCAAAGGCTTCTGGCACCTTTCCTAAGCTCCCCACACTGGGTCCCTGAAATCCTCCCTTCACCTCAACACTAATCCTTTGCTTGTGAATAGTCCCACTTTTTCCTCAGAATGAGGATGGACTTGCTCTGTGCACAGATGACCCGAAGGAGACCACAAGATCAGATTTGCTCAAAGAATGTTCAGTGAGCTTGCTCCATGTCCCTTACTGGGGTCAAAAAGCATTTACATTAACCGTGGGACACTCCAGAGACTGTCTCATAGTAAAGAGCGCTGGATGTCTTTGCAGTGTCCTACACTTAGTCTAAAGGCAAAGTCAGAGTTGGATAAGAGTTCCTCCCCAGGCAGGCGTGCAGTTTCCCACATAACATCCGGCCACCCACAGTTTGGAACATAAAGCATGAGTGTGAGTGAGAGGAAAATCAAAACCATTGAACTCCAGTAGATCGAGTGTCCAGAAGAGAGGGTCCTGGGAAGCTGATCACTGTCATCCTGCTTTCTGTGCATGGCAAGCTGGAGTTGCCATGGTCAGCTGTCCAGCTTTTGAGGAAGAAGCTGGCCTGTCCTTCAGGGGTTCTTCTCATCAAGTTTGATGGTGACAGTTTTCACTTCTGTATATTCAGCCAGAGCATATTCACCTCTGTGATGACAGAAAAAAAAGGGACAGTTCACATTGTCAGTTCATGCTTCTGGGAAAAATTCCTCTAAAGCTCTAACATCCTGTGAGACAGCTTGAGTGTTGGAATTTGTGTTACAGGACAGTGTGGTGCCTGGACGTAGTAAAGACAGTAGGCTCTAGGATGTGCTTAGTAAGTGTCAGGAACTGGAACTGTGAGTTTAAACGCTAAGTTCTGTGTGTGATGCCTTGGGTGAACGTAAAAGAACTAAGGGTTTGCTTTTGGACAATGGGAGAAGAAAGCAAAAGAATACAAGTTGTCTGTGTCAGGAAGGTGGCTACGGAAGAGAGGCCTGTGCACTGAATGGGCTGTGGGGACGGGCTTTGGGGTATGAGAAGGGCACTGACTGTGTAAGCTTCAAGTGGTAATTTGTTACTCTTCAGAGACAGAAAAGGTGATGTCCAAGCTTGAGGAGGTGGCCAGGGAACCATATGGACATCTGGCTCTGACAGGAACAGCTGCAAGAGGAGCTGGGTAGAATGCAGGGGAAAGGAAGCAGATACTGGCATAGGCTAGAGACAGGAAGGGGATGGCCCTCTCAGTTTAGCAGCTTTGGAATATTTCCATCCCTTACAACTTATAGGGACTAGGGCTCTTTCCTAGGATCATAGACTATCTTTGGAGTAGACTCCCTTCCTAGAACCCAGACATGTCTTGGATGCTATTCCACCATAGCTTGCAGAAAAACAAAAAACAAAAAACAAAAACAAAAACCAATAGATTCTGGTTCCAGAAAAGGTAAGGGAGATAACCTCTTCAGCCTCTGTACTAAAGATCTAAGCTATGGCCCCATCTCATCTCTTAGACCTGAAATCCTGCGTGTAAACCCAGCATCATCAGCCTTACTTCTGAATGTTTTAGAAATGCAGATTGTGGGAGCTCACCCAGGCCTGCTGTGATAGCAAAATACTAAAAAGTGTCCATACCCTACCTCCCTGTCCTAGTACACAGCTAAGTTACACAGCAAGGGAGACCTGATGCTGGAGATGAAATTCTTGTGGCTAATCAATTGACAAGAAGGAAAGAAAGAAATGAAGAAAGAAAGAAAGAAACAAACAAACAAACAAAGAGAATTTTCTGGGTCAAATGGGAGGCTCAGCATTCACTAATAGTTGAAGAGCTGAGCAGAACTGAGACAAGACACAGAAAGGTACCACTGGGCTGGTTGGGAAGGTGGAAGAGGCCATCAGCCAAGTAGGAGGTAAACCTCTGGGAGCTTGGCAAGCCAAGAAGATCCAATCCTCAGAGCCTCTAAAGAAGCTGCAGGCTAGCTGACACCTCCATCTGAGCTCAGAGAGAGCTGCATTTATCCTACAGAATATGGGATCACATGCTGTATCATCTACAATACGGATTTCGCATTACCAAAAAAAAAAAAAAAAGCAATATATTTATAGTCTCCTAAATTTCCTTGGTGAAGTCAAGACATTTGTGTCCAGTAAATTCTCTTGAGAGATTCTGATGCCTGTTTAGGTATAAGAGCCATTAGGGCTCAGAATCATGTAGATGAGTCAAGTTCTTCAGCATGGTGGTTTGAATACGCTAGTCTCAGGGGAAGTGGCACGATTAGCAGGTGTGGCCTTGTTGGAGGAAGTGCGTCACTGTGTAGGTGGGCTTTGAGGCTCCTCATGCTCAAGCTCTTCCCAGTGCAGAAGCGCAGGAGTCTCCTCCTGGCTGCTTTCAGGTCAAGATTTAGAACTCATACCTCCTCCTCTAGCACCATGTCTGCCTGTACACTGCCACGCTTCCCGACATGATGATAATGGACTGAACCTCTGAGACTGTAAGCCAGCCCCAATTAAATGTTTTCCTTTATAAGAGTTGCCTTGGTCATGGTGTTTGTTCACAGCAATAGAACTAAGACAATCAGCATCCTTGGGACAGTTTGAGCTGTGCCCTGGGAATAACAGCACGACTGCCTTTTCAGTTGTATTAGCTAGAGAGAATTCACACAGAACTTTCACTCTGTGCTGGATAAGCAATGTCACCATTAAGAAGAGGTACTATTTTTATCATTGTATTGAGCGTTCTTTCTTTCAAAGCAACATGGAGAAACACAAACAACCAAATGGAAAAATTCCACAAAGGACATACTTATGTTTGCAGAAAAAAAGAAATGCAAATTCCAGTCAGTGTGAAAGGAATGCTCAACATCACACACCTGAAGAAATAAGAACCTACAGAGACAGGATCACTTTCATGTGGCCGAGCACTGAATTCTGGGAATTTATTCTGAAAACCATCACCCTAAGTGCATAAATATTTACACACAAAGAAGTGTAGAAATAGAGTTGGTAATGATAAAATCCTCTGGAAATAACGCTAACTCCCATTTGAGGAAGCTTTTACTAAAAGACTGAGAGATATCCAGCACCTATCTTTGAGGCCAAAAAGTAGCTAGCTTCCACATTAGTAAACAGAAAAGAATGAATAGATTTATGCATCTCTATAGAAAACACACCATAAACTTTCCAAATGAGAAAGTAGTGTTGCTTTGCAAAAATTCCAAGTGTTAGTGATTTATCAATTTAGCAAAGAAAAGGGATAGAATCTCCCCAAAGCTTGAGATGGATGCACTCAGAAGTGCCAGCATTATTGCAAGAAACAGGGCCTAGGTTCTTTCTCCTTCTATTCCCTCAGCTGTTGATCTGGTTCAAGTTCCTGCCATTCTCCTCCAACCTCTCACCAGTCCTTTTATGTCAGCCAGCAAAACCACCTGGGAGCTCATCCTTCCTTCCAGTAAACTTCCCTACTGATGGGGACAAGGATGGATGGGTAAGAGTGAAAAAAATTACCTGACAAATGCCTATGACTTAACACCAAGCTTGGAGCAGTAAAGATGCTCAACAAATACTTGCAAGAAGAAAACTGCCGAGAGACCAAAGATCATGTCCTTAGTAAAATTGTAGGACTACAATCTCCTCTTGCCCACAGGGTCCTCTGTGGATATGGCCTTGGACAAACTGTTGTCACTTTGGGTCTTCCGAGACCCAGCTGGGAAATACAAAACCTGGTGGGAGGCCAGGGTCAAGTGGAGCAATGCAAGGCAGGCCAGAGCAAGCACATTTCCCAGTAGCTTTGGTTTTAGGCTTATTTTTGTTTCTACCATTTTTTAAACTATTATTTTTTAAATTTAAGATTAATTGTTTTTACTTTAGACAAACAAACAAACCAAATAATTGCTATGTGGACCAATGAGTAATTGAACAAAATGAGTGAGCAGTGGTCCCTCTAACAAGTGGGACTGAGAGCCAGGGAGGATGGCCTGACCTTGACTCACCTCTGTTGTATGAGTTTTTGTTCGCTGGCTTAGGTGCACCTTAGATACAGTGCAAATCAAAGAAATAGGAAGCAATGCACCAAGAGGAACAGAGTTTTCAGGCTCTGTCCAAAGCCAGCCCAGAAACCTAGCCTGGAGGGGCTAGTGGGTGTGCAGGCCGTAACCAGCCCAGCCCCAAACCAATGTGGGGAAAACCATGGAATTCACCATATGGTGCTCCATCATAAAAAAGGGGAACTTGATGCAACACGGAGACATTAATTTGAAACAAGTGAAAATAGAAATTAATTTTTCAAGGCAGTTTCTAGGCTTCTAACAAATGATTTTAAAATAGTTCATTTTTTATTTTTTAAAGAAAGCTTTGGGAAAATATATGCCCAAGATCCAAAAGAGAAAAACATTCAAGAAAGTCCCAGAGCAGCTGTCAGGATGAAACATGACTGAGGTCTGTGAGCTTATCAAGCCGGTCTGTGGCAGGCATAGGGACCACAGGCCTGACCCAGGGATAAGAGAGGCCAGGTAAGAAAGCCACGTGGTGAATTCTCAGTGGTGCTAGGGAGAGCCAGGAAGCAGGTGTCCCCACATGCCTTTTGGTCACTCTGTGTCCTTCCAGTGATCTGCACTTAGGGGACTGGTGTGCTTGCTGCCTCCTGTCCCCTGGAAGGAAGGCTATGAGGGGTAGGAGTTCCTTAGCCCTCACAGCCTGCCTGGCTGAAGACAGAAGACCAGTGGAGACAAATGACCACACGACTTCTGGTGGCTCTATTTGAAGAGGCTTATAGTGATGACTCCTAGGACAGGGGTTAGCTCAGTGGCAGAGAACTTGCCTGGCATACTGGATGATCTAAGTTCAAGTCCCAGTACTAAAACAAAACAAAATCCCCCAAAACAGAACTCAAAAAAAAAAAAAAAGTCACAAGTGATCTCTGTCTATCAAGCCCTGGGCTACCCAAGGCCAACGAACCAGAATTAATTTTAACTCTTGTCTCTTTTGTTCCAAGCGTAGCCTTTAATGGCTGAGCCATTTCTCCAACCCTACTCTCAACTCTTAGGACCTGCCAACCTCCTGAGTGTGTCTTCCATGAAGGCCATTATCCCTTCTCATCGGCCATCTCCATGAGGCCACACATGACTGTTCAGGGGCTCTCACAAAACTTCTAGAGTCTCTGCTAAGCAAATGCCAGCATCACCAGTACTGTTGCCATTGGAGGAGACTGGAGGGAATCAGATGACCCTGGCCCTGGCTTCTCATCCTCAAGTGCCAGGTTTCTCATCCTCAAGTGCCAGGCTTCTCTAAGAGGCTATAAAGCAGAGGCTCCAAAATGGCAAACACATCAGGCTGCCAAGGGAGTACCACCAAGCTCTTGCCATGGGGCTTTGTGGCCAAGAATCAATAAGTTATTGCAGGTGAATCAGTCATAGGGACAAGGATGGTCCAAAGAACATTATATGTTTTCTGCTCACATGTGCAGATGACTCCTGGGCCTGTGTCATGACCTGAACAGAACTGAGGTAGAATAAGGGGCCCCAAATTCCATCTAGATCAGTCAAAAACCAGTGGAAGACAGCTCCTCTCCACCACAACACACTTAAGAATCTATCAGGAGAGCTGTTCTGAATCCCTACTAATGCCCAGGCCAAGAAGTACCCAGGGTCTGTACTGACTATGTAGAAGGCAATGCATTTGTATATAAATGACACAAATTGTTTAAACAAAAGGGAGAACATGCCCATCCAGAAATGTCCAGGAACAGCCTTAGGGTGTTGTCACAGATGGCTCCCCAGGAACATTGAGCCTACCAATATTCACACTGGCTAATAAAACCCAGGACCACAGTAAGGGCAAATGGAGACAGTGTGCAGCTGAGCATCCCAGCATCTTCACCCAGGGACACTCCACCCGACTTTGAGCCTGGACCAGAGGTAAGATGATGCATCCTTGAATCTCCAGAGGCCAGGCAGAGAAGGTACAGAGGAGCTTTTTCAGGATCAGAATGTACTGCAGAGGCCATGGAGGGGCAACACAGCTCCCCCAAAAGTATCCAAGAGGAAGCAGAGTCACCCATGTATGTCCCCAAAGCCTGTGCCAGGCTCTGAAAGCAAAGCTGGACAGATTCAGAACCTGACTTGAGTCAGTCTGTTTTCTCTACCCAAAGTGGAGATAGATGTGTGTCATAAGCCTGTCGATTGCCACATCCTCATCTTGCTAGCTTAGACCTAAGAACTTTAGAATGTCCCTAGGGTGATGGCACTTGCTAGGAGAGGAAGTTGAGGCTACAGGTTAGTTGTAAGGCTTAGAAGAAGACAAGAATGGGAAGGAGGGAGGGAAGAAAGGAGAGAATTGGAGCAGCTTCCATTGAGGGACCACCAGCCTTCCTGTCAGAGGGGACAGTGAGGGGTCAGAAATACTTACAGTTCTCTGCCATTCCCAGACATTTTGAAGCCACCAAATGGAGCCTGTGCATAGAATGCATTGTAGCAGTTGATCCTAGAGCAAAAGCGAAAGATGCCTAGGTTACCTGGAGAACACTCCCCTGTAGCTTAAGACACTGGAACATGATGATGCCCAATGCATGGATTTGGGGAAAGGTTCAATAACTTGAACACAGCATACTCCTTGTGTGTTCCTTACACCAGCTTCCTGTTCTTCCTGCCAGGAACTACAACTGGAATACACTGAAGAAGAGAACTAGGGGATGAGTTAGCTGTGAAATGACACAGGCCTGACCTCAGAGCTCTGTTCCCTAGACTGGTGACTCTGAGCCTGTTCAATCTCTTTGAGTCTCATTTCATCCATCCATAAGATGGGCATGAGTATAGCATCTACAGAATTATCAGTAAGCAGGTACACATGTCCATACCTTGCAGTTTAGTTATGTGTGGACTTTAGAATCCACCAGAGACAAAATCAGAGAGGTAGAGTGACACAGTGTGTCAAAGGTCCTGGCGTTGGAGCCTCCTTGGCTGTGTCCAGTGACTCATGATAACTATAGGTTCTGCACTCTGAGAGTCAACTGACTTCAAACCCAAAGTTTCTGTGCAGAATTATTTTTTCTCTTGCCACTACTCCCTAAGCAATGCTGTACAAAAATTATCAACACGGCATTGAGGTGTTACAAAACATGTATATGTATGCAGGAGGGGATGGGGTGTGTTTTGGTGGTAAAATGAGTTTCTAGCAAGTTCCAGGTCCTGGGTCAGAGTGCCAGGATAGGATAGATAGATTGATAGATGAATGGATGGATGGGTGGATGGATGGATGCTAGATAGACAGATGGATAGATGGGTTGATGGATGGATGGATGGATGGATGGATGGATGGATGGCTAGATAATGAGATGGATGGATAATGAGATAGATAGATAATGAGATGGATGGATAGATGGATGGATGGATAGATAATGAGATAGATGGATAATGAGATAGATGGATGGATAGATGAATGGATGGATGGATAGATGGATGGATGCTAGATAGACAGATGGATAGATGGGTGGATAGATGGATGGATAGACGGATGGATGGCTAGATAATGAGATGGATGGATGGATGGATAGATAATGAGATAGATGGATAGATGGATAGATGGATGGATAGATAGGCAGATGGACAGACATACAGGCATACATACATACATACATACATACATACAGACAGACAGACAGACAGACAATACAAGCCAGCCAGCCATCTGGAAGATGTGCCTAAGCTACTTGCACATGCAAAGCACTTGGGTAGCCAGTGAGTTGGGTCTCTCAGCAAGGAATGAATCCTCTGCTGTTAAACACTGATGGTCAACTGCACTAATTGGGTAATGCTGGACCAGTCACTCCATCTCTTTTTATGCCTTGATTTCCTCATGTGAAACATGCAGGACTTAAGGCCACAGGGTACCCATTTCAGAGGGCAATCAAGAGAACACTTAACAGTGAGAGCACATCACGTAACCTCTGTGGATGAAAATGGAAAAGTGAAACTAATAAGCCAGTTGCTCAGACAACACAAATGTTCCAATGTGCATGCTTGGCTCACCAGACTGTCCCCGACTCAAGAGCAGAAGCCAGCTTCAGGGCTTTGTCGAGGTTTTTGGTGAAAACTGCTGCTGTGAGCCCATAGTCAGTGCTATTCGCTCTTTTAATCACTTCCTCCAGGTTTTTGAACTTCAGTATTGGCTGCACTGGTCCGAAAATCTGTGA
Organism: Mastomys coucha; assembly: GCF_008632895.1. Classification (NCBI taxonomy): domain Eukaryota; kingdom Metazoa; phylum Chordata; class Mammalia; order Rodentia; family Muridae; genus Mastomys; species Mastomys coucha. The sequence continues at coordinate 56,588,715 of NW_022196904.1, forward strand.
TTAATTACAAGGAGAAAGGTATGTGAGTGAGGTTGGGACTGGGCGCCCTGAGCAGGTACCCTAGCTTTTATGGCTTTCCATAGTTTGAGAGCCCCTCCCTGCAGCGCCCCCGCCAGAAAAAGAACTCCAGAGACCTCTATATCTGTGTGATAGGTAAAATTTGAATAGGGGATTCAGACAGAACAAAAACTGAAAGATAATCAGAGAATATACACTGTATTTATGTCCCCTTCATGGCAGCAGTGTTTCTGAGAACCTTCAGCCTTAGATCTTTGGGAAGACTCATATACAGCAGGGTGTTCAAAAGGAAAGCACTGAATAGGTTTCTGGAAAGTTCTCTGGAACGGTTTCACAAGTGGATAAATGCTGCTTTCTTGGTGGGTTTTTCTTTGTTTGCTTTGTTTTGTTTGAGACACGATTTCTCTCTGTAACAGTCCTGACTGTCCTGGAGCTCTCTTATAGATGGGGCTGGCCTCAAACTCATGAAGATCTGTCTGCCTCTACCTCCTGAGTGTTACTGGGATTAAAAGAGTGTGTCACCATACCTGGCTCATTCCTGGTGTCTTTTTCTGTCTCTTAATAAAGATGCTTAAACTTTTCTATAGTGAGTCCCAGGGGATGGATTGACACAATAGTCACACAGCAAAGAAGGGCAGAGAGAAGCTACATGTTTGCCCATTTAGAGGAGAGTCTGAAGGGAGCTTGGGTCTGATTCAGCAGCAGGTGGGATTGCACACCAGGACAGTGCACAGTCTGTGGAAAGGGCTTCTCTGCTTCCTTGGGAACATCTCATCAAGAAGTGTACAAAACAGCCACAACAACAAAAATAATTTTAAAAAGAAGTGCATAGAAATCTTAGCTCTGCACCTCCACAGAGTGGTGAGAGACCTTTCATCATCTCAAAGCAAAACTATCAGATACCCTCACAGGGAAGGCCATGTCCACCCCCTCACATGCTCCAGAATGTCTAGGCCGGTGCTTCTCAGCCTTCCTAATTCTGCAACCCTTTAATACATACAGCTCCTCATGTTGTGGCAAAGCCCAGCCATAAAATTGTTTTCATTGCTATGTCATTACTGTAATTTTGCTACTGTTATGAATCATAATGTAAATATCTGTTTTCAGAGGGTCCTAGTGTCATTTGACTGCCCCCAGCCCCAATGAGAGTTTTGATCCACAGGGTGAAAAACTGCTGGACTGGGCCCTTCTTACTACTAATCCTATGCAGGAACAGCTGCCATGTGCCTAACAAAGGAATGAAGAGGCAAAGGGAGATCTACACCTTCATGGGCGTCTGCTTAATCCCTGTAATTCTCAAGAACAAATGTGGCAGAAAAATCAGTGAGAATTCTGGCTGACACTCATAGGGATACTCGTTTAAGGACAGTCTAAAGAGTGGGAAGTGGCCGCTGTTCCTGAATCCATAGTTTGGTGGCTGGTCATACCCAGAAGGCTAAGAGATGTCAGTCCTGGGCTGTGCGTGTAACAGTGTGGAAAGAACTGGGCTGCTGCTGCCTAGTGACCATAACCAAGGATGGAGACAGGGCTGGGGTAACTGTAGCTGCTGCAGGCTTTGGGATTCATCAGAAGCACCAGAACCCCAAGCGACAGCAGAGTCACCCGGAAATGAGTCTGTTTGCCTTGTTGTAAATCCTTCTGGGATTCCTGGAGCCTCAGAATTCCTTGAATTCTGGGGCCTGAGTTTTGACTGTAGCCATGCCTACCTCCTCTTTGGCAATCCTCATGTTGTCCGTAACATCTGAGAAGACGGTGGGTTTGATGAATAGCCCTCTGTCCTCCATGGCTGACCCCCCACATTCTAGCTTGGCCCCTTCCTTCTTCCCACTCTCGATCAGCTCAAGTATTTTGTCAAACTGCTTTTGGTCGATCTGAAAAAGACACAGAAGGGAATTATAACTCCTTTCTTCCAGGAGGGGATGATGGTCTCGTGTTTTCAATGCCCCTCAGCACCACCAGCAGGTCCTCCTCTGTTTTGTGTCCCTGTCACATCCTAGATCAGATAACAGAGCCTGTGGGCAGAGAGTCCTCTCCTGCACAAACACATGCTCTTTGGAACTCCGGGGCCACAGGGAGGTCATCCATCCTCATCTCCATCCTGAGGTCTAACTCACACATCTGGTTCCCCTCCTCATGCTGTGAGGTAAGGTTCAGGGTGAAGTAGATTCAGAAATGATTGCATTCTCTCAACTCTCAGCATTCTGAGATTTGACCATTACCGGATTTAACAAGTAAAAACAGAATGCCCAGCTCAATGTAACTATCAGAAACACAACGTACGGAGGCTTTTAGTATAAGGATATGCCAAATAGCACTCGGGATATACTTAAGCTAAGGTGTCTTCAGTTTGTCTGAAGTTCAAGTCTAGTGGTGTCATATTTGCCTGACAACTCTGCCCCAGCACAGATTGGGGTAGGTTCTTATTGGAATTATCCTGTCATGATGCAGAGGAGGGAACAAGGACTCAATATCCCTGGGAACAGTGGAATGAGTCTCACTGTAGGGTCTGGCTACTGCTTCTTGGCTGAAGGGAAACCAACTGATCTGAAAAGTTCCACCTTCTGCTGTCTCCATGGCTAGGAGGTGCCCTAGGCCACATGCCACAGATTAACACCCAGTTGGGGGACACAGTATTTAACCAGATGTCAAAAGGCCACCCCTTCTGGGGATGGCTCAACAGGGAAGGTGCTCTTCCTGTTTTCTTCTCAGATACACATGCTCTTATTGTGACCGGGTTGACAGACAGTTCCTTCTCTCCCAGGCTGAGAGAGAGAGAGAGAGAATTTAAGCAAAAACAGTTACTGAGACATCCAGATAGGAGACTTGGTTTCATTCCAGAAACATTAAGTAGAAAAAAACAAAACAGAACAACAACCTAGGGTTGGAGAGATGGCTCAGCCAGGAAAACATGAGGACTTGGGCTCTCTGGCATCCACAGAAAAAAACTGGACATAGTGACCCACTCCTATAAATTCCAGCACTGGGAAGGTAGAGACAAGATGCTCCCCGAGGCTGGCTGGTCAGCTAGTCTCGCCTACTCAGTGCACTCCAGGTTCAGTGACAGATCCTATCTTAAAAATAGGGTGGATACCAACAGAGGAAGAACCTGACCTTGACCCCTGGCCTCTACACAAACATACAATATATGTGCACACATATGTACACATGGCTGCACACACACACATGAACAAACACACATGCACATACCACAAATACCCACATACAGAGAAAGGAAGAAAAGTAAATAAATACATTTCAGGTACAGAAAGTTCTTTGAGATTCTTCTTAAGGAACAATAAAGAATCAAATGGTGGAGCCAACATGATCTCTTGCGCACAGAGACACGGAGGAAATCCAAGCACATAATCACATTTGCAAGGGGTACTCCAGGAATAAAGACCACGGGAGCCCCGATGTGGGAAGAGGTGAGAATGGGTAGGGGTGGTGATAGTGAACCCCTTCACTGTAGTCCTTTGTACATGGTTAGGGTCTAGAGCAATGTGCTTACACACCCACAAAAAGTAACAAAAGAAACCCAAACCCATCCATTTCCAAGCCCTCTCTGCCTTTCTCTGGGTGAACCACATCTTGGCTCAAAAGTTCCAGGGCCAAGGAGATCCATGGGGCTGAGGAGATGCTTAGCAAATAACGGTTCTGGATGTCAAGCCTGACAACTTCAGCTCAATCCTGAGCCCAGCAAGGATCCACATAGTAGAAGTAGACGGCTTCTGGCCTCCATATACATGCTATGGCGTGTTCATCTCCCCCTCCACACACATACACAATGTATACACATACAAATAAAATAAATAAATGTCACTTAAAAACATTTTTTAAATGTGTGGGAGGGGATTCCTTATGTAACAAAACCCCTCTCTCCTCCGAGGGGGCCAACATAGCTCACTGGAGGAACTTCATCAGGCCTGAGGATTGGCTGGCTGGAACTAAGTTCTATTGGCAGACCCCATCTGTTCTGCAGGCAGCATGGGTCCCTGTCAGAACCCCTACACACCCATGCTCCACTCCCCCAGATGAGCCCTCATAAACACGTTGTTTAAATCTAATAGCCCTCCGTGAAATGTCAGCTGGTGCCTACAGTACAGGAAGAAAGATCTGGCAGGAAGGGAAATGACAGGGCAGGGCACTGCACCAGAAGTGGGAAAAGATGGTCCCCACAGGACCTCTGCCGAGGACGCCTCCGGATCCCGAGCAAGCCAGGTGGCTTCCTTGCTCAGCTGCCAAGTGAACCCAAAGGATGATGGAATGAATGTTCCTGCAAGCGGTCTCCAGGCCCGGCCCCCAGTCTAGGTCAGCAAGCTCTTCCACAGGCCTGAGACACGCAGGAGTGTTTAGGCAGCCAGGCGGCCTTGCAGAATAAAACCTTACAGGTCTGGGGGAAAGAGCATTCACAGGATCCTAAATAGTGTCCAGTTAGACAGTGCAAGTGAGCTCCACAGGGACTATGCACAGAAAGCCCAGGTGGAATGGACAGACAGCCTCTCCCTGACCCACTCCCTGGACTCGGGAAGAAAAGGAGAGAAGTGTCAAGAGAAAAAGTTCTCCACCTATTCCAGCTTAATGCTACAATTTGTGGATTCGATACTGGTTTGTGGCCATGTTTGCAGAGACCACGGACTACCCTGTGACAGGACTGTAGAGTTTGTGGTTGAGGCTGGGCATGAGGAATGCACACAGCTTCCCCACCAGGGACACGTGACACCAAAGCCACAGAGCACATAGGTTGGAGTCAAGGTGGGTGTTGCCTTGGCCAGAAAATCCTCCTCCATTTCTCCTCCAGCCAGCATCCACATGGAACACCTAAGCAAAACCAACGAGGGTGCCCTGAAATCGTGTGCCAATTCTGGGATAGATAGCAGGGAGTAAGTCGTGAATATGATTGGAGACTTGAGGGCTGAGCAGGAGTCTGGCAAAAACAGAGTTGCCACCATTCTCTGCTGCAGTGGTGCAGGAGTGGCCAGGCTGCCCTCTTAGATATGGCTTCACACACTGTTAGTAAGAAAGCCACACAGAACGTGCGCTTTACAAACTTCATGGTTGTAGCTATTCGCATTCCCAAACCAGGCCTGCAGAAACCTGTTCCAATTGCCCGGGATACAGCCCAATCCCTAGAGTCTCTCCACCCTCTGGTTACGGAGGGTTACTTCATGCTATATTGCATGTGGCCTTGAAGGCCCTTGAGTCAAGCCTGTCAGTCACTGCCCTGCTGCCTCCCTCTTCTGCAGGGTTCAGGGGATTCTCTCTATCCCAAAGCTTTGAAGGTCACCATATCAAGAAGGCTGCTGGCTATGGCAGATAGCCTTGTGCCCGGAAGCCACTGGCTCCTCCCTGATTCCCGTGGATACCACTGCATTTCCGCACAGAAACAGTTCCCTCAGCTTCTACATAAAAGCCTTGAGTGGACAGCACAAGCTAATTCTTTTCCTTGGAGGGGGAATCCTGTCTGTGACCATACTTGTGTCTCAGACCCCGCAGGAGCACCACAGCCATGTTTGTTGGTGGGTTACCTGAGGCCCCTGCTCCGTTTTGGCATCGAAGGGGTCTCCAACCGGCCTCTTCTTGGCGAACTCCACACTCCTCCTCACAAACTCCCCGTAGACCTGCTCTTCCACAAACACCCTGGAGGCCGCTGTGCAGCACTGGCCTTGGTTGAAGAACACTCCCTGGTGAGCACACTCCACAGCCAAGTCCACTGGAGGTCGGGGGAGGCAAGAGGAAGCGATTAAGTTGTTACAGCGGGCTGACAGCTGCAACTCTAATTACCCCCACAAGAAAACAGGGCCCAGATGACTGCATTTCAGAAACTAATTTTTCTTTCTTGGCGCTTCCCAAAGGAAAGGATGGGGGAAAGGATTTTAGATTCACCTAGTCTGAGTTAAGAAAGTCTGGAGACTCAGGCTCCCTCAGTGCCTTTAATGTGCTAATAAGCGTTGAGTAGGAGCACTTTCCAGCTCAACTGTCAATGGGACCTCTTCCCTGCCCCCCTGCCCCCAGTTTTTCTGTCCCTGGAGGGACTGTATCTCAACAGGGTTGGAACAGGACAGTCTCACAAGAATCTCAGACCTCCCTGCACCCAACCCCTGCATCTGGGTCAGGGGCCAGGTTAGCATGGCCCCTCCTGAAGACATCAGTTAGTTTTCTGGTCCCTGATGGGAACCAAGAAGGATGACTGAAGTGGCAGAGTATTGTATGTCACCCTGAGCATTATGTCAGGATTTAATTTTGGAGAATGGCGCTCCCTGGAGGAGGAGGCCAAAGGAAAAAGGGGGACAGGCTCTGTTTTCATGACCCTATTTAGGGTTCCCTTCATCAGTGAAGGGACAGCAGGCAGGGCAAACACAAAACAGGACTGGTTCGTTGGGATGGGAGTTTGCGACCCTACATGTGGGTCACAGGAGGGCTACATACAAAACTGTTCCAGTGACTCCGGTAGCAACATTGCTCAGGCCAGAGATAGGCAGTCCCTTTCCACAGCCTTGCTGGGGTCCTTCCTCACTCTTCTCTCCCACTGAAAATCAGCTCTAGCTGATTTTATCGTGGTGGCGCACGCCTTTAATCCCAGCACTTGGGAGGCAGAGGCAGGTAGATTTCTAAGTTCCAGGACAGCCTGGTCTATAGAGTGAGTTCCAGGACAGCCAGAGCTACACAGAGAAACCTTGTCTCAAAAAAAAAAAAAAAAAAATCAGCTTTAGGGAAAGGAACCAGTGCTTTACATCTTAGTGAGAAATGGTAGCCGTGTCATTATTTTTCAGGGCTATTTGCCATTCCAGTCTTATCTGAGCGTTGAATGGAAGGCTTTGTTCTCTGTGGCAGGGATTTCTGGCATGAGTGGACAGTGGGGGAGGCTGTTCTCGGAGGCATAGGTGCTCTCAGGTCTTCAGGTGTCACGCCTTTTGATAGGTGACCCAGTGACCAGACAGGTGAATGCTCACTGTGGTCCTTTCTGCCCTCTGGCAAGACACAAGTTGCGCCCAGTTGCTGTGCAGGTGGCTCTGCCAGGGAAGAGTCACACTGGAGTGACACCCAGAGCATGTTTTTGGTTTGAAGGGTCAGCAAGGCTGTCCTCTGGTGTGTCAGGCCCAAGACAAAAAAGAAAGAAACACTTCAACTCTTTTCAAGAGCCTAAGAACACTGCAGCATCAGTGGCTTGAAGATAGAAAAATGGACGCCCATAGTGGGGAGCCTGCCTCCTCCTTCCCCAGCCCAGAAGGGGCCTTTGAGGACAGACTGGATCCTTTCTACAGACTCCCAGAAGTCTTCTCTATCTCCTTAGGGGCAGGAAGGTGAACTTAGCCTTCAGGTGCAGACCCTGCAGTACCTGTAAGCCACACACTTGCATAGCTCAGCAATGATGTTCTGCCCTCCACAGGCCTGGGCCTGTGGGGGACAATGGCAGGCCCATCCCATGAGGAAAGCACCCCATTGTGTGTATATGCCCCTTTCATGGGTCCTGAACGCAGGCCAGGAAGTGAGGAGAGACCTCTAGGCCCAGTGACTCACGGTCAGCGTCCGCACACACGATACATGGGTTCTTGCCTCCCAGCTCCAGTGTGACCCTCTTCAGGTTGCTCCGGGAGGCAGCTTCTTTAACCAGCTTTCCAACCTGCAGGGTAAGAATTATGCTTTGTAAACTCTTAGATGTGGTGAACGTGTGCAGGCACACTTTGGGCACCCTAGTCACCTGCCTCAGTGATGCACCCCAGGCCTGATGCATCATACTGTCACAGAGCCTTGGCTCATCAGGCTGGCCACTGCGGCGGAGCACCATGCTGAGTGACCTGGCACTCCTGCTAGTAAAATCTGAGACTTCGGCCAGCCCAATATGGAAGTGGTGCTGGTTTGAGAGGACTGTCAAATCAGGGAAACACCAAAGATAGCTCATCCCGTGATGACATGTGACCAGTTCTCTAGAACCCTTTAAAGACTGAGCCCACCTTGGGAGGAGGGATGAGAATCAGTAGCTGATCTAGTGACAGAGGACCACCCTCCCACATACCCTGACAGGGTCTCTCTGGGACCTGAGTACGCAGCTGGATGCAGGGCTGGCCTAGTGTTCCTCCTGACTCATCCTGTCAACAAGTTTAGCCAGGCACCAAGAACCTCAGAGCTGGGAAAGACCGGGGAGACCAAGACAGACCCTGAGACTTTAAGCTACATAGCTCAATGTCCACATTGCCAGGACCTGTTTAACACCATGCAAGGGAATGATGGTTGTAGGCCAGAGTCTAATTCTTACTGGACTCTCTAAGGATGCTCACTCTGGTTGCCAAAGGGGATGGGAGGACTGGGGTCCTGGCTAGACTAGACATCTCAGAGATGTTCATTTCCCCATCATTCTGCTTGTCGTCTTCTTTTCTTTTCTTTTTTTTTTAAAAGATTTGTCAGTGCTCTTCACATATGAAGGGTATATAAACATTTGGAGAGCTACATGCTGTACAACTGCTTCTCTCCCAGCTTATTTATCATCTCTTGGTCTTAATGATATTGTTTACTATATAGATGTTTACATTTTTATTTTATCTTATCTCTTAGTTATTTTTTCTAAGGCTTCCAAACTCTATTAACTATTTATTTAGTTTGGGAACTGGAACATTCTGTAATAGTTTACTAGTAGGTTTCGAAAAAGAGAAGCCAATAGTATTTGAGCTTCTCAAGGAAATGTCCGTGGGTCTCAAATAATGGACTGGCTGTTGTCTTGGCCAGCAGCTCACAAACAGGGCTTACCTCTGTAGAGCCCGTGAAGGCTATCTTGTTGATCTGGGGATGGGAGGAAATTGCTGCTCCCACTGTGGGCCCAAAGCCTGGCACAATGTTCACCACACCTGGAGGGAACCCAACCTGGGAGGGACAGAAACGGTGTCATAGGATCAGATAGACAGCACCTACTACAAACCTATCTGTAGGAGTGCTCAAGAGTTGGAGCCCTGTAATGTCCCCAAGCAGAGCAGCATCCTCAAAAGCTCAGCTGAGTCACATACTGGCACACTGGCCAGGATGCGCCCACATCGGCTACAGCAGCCCCACCCCCACCCCCTGCTGTTCTTGTAATTCTCTGCTGCTGGCTGGAGGTGAAGGCTCTGGAGAGAATTGATCACACCCAGGGGGAGTCTATCATCCTAGCAGGACCCAGGAGCAAAGGTTCAGGGATACCACTAGGTGGCAGTGGCCCTCTTGGATAAGACTGCCTCTGTGTGTGCATGTGTGCGTGTGCACGTGTGTGCGTGTGTGTGTGTGTGTGTGTGTGTGTGTGTGTGTGTGTGTGTTGTTGAGGAGAATGTGTGTGTGTGTGCATGTTTGTGTGTGTGTGTGTTTGTGTTTGTATATCTGCATGTGTATACATGTGTACATGAATGTGCCTGTGTGAGCATGTGTCTATGTATATGTGTGTGGGACTATAACAGAATGGGCATGTGAAAGCATTTTTATTCATAAGTGAATTTATATGAGTGTGTGAATGGGTATGTGAAGGCATGTGTGTGAAAGATCATATGTTCATATGTGAGTCTATATGTGCATGTGAATGTCAACATATGAATATGAGGCTCTGTATGTGTGTGTGTGTGTGTAGTGTGCAGTGTGCATGCATGCATGCATGTGTTCATGTGTGTCTGTGTTGAGGGAAGGAGAGTTTTGATCACACCCTCTTCAGGCACCTCTTCCCTTGCCAAGCCAATGCCAGATCTTACTCTGCCCAAGCAAAATGGGAAATCCTGTTGTGGATTTGGTTTAATGCTTGCATTGTGGGTTCCCAAATTCCATGAGAATCCTGTGTGTGTGAGATTCTGAGGTTCCCTGCCCCAAGATGGTTCTAATTGGTAAATAAAGTTGCTAGCAGCCAATGGTGGGGTAGGGAGACAGAGGCAGGTCTTTAGATTGGGCAAGGGAGCCAAGGGAAGAGGAAGGATTTAGAACAGTCATGACAGGGAAGCAGAAAGGTCAGGCCTGTGAAGTGCAAGACAGCGAGACTGCCAGCATGTAAGAGTCGTGGATCATGGCCCTGGAGGGCTATAGGCCTAGGTCCGGGCAGCCAGGCAGGACGGAATATAGGTTTTAGTAAGAAATAATTCAGGAATATCAGAGGGGAGAGTGTGTTAGCTGTGGGGAGGTTTAGAAGCCCCCAGCCATTGTGCTATTTAAGGCATATTAAATATAAGGCAGTGTGTGTGTGCGTGTTCTCACACACACACACACATGTGTGCATGCATACACTTCTTTCATTTGAGAGTCTAGAGCATTGGGGCTGGCAGTTGCCAGGGAGAGTAGAGTGGCTTGCTCGACTACAGCTGTGTCCTTCCCCTTGCTGGCCCCCCTGGGCTCATCCAGGATTGGCACTTGCAGAGGCAAGGGACTGCGGATCTTCCCATACTCACACTCATGCTCCGCACACACAGGAGACCTCCCTATTAACAAGACTTTCACCAACCTAGTAAGGTAGAAGGTGTGGTTCCCAGCAGAGGGTCTTGTCTATGAGTTTATTTTCAAAATGTCATTTTAGGGCACAGTGTTTGACTCTTAAGTTTCCTGGGCATTATTCTGTAACAGCTGTGATTTTAGAGCCTAGAGTCTCTTTTACACGAAAAGCATGTGTGATCAGTGAGCATGTGTGAAGGTGAGTCCTGGCTGGTTACAGCTGCCTCAGTCCAGCTGGGAGTGAAATGGTCGCCTTCCTTCCAGCTCATCTTTCTTCCTGTTCTTTCAATCTTTGCTACATGCATGCTGATGATGCAATGGCTGAAATATGTTGCCAGGTGTGTCTGGCAGGTGTCCCTCTAGGCCACTGCTTCCCCGAGTTGTGGCTCCCTTGGGGTGGGGAGGTTCTTGGGGACCTACACAGCTGCAACTAACTATCTATCTAGCTGGCAAGGCCACTCTTCCCACCTCCCATGGCCACTGAACCCAGGACCCATGGAGTTTGGAGAGCTCTCTTTTGGCCCCTTGTTGCAATGCTCTAGATAAAATACAGAGAGCTAACCACTGGTCTATGCCTTAATGAGAGAGGGAGGTTCTTATTAGGACTGTGGTGAGGGACAGCAGCTTCCAGATCAGCTACCCTGTGGACAGTTGCTAAGCTAACCAGTCACGCCCTTCCTTCTGCATGGTGAGTGGGTGGCTGGCTGGTGTCATTGCTTTCGATGATGCCTAGCTACTGGGTGTGTGGATCTATCCAGAATACATATATTTCCTCTTCAGACTTCTTACCTCTTTGATGAGAGAGGCGAGGTACAGAGCGGTAAGAGGTGTCTGCTCAGCTGGCTTCAGGACCACGGTGTTCCCGCAGCACAGGGCAGGAGCCAGCTTCCAGGCCAGCAGCAGCAGGGGGAAGTTCCACTGTGCCAGAGAACAAGAAAAGGGCCTTGAGGCTCAGGTCCACTGGGCCTGCATCCCAGGGCCCAGCCGCCTCTCTGGACGCTTCCTTTGTACGGCCTGGATTGGAGTATGCAAGACTGCAGGAGTCCAGTGCTTGCTCAGCTGCATCCCGGAAGATGCTAATGGAGAACAGTTCTACCCTATGTGTCTATTCCCTCCAAAATGCTTCCTGAAGGAGTGACATTTCCCTTATCTCTTCAGTCCTCATTCACCCAGTCGCTGTGAAAGTAGCCCAGGGCTTCCCAGATAGGCCGTACTAAGTCCCCCAAACTGTGCAGCTCTCAGCCCCTTGGTGTCCCAGGTGGAGGGAATGGGACCTGCTACCTACCAGGAGTGCTTATCCTAGCCTGAGCTCTTCCGTGCCAGCCTCCCCTGTTTCATTCCGAGGAGGGCCACCAATCCATGCCTTTGCCCAGGCAAGTCTTACAGTTTGCAAAGCCCTCTTCTCTGGCGACCAAGGACTTCTGTGCCCCAGACCCAATTAAGAGACTCTGTCCCAGAAAAGCAGCCACTCAGCTGAAATCCACCGTGCCCCCTGCCAAACACCCTGGACTATCTTAGTAGTCCTCAGGCATCGAGCCCTGTGCCCACTGCCTGTCCTCAGCCAGTGGCTGTTACAGTGGGCAGAAACAGTCTGTGAAGGGACACTTTCATACTCACCGGTGTAATGGCCCCACACACCCCGATGGGCTCGTGCCTGGTGAAGCACACAACGTTGTCATCTAGAAGAGAGGTGACAGGGAAAGAACACAATCATAGTTAAGAAGTTCGATGGCGTGATGGTGCATACCTTTGATCCCAGCACTTGGGAGGCAGAGGCAGGTGGATCTCTGGGAGTTTAAGGTCAGCCTGGTCTACATAGCAAGTCCCAGGACAAACTGGAACTAATAGAAAGACCCCGTCTTAAAACAACAACAACAACAACAACAACAACAACAAAAGCACAATATCAATAACAACAACAAAAACCCACAAACAAAATAGAATTTCACTGGGTAAAATTAAAAGAAAGAAATAGAGAAGCCTTCGAGGGTCCCAGGTCTTGCTCTTATCTGTAACGCAAAGAAGTGGTTTGGGCTCAAGTTCAAAACATGAGTTGAGCGCCCTAGAAGAAAAATTGACATGGTCCATGTGGGGACAGGGCCTATGGGACAGACACACTGCAGGGGAAAGGGGAAGGGCGAGGAGAAGACAGGCCCCCCAGTAGACCCAAGCAAGGTCAGAGTCCGCGCAGGCTTACCTGTGGGGATGGTCCTGCCCTGGATTTTGTCAGCCCACCCGGCAAAATATCTGAAGGTCTTAATACAGCCCTCCAGGTCAACAAAAAAGGCATGAAGGAATGGCTTGCCAGTGTCCATGGTCTCCAGAGTCTGCAAGAACAAGGCCAGCATCTTCTGTAGACACGGCATTAGTTTTCCTCATCCAGTTGTTAAGTAGAGGGGAGCAGGAGAAAGCACAGCCCAGACTATAGCTCTCTAGACCTCAGTCCTTACACACCACTTCAGAAAACCTGCCTCTACATTGAAATGGACCTGCCCCTATTTGCAAGGTCTGACCCCTCCCTCCCTCTTCATTGCCTGGTGCCTGCAGCAGGGCGCTGGTGAACATGGGCACTGTCTCCATTGATGCTCATTTGAATATGTGCTATGTGCCTTATGCCCTGGCATTTGCTCTTCCATCCAGAGCCCAGCAGTCTTCATGTACCATCCAGACACATGAATTGTGCACCCCTAGGGAGCTTCCAGAAATTTGGCTGGCAAGAGGATGGCTTCTCTTAACAAATCAGAAAGGGAAGATACTGGTTTTTCCTTCTCAGCTGAGCTGGTCAGGGTGCCAGTGGAAAGAACCATGGAGCTCAGGAGGATCAGGCCACCAGCCCAACGACGCTTCCCAAGCAGGCTGCTGCCCGGATGTGGAAACAGACCAGGGAGGGCAAGCTAGCTGGACCAGGCCTTGGTGCCACTGCTCAATGCTGGGATTCTTTTCTATTTCTAGCCTGGGTGAAAGAAACCCCTTTGTCTTTCACACAAGCAGCTCTATGGAGCACTATGCCGAAACGTCCACTTATCTGGCCTCACAGAAAGTATACACTCGTCACATTGCCTAGGGCTGAATTCCCGTTGACGTCTCTATGGAGCTAGATGATGCTAGAGACAGGAAGGGAGGTGCCTCCTCATTCCAACCCAGGGCTTTATTCCCAAGACACTTGCCTGTGTCTTATTGGATGCTGGACGGCTCCGTTCCCATTAGAAGATACTGATGAGGGTACAGCCATTAAAGCTAGCAGGGCCCAGTGACTCACTATGACTGAACACCAGCCAGCATTAACTTCCAGGGATCTTAGTTATCACCTGTTAGGCGGCTGTCCCTGGGCATTTGGAAGACTTGAAATATTCAGGGTTCTTCTATCTGATTTCTACTTCAGAGACAACCAAAAGAAACAACCACAGCCTGAGCATGTGTGGTATGTTTGTGTGTACACATTCATGAGGGTGTGGACACATGTGCATATGGTTATGTGTGCATTTAGAAGCTTTTCAATCCCTCGTCATCTTATTTTTTGAGACAAGATCTCTCTCTGAGCCTGGAGCTCACTGATTAAGCTAGACGGGTTAGTCAGTGAGCTCTAGGATCTTCATCTAGGATCTTCTTCTGTCTTCATCTCTTCAGCCCTGGGATTTACAGGCACATCCTGCCATGCCTAGCTTTCTATGTGGTGTGGAGGATCCAAACTCGAGTCTTTATGCTCATGCTCCAAACACTCTGTTGACTGAACCATCTCCCTAACCACGGGAATTGTCACTTCTGATCGATGCTAACTGAGCCCTCAGATGTCTTTACCTCAGTTTCCTCTGCTGTAAAAGGAAGATATTAACAGTTTCACCCTTTTGGGGCTGGTGTGTGAGCTAAAGCAATCGGGGAACATGACACTCAAGTCAGTAGCGTACTGCAGTTCAATTGCCCAGATGAGATGCAAACTGGTGGAGAGATTAGCTTTCTCTTCCGCACTGGACGGGTGCTTGGTGATCCTCACTGCTCCTGAGGAGGAAGGACTCAGCCTTGCTGAAGATGACAGAACTTGGCTGGGTCTGAGGGGTCTGAGGCTCACCCTGAACATCAACCACTTGGAGAACAACACGGCACCCAGTACCCTGTACCTTTGGCCCCTGTGGATTTTTTCATCCACTTTCATTTTCTAAGGAGAAGCCTATACTTGCAAGAATGTCCAAAGACACCATCTCCGGATAGCCCCCAAATGCATGAACACAGCTGTGCATGAAGCTAGGGATCTGTCTATTCTTGCTCTTTTCTGTGATAAGGCAAGATGGAGCCTTGTGGGCACATTTGGGACATGGCAACCATCTGCCTCCCATCCTGGATTTCAACTTTTGGTTTGGTTATTTGGAGCCTTGGACAAGGTGGTTATTTTTTTTTTTTTCTGGGCCTTAACAACCTGACTTTGAAATGAGATAATACATGCCGTAAGTCCAGAGCCTACAAATCAGGCCTATGGAGAGCATCCAATAAGCATTACCTATAGATTTAAGTCATTAATTTAGGCGAGACTGCTTAGTAGAGTAGCAATTTGAATTTTCTGGGTTGGTTGCAAAGAATCAGTACAAACAAAAATTGGTTCACAATAAACTTATGCTGAAAGTTCTTTATGGGAGGGGCAACTAAGGAGAGAGCTCAGTTGGTAAGTGCTTGCCGTGCAAGTGTGAGGACCCAAGTTCAAGCCCCAGAACATACGTTTGAGAAAAGCCACGTGTGGTGGCACACCCTTGTAATCCCTGCATGAAGAAGGTGGAGACAGATCCCTGGAGCTCACTGGTCAATAAGCCTTGCCTCATTAGTGAGCTCCAAGTCAATCAAAAATTGTTTTAAAAACAAAAAACAAAAAGATAAAATGGGTGGCTTCTGTGGAACAACACATGGTGTTGACCACACAGAGATATGAAACCTATGCATGCACATCTATACTTATGTTGTGCTGGCTAATGGTTTGTCAACCTGACAGGATCTAGAGTCATTTGGGAAGAAAGAACCTCAAATGAGAAAGTGCCCTCACAAGATTGGTCTGTACACAAGTCTATGAGGGCATTTTTTTAATTATTTTTTTAAATTTTTAAAAAATATTTATTTTATGTATGTGAGTACACTGTCACTCTCTTCAGACACACCAGAAGAAGGCATCAGATCCCATTACAGATAGTTGTGAGCCACCATGTGGTTTCTGGGAATTGAACTCAGGACCTCTGGAAGAACAATCAGTGCTGTTAACCGCTGAGCCATCTCTCCAGTCCCGGCATTCTTTTTTTTTTTTTTTTTTTTTAATTAATGAGTGATTAAGAAGGGTCCGGAGCTTACTGTGGGCAGTGCCAGACCTGAATGGTATAAGAAAGCAGGCTGAGACAGCCACGAGGAGTAAGCCAATGAGCATCACACTTCCATGGCTTCTACATCAGGTCTTGCCTTGAGTTCCTGCCCTGATTTCCCTGTGTGAAGGAGTGTGACCTGAAAGTTCTAAGCTGAAATAAACCTTTTCCAACCCAAGTTGCTTTGGCTGTGGTGTTTTATTACAGCAATAGAAACCCTAACTAAGACAGATATCCATCTCCACAAAGGAAAAAGAAAAAAAATGAGGGAAAAAGAGGTGGTGGTGGAGGAGGATATGGAGTAGGAGGAAGAGAAGGAGGAAGTGGAAGAGGAAGAGGAGAAGGCAAGCAGTGGAGGAGAAGGAGGAGGATGAGAAAGAGAAGGAGGAAGAGGAAGAGTGGTGGAGGAGGAGACTGGAGTTCAAGTAGAGGACTGAGCTTGAAAAATCAAGTGTCAGCTCCAGACTGGAGCTGGTGGTTGTCTTACTGCTGGGATTCTGTGATTCTGACATGGGCCACCTCAGCCACTCCCAGGTTTACTTTCTTTAGCATATTAAGAGAAAAATGCACCTTCTGAAAAATTAGTATGTCTTAGTGTTCAGATGCTACAGGGTAATTAGCTGCTAGTGTGGCTGCCCCAAATGCCACTGTGCCCAGGCTGCAAATGAGGGTCCAGAAATGGCACCCAAACTCAAAGGTTAATCCCCTCTCAAGGAGGAGCCTTATGTCACCTACATGGATGAACACCCAGAGGGCCAGAGCTTGGGCCTAGGTTCCTCAACAGAGCTAGAAAAGTCACAAAGCCAAGGAGGCCCCAACATCTGTTTCCAAACTTTGAACACAGAATAAACACCCAGTTCCATCAAACCACTGAGCCGGCAAGAGAATATAACAGAATAAAGCATTTTGCTACTCAAAAAGGCAGGAAACCATATCAAGGTGGAGAGCGAGGGGCACCCTCCTATGATGTGGTTAGAGTTTTCAAAGCCATATTTCCCAGTCATTCTTGGTGCCCTTTAATGTTGGGGCCAAGAGCTGGATCTTATTTCTTGTGGGTAACCAGGTTGTGGTGGCAGGAGTGGTGTGCTGGGTGGTGGCCTCGTCCCCCCACCTGCTTTTCTCTGCTATCAACATGCTATAGAGCCAGGGCAATGGGGCAGGAGAGGAAGGTGGCCACGCACTGCCACGGATGGCACCGACACTTGAGGATAGGGCGGGGAGGGTTGCCCAGGGCACATCCTCTTCAGCCTGCTATTAGTACTCACGGCCATTGCAGACCGATGAGCTCATGCGGGGGGTGGCGGGGGGAGGGAAACAGAAATGTTTTTGAAAAAGCCAGTTTGGCAGCTTGAACAGTGCGGCTGGTTTTCGGTGCAGGAAGAAACCAAAGGCTCTCTGGAGCTTTTGTCCTGGGAGGAAGCCACTCTCACTTAGATTCATTCTTGCGAACATGAGGCCTAGCACTGGGAGAAGGAAACAGAGCATAGGCTATCTGCAGACCCCTCTCAAGGAGAACTCCCCTAGCCCCCAGGACTACACAAACTCAGGACAAAAGCAATTTAAGGGTCCTGGCTGATATTGTTCTTTAAAAGGATGGCTACTCTCCTGGTTTTCAACATCAGAAATAAACAAAAACAAAAAACAAAAGCCTTTTTCTAATTTTTTTTTGAATCAAAGACCAAAAAGGAGATGTCCCCACCTATAAACTGGGCCTCAAAGTTTGAAACAAAACTTTAACCAAGGAATTGAATTGTACATCAGCTACAGCGAAGGTTGTGATGGTTTCAAGACTCCCCCATGGGGCTGGTGATATAACTTCCAGGACAGGTGCTCACCACCAAGCCTGAGAACCTGAGTTGGATCCTTGAGATGCATATGGGGGAAAAAAGAGAAGCTACGCCTGAAAGTTGTCCTCTGACCTCTACACAGACACTGTGGGCAAGCACACACCCACACAACGCACCCCGCACCACACACACAAAGAATAATGACTAAAACATTTAAAAACAAAAGACTTCCTGTGGCCCAGTGATGTCTTCTGGTCATCTGCCTCAGGACCAAAGGAGGGCTGAATCTTGTTAAATAACAGACTTACAGCTTAGTAATGCCTTCCCGGCCCTGCAGCCTTTGTGTACAGCCATGGGTAGGCTGTATTGCTATTCTGTTATTTCCTAGCAGAGAAGCTAAGATCTCTAAAAGAAACTGGCCAGAGGGGAGTGGGGGTGGAGGACACGGGGGGGGCAGCTTGGGTCAGAGCCTGGGGCTTCTGTAGCATCAGTATGATTGCTATTATTTATAATAGCTATCTCCTCCTTGATTCTTACTGTATGCTGGGGACTCTGATGATTTTAAATGGCTCTTTTTCAAACAGCACTTGGATATCATTATCTGTGACATTTGACTGAAGAAATAAATCTCAGGCAGTTGAGAAACTAGTATGTAATTAGTAAGTGGCAAAGCTGGAATTTGAGCCTAGACCCTTTATGCTGTGCGTCTTCGATAACCAAATCTCATCCTCACCAACATTCTGGCTGTACTCACCACTATTCTGGGGCGGATACAGGGATGCGTTTGGATAACCCAAGGACTTTGATTTTCTGCAAACAATGTCATTTGCCCCCCCCCCCACACACACACCTTCTCAGCTCCTATGCTATGATGAATGAAATCTGCCGGTAGCACCTAACCCTTAAATACACATTGCATTTTTTCCTATACTGACTTTCCACAGTAGAGCTTAGCTTGTAAATCACCATAAGAGATGAGAAGCAGTAGCTAATAAATAAAACTATAGCAATTCACTGCAATACAATACCAACTGCTTATTTCTAGGATTTTCTATATAGTACTTTTGAGCTAAGGTATTTCTGGATAACTGAAACCCCAGATAAGGGGAGACTAGCAGAACTCTGATAAGGTAAGAGTTCTGTTTGCAAGAAAGTTAATGTGAAGCAGAAAACAGCTACTACATAAATCTCCAGGTAAAGTCAGGTGAACCTAGCCTCTGGTGACTGACTGGTTGTGAATGTCTCTAATTCGAGAGCAACAGAGGCAACTGACCTTCCTTTACACAGCTAGGCCAAGAGGAATTAAGCGGAGTGGAGGAAGCCTGACTTCAATATCATAAGGAGGAAATCTTGAGGCAGGGACACCTGCTACCCATACCCAAAGACCAAACAGACCTGTAGCCCCACAAAACAAACACCTCAGGTGTTTCCGGCTGCATCTCATGGGGACAGATCCCTCAGTGAGAGAGGGACAGTGAGGGCAATCCCCACACACCACCTGCCCAGTGCCTGTACTCACTGCCAGGATCGCACGGTCCCTTTCTACAAGATCAGCCAGCTGGTGCAGCAACTGGCCACGGCTCAGGGCATCCAACCGGCGCCATGGGGATCCCCGCTGGAAGGCAGCTTGTGCGGCCTCCACTGCCTTGTCCACATCGGGCTGCGAGGCAAAACAACAGAGAGAATGTGTTGCTTTTCACGCATCTTGCTGTGGAGCCAAGAAAAGAGGGGCAGCCCAGAGCTTCAAAGCAACACGTTTTTTAAATTCCCTGGATGACTTGGGGGCTTTCAAGTGATTTTTTTTCTTTACATGTTAAGTCGTTTTTTAGTTTTTTTTTCTGTCCTGGTTAAGTATTAATGTTTTATATAGTCGTTCACCTCAAATATTTTTCTTGATGACCCAAGACTAAAAGATTTCCCAGGCCAGAGAGATGATGGCTCAGCCAGCGAAGTGCTTGCTGTGAACACTAGGTGACCCAAGTTCAATCTCCAGAATCCATAATGGAAAGAGAGGAACGACTCCCAAAAGTTGCCCTTTGACCTCCTGGTGAATGCAGGCCAGGCATGTCTGCATTCACAGACATGCTGGATACATGTTAATACTAAGTAAGATAAAACTTAAAACTTTAAGAAAGATTTTCCATGTGTCAGCTCTATTTCAACACACACAGTGACCTCCATGTCCCACACTAAGTGGTGCACTTGAAGAAGGGTAACAACCACAGGTCTTTGTGATATATATATATATATATATATATATATATATATATATATATATATATTTAAGCTGAGACTTGAACTGGAGCCTCGCATGTGCTAGACAAGCCTTCTACAAGTGAGCCTTGCCTCTGCCCCCTATCTTTTAAAAGGACGATGTGTGATATACACAGAGGAGAACCACCTATCTTCCTCTTGGGGGAATGGGCTCTGGAGGATCTGGCTAGAGATAGACAGACAGGCTCAGTGCGGAGTGTCTCCTGGGGTGATGCGGCAGGTAGCTGGTTCAGCACCCCAGTCAGGAGAGGCTTGTGCCAAGACCATCTCCAAAGCCTTTACTAAATTTTTGCCAAGGAAATGCTGGACAGTGTGGCTCTTGTTCTGGCTTCTGTGTGGAGGCCAGGACCTCTCCAGCTGCAGGGCCAGAGCAGCCTCTGTCTCTGCGAGCATAGAGTGAAGTGCACCCAAAGTACACTTCAGGTGATGGGAAGAACCAGAGTCTGCCGGAGAGTTCCTGTTTCTCCCTGTGCCAGGCCCTCCCAGCTCTCTCCCAACTCCCCCTCATTTCTTTGCTTTTAAGTGTAAGGAACCACAGGGAACAGGGTCTATGCAGTCTGTGCAGGTGAGCCACCATGTCCTGTGCACATATAAAAGATGCCACTGGTGGAAGGAAACTCCAGTCTTCTTCACCTTTATTCTACCTCTTGGCCTCACCAATGCACATATTAAGAACATCTGGTAGGGTAGTGGTGATGCACACTTTTAATCCTGGGGCTCAGGAGGCAGAAGCAGGCAGATCTCTGTGAGTTCAAGGCCAGCCTGGTCTACAAAGCTAGTTCAAGGACTACCAGGTAGCTGAGGCTACCCAGAGAAACCCTATTTCAAAAGAAAAACAACAACAAAAACCTGTTCAGCAGTGGTGATGGTATACACCTGTAACCTCAGCACTTGACTTGGGGGGTGGAGGCAGGAAGATCGAGGAGGTCAAGGCCAGACTGGGTTAAATAGTGAGAGCCATCTCAAGAAACCAGGAGCTGAGTGTTTACCCAGCATGCAAAAGGCCCTAGGGTTGACCTGAATCACCAAAAAGAAAACAAAAATGTCTAGCATCCATAGTCCTAGGAAGATCTCAGAGACTAGCTGTTTTCCACTAGTCTGGGAAATAAAGCAAGTTGCAATCTCAGAATTGGGGTTGGAGGAGGGAAGGGATGGGGGAAGGGAAGAGAAAGGGTGAGGGGAATAGGAGAGAAGAAGGAGGAGGGAAGAGAGGAAGAGGAGAAGGAAGGAAAAGGAAAGAGGAGGGAGGAATAAATGAAGGAGGGAGGAATGAAGGGAGGGATGAAGGGGAGAGAAGAAAGGAAGGATGAATGGAAGAGGGAAGAGAGGAAAAGAGGGAGGGAGCAATGAAGATGACAGGAGGAAGGGAGAAAGAAAGGGAGAAAGGAGGAGAGGGAGGAAGGGATGAAGAGATGAAGGGAGGGAGAAAAAGAGTGAGGAAGGAAGGGGGAAAGAAAGAAGGAAGGAAGAGGAGAAGGAAGGAAAAGGAAAGAAAAGAAGGGAGAAAGAAATGAAAGAAGGGAGGAATGAAGGGAAGAAGGAAGAGAGGAAGGGAGAGAGGAAGAGAGGAAAGGAAGAAGGAAGAAAAAAGGTATGAAGGAAGAAAAGGAGGAAGGGATGAAGAAATGAAGGGAGGGAGGGAAGAAAGGAGAAAGGAAAGAGGCAGGCAGGCAACCCACGCAGTACTTTAGTGGCTTAGCAGAGGGTCATGCTCTGCAGGAGGCTGCTTTCTTCAGGCACCCTTCTATTTAAAATACATTAGATGACTTTGACAGGTTCAAAGGGCACATGTAGAAGTTCCCTCGTGCCCATGTGATAAAGGAGATCTTACACTAGGCAAACGGTCTATGCAGACTACAGCCTCTTTCGATCACGTGAGCCTCCACTAGCAAAGAAACTGAGCAATCACTTGACATCATCACTACTCCCAGGATCCTTTGGGAGCATCCTTCCCACCCTTCAGCCCCTACCCCCTTTTAAGTGTCTCCTGCCAGAACGCTACTTTTGGTGAAGCACACCAGCAGGAAATGCCTTCTGGAAAGACTCTTTAATGCTTACAGGTTGAAATAATTGATAAAAACCTTCCCTTTAGCTGTGTGATGAAGACAGCTGAGGTCATCCTCAGAGATGGAGAAACATCCATCAAAGACGCCACTCTTTGTAGAAGACCATCTGTAACTGATCCCATGCTAGGCTGCGTCTGAGCTGCACATACCGACCGGCTGCTGTGGTTGCCCTGGCCCTACCTGGAGGTGGGCCCACGTGTCTTATAACCAAGCCACACAGCTTCCTTGGCCTCCATTTCTCTCTAATTGAATTACTTAGAAAAGAGGGGGGAGGACCCACCTTATCTCCTTCTTCCACCTCACATATTTTCTCTAGCGTTGAAGGGTTATATGTGGCAAACTTTCTTCCACTCTTGGATTCGTGCCAGTCGTTGTTGATAAATATCTAACCGGGAAAGGAAGTGTAACAAATTAGGCTTAAATCAAAATCATACAATTTCAACATGCTAAGGGTCTTAGGTAACGTCTTGCCAGACTTCTTCCCTGACCCCCTTCCCTGGATGTTTTATAGATGAGACCTGGAGTAGGGAACAGAACACAGAATCACATGAAGCAACCAACCAGGAGCAGAATTAAGCTAAAGTTCTTTAGAGTTTTTATTTTTAAATTATATCTTTGTTTGTAGCAATAATGTGGATTTACCAAGGGATAGCTAGATTAAATTGTAAGAAAGATTGTGCATGTTGAAGCTTGCATATTTGTAGGCTTTTGGAAAAGGCTGGGCAGGTTTGTGTATAAATCAGCATACAATCTGCAGGGTCCCAAAAGGCTCTAAGCTACACATACTTCCTCCTTCCAAGTAAGACCCCCAGGACCTAGGTTTATTTGAGATCTTCCCATAAATCCTTAGGCTTCCTCAAGCCACATGGTAGCATCATCTCTGCATCCCTCACAATGTTTACTTCCTGGGGCCTTTTACAAAGCCAACTAACTTGGAACACCAAGCTAAGTCTCTGGGTTAGAAACATTTTAGATCACTTTAAGTGATATAGTAAACTATAATTTATATCCAGAAATAAGTAACTTGCAAAAAGATTATTTTATAAAAGCCTCAATTATCCAAAACACAGCTGAAAACAGAATATTTAAAAGGAATTTATCGAATCAGTGTACTGAGAAGGATTCTACTCATTCAGACTGTATTCTAATCTCTAATCAGCTTTAAAAGGTAGCACTAAAATGTGTGGTTTTGTGGGACTGGAGAGGTGACTCAGCAGTAATGAGGGCTGGCTGCTCTTCCAGAGGACATGGGTTCAATTTTTAGCACCCACATCACAGCTTACAACTGTCTGTAACTGAAGTTCTAGGGGATCCTACACCCTCATACATACACATACAGACAGGCAAAACATCAATGCCCATGAAATTTAAAAATCCAAATTTAAAAAACCAAAATAAGTGGCTTTTGGAAGGAACCAGAAACAGAGGAGAGCTAACACACAAAGCAGGCTCTGATGGCAGAGAAGGCCTGTCAGCCACCAGGGCAGCCACCAGGGCGGCCACCAGGGCGGCCACCAGGGCGGCCACCAGGACTATCACCAGGGCGGCCACCAGGGCAGCCACCAGGGCGGCCACCAGGGCAGCCACCAGGACGGCCACCAGGG